>NC_086268.1:313750-627500 GCF_021018805.1 Prinia subflava | reverse complement strand
ACTTTTAGGTGCATTTTGCAAGTCCCAACATCTTGCTGAGGCTTTTGGGTGTTGCCTTTTCCAGCTTCTGCCAGCAGAGGGAATGCACAGAAATGTGCCCATTTTGTTTTCTCCTGCTGAGGCCCCTGCTCAGCTGGGAGCAGCAGACACACGGAGCCCTGGTGCTGTCCCTTGTCGTGGCCATGCCATCCTGTACCTGAGACCCTGGCAAGAGCCTCCCTGAGTGTGTGGGGAGGCTGCTTTACTCTGTATTTTCAGAGATTCCCTTGTTCCCGACCTGCTGTGATGACAGGGAGAAGCCTCAGCCTCTTCCCCAGCCTCTCTCTCGCAGGGTGACCGATCAGATAATGTTCTCTAAGCAAATGCACAAATAACACGAATTGGGGTTGGCACCGAGCAGTGAGGTGTAAAAAAAGCAATTTGAGGTGTTCTAAGCAAATGCCAGAGCCTCTACGCTGTGATTGCCTGTCGGAAGCCGTGCCCAGGGCGCGGAGCTGCAGGGACACTGGGGGCAGCAGGAGGGAGAGCTGCTGGGGGAGGCAGGGCAGCAGCTTGGGGACAGCACTCAGATTCTCTGTGATCCCAGCCCATCGTTTCATCTCCTTTGGCTGTGGCAATTTGCTGCATGCTGGGGAGTGCTGAGGGCAGGGAGAGCCTTCGGTGCAGCCCCAGTGTGATGGGAAACTGCTCCAGACAGGGTTCAGGGGGTGCCAGTGCCAGGCCAGGGTGAGAGCTGCGGTTCTGCCTCCACACAGGTGAACAGAAGGTTCAGGATCATTCTGGTTTTCAGTCTCAAATGTGTCTGGAAATGGATTCCTCTGCACATGGCAGTGGGTATGGGCACCAAAGCTGGGACGTGTCCCTCACCTGTGCCCTCTCTGGCCAGGTCTCCTTCTCCTCCTGCTCCCGCGGGTGCTGCTGCTGTGGCTCAGTGTGAGCCTGTCTGGAGGGAGGCAGACGATATCCGAGATGGCAGCCTTGCATTTCTGCTCCATTTCCCTCCAGCCTCTCTTCTTGTAACATTCATTAGCTGCAGAAAGACCAGGCTGAAGCACTGAGCAGAGGCTGTGTGCAACCTCTGAGTAACCCCTGTGCTGCAGCCCCTGCTCTGCACCCTGCCTGCTCCTCGGGATGAGCGAGCCCTCACCTCCCACCCCCTGAGCACCAGCGTGGCTCGTTAGCGTGGCAGAGCCAACCTCTGCCTCTTTGCAGGGTCTGTTTACAGTGGGGAAACTTCTGAGGGAAGCTCTGTGCTGTTGGAAATGAGCACGGGGTTATAAGAGATCTGGGAATTCCATCTCGTTCGGAAACCACACATCTTTCAAGTTTATTAAATCATCCACTGGCAACCTTGGAGGTGTCATAGCCACTGGGGTGGCCATCAGGGCAAGTGGATGTGTTGTGTGGGGAGCACTGGATATTCTGGGAGAGTCTGCCTGCTCCTCAGACCCCTCACAGGTCCAGGACGGAGACACAGCTCTGGGGTGACAAGAGGAGAGCCTGATGGTGACAACCCTGCTCTTGCTGACTGATTCACTGCGTGGTGCAGCTGCTGCCCAGGCCTCCTCTGCCGGGAGGCTTTGGCGTTTGGATGTGCTGCAGGTTGTCCTCAGTGTGAAACCAAAGGGGGTGGTGGGGATTCAGGTGGGCTGCTGGGATGCTGCTGGGATGCTGCTGGGATGCTGCTGGGATGCTGCTGGGATGCTGCTGGGATGCTGCTGCTCTCCCATCCCTGTCTGGACCCTCCTGTGCTGGCCTTGCGTGTCCCTTCTGCTGTGTGAGCACGGTGCCAGGACAGCAGCTGAACTACTCCTGCAGATAAGGCAGTGAGGAGTTATCTGGAAGCCTGCAGATACTGTTGTGAGGAGGAAGGTCACTGAAGAGAGGGGGGTGGAGGAGATGGAGATTAGGTGATTGGGAGATGGCTTGGGGGATTTAGTGGAGAGGCAGAGCTCCTGTGGAGCATGAATGGGCAGCAGCACCTCTGATGGATTACTGGGAGCCTTGTTCAGAGGCGCTCTGTGCTGCTGCAGAGACCAGCAGGGAAGAGGCAGGGAAATCTTGTTGGAGAGGAGGCTGCGGAGCTCCGGAGTGACACACCTGCCTCCCTCCCTCCCTCCGCCTCCTGCGAGCACTCCCCGGGCAGGCAGGACCAGAGCAGGGTGTCACTGGGTGCTCAGGGCATCCCGGGGGCAGGAAAGTGGCCAGGGCAGGGAATAAAAGGCTTTTTCTAAGACCTCGCGGTGGGGCTCTTCCCGAGGCAAGGTCCGTGCAGGGCAATCCCTGACCATCCTGCAGAGCTTCCTGCCCTGTGTCCATCTCCAGACAGCTCGTGGGAGCTCATCCGTGGAGAGCAGGCAGATCCTGACCTCCTCTTGCTTGTCTGCATTGGGATTTGCCCCTTTCTATCGTGTTTCAAACCCTGCTCTCTGAGCAGAAGCAGGGTTTACAGCCTCGTCCCTTTGGGTAATGCCTGTCTTACATCGTACCAGGGCTTTTCCCTTCGTTGTCACAGAAAATCCGCGGCCGCTGATCCTGCAGCCGCTGCCAGGGCTGTGAACCTCAGATCGTATCTCTGCGGCTGGCCCTGAGCAGGCAGATCCCTCCATCACAGCCGGGCGAACTACAGCAGCCTTTATCCGCTATTGTCACGGACAAAGCACAGGGATTTGTGTCCCAGGCTTAAGCTTTCGCAAATCTCCGAGTATATTCCCCAGACGATTTCCTGGCTGTTTCCTGAGTGGCTTTTTCTCCCTGTCGCCTTTGTTTCCGATCGCTGTTGCAATTTGCAAGAGGTGTTTAGTAAATATCGCCGTTATTTACAGGAAATTGGCGGCTCGGTTTCTCTGGTGGAGCGAGCGCTTCCCCCGGGATGCTGTGCCCGTCCCCGGGATGTTCTGTCCACACCCGGGATGCTGTGCCCATTCCCGGGATGCTCTGCCCGTCCCTGGGATGCTGTGCCCGTCCCCGGGATGCTCTGCCCGTCCCTGGGATGCTGTGCCCATTCCCGGGATGCTCTGCCCACACCCGGGATGTTCTGCCCGTCCCCGTGATGCTGTGCCCGTCCCCGTGATGCTGTGCCCGTCCCTGGGATGCTGTGCCCATTCCCGGGATGCTCTGCCCGTCCCCGGGATGTTCTGCCCGTCCCCGAGATGCTGTGCCCGTCCCCGGGATGCTGTGCCCGTCCCCGGGATGTTCTGCCCGTCCCCGGGAGCCCCGGGCCCCTCCGAGCCCGGCTCCGGCCTCTGCCGCCGTCATTCCCCGCTCCTCTGACGTGCGGGAGGTGCCTGCATCCTGGAGAGCGTGTTAACATTTAAATCAGCGCCATGGCCTGCGAACAGCAGCGAGTTAAAAGGACCTCTCCTGAAAAGAGCACAGCGGGGACCTGGCTGAAGAGTTCTCTCAGCCCTTCAAGCACGCACGGCTGCACGGATTTCATCAGCGCCAGCGTCACGCTGGTCCATCAGGGCTTGATTGAGCCGCTGAGGGTGGGGAGGGGAAGGGAGGGGAGGGCAGGAGCTGCCCCGTGTCAGGGTGGGTGTGAGTGCGGGTCCGAGACCTGCCGGCCCCTTCCCCCTGTTCGGGCCCATCGTGAGCGGTTCCAGCGGGGTTCGTGCTGCTCCCGCAGCCGCTTCTGCCACAAAACTCGAGGTCAAATTAATAAACGTGTAATTATCTGCCCCGTGCTTGAGGCTTCATCTCAGCCTCTGTATAGTCCAAGCTGCTCTTCAGCATGAAATATGAGGTTTAAAAAGCTCCTCAGAATCATTTCACTGTGTGTTTCAAGGAGCCTGGGTGCTCCTGGTGGCTGTGTGAGCGTGGAGCCCCTCCAGAGCCCTGCTCAGCTCCTGTCCTTATTTTCGCTTGCAATAACTTCAGCAACTTCATTGCTGTGCTGGAGAAGTTTTTCTTTTTATCTGCCTGGATGTTCTTCCTGTCTGATTTTATTGAAAGCCCCGGTTCCTGTGTGTTATGAGACAGCACAGAAGTCCCACTCTGCCCCTTATGGATCATCCATCGCCTTTTTATTGCCTCCTCTTAGCAGCTGCCATTCCAAAGCCAGAGTCTCATTTTTTGAGATCTGTCAGGCTCCTGGACACCTCTGAGATAAGGACACTTCCTTCAGATCCCCCTGGCTCCCCGGGCTCAGCTCTGGGTGAGGCCCTGTGGGTGCAGGATCCATCCCAGCAGCTGGAGGAGCCTTCCTGCCCTTCAGCGCGGAGCAGGAGCCTTCAGCGAGCTGTCTGTAATGTTGGCAGCCCCGTTAGCTGAGCTGACAGGATTAATTTAAAATCCCATATGGTGCAAGAGTTGGCTTTTCCCTCCCAGACTGCTCCCTGTGAGGACAGGGAGCTCGTTTGGTGTCTGCTGCCACCTCGTCCCTCTCTGCTGACCCCGGGGGCAGCCGTGGGCAGCAGTTGTCCTGCCCAGGTGCTGGTGCCACTCTCGCCTCTCCCGGGGCAATAAAGCTCCTCAAAGCCTGTAACTGGATGCTCGGAGCCATATGGTCCTCCCTGGGGCAGTGGGAGTCATTTAGGGAGGTTGGGGGAAGGGGGAAGTGCCCACCTTTGACCCTAGATCTGACACAGCAGCTGAAAAAATAAATAATCCAGTTGCTGGGTGAAACCTGCGGGGGAATGGTCCCTTGTGAGGGGCAGGGTGTCCTGGGAGCTGGGTCTGGGGGAGGAAAAACAGAGCAGCAGCACAGGAACAGCTTTGGCTACCACAGGGCAGCCAAAACACAGGTGCTGCTCATGAGTTTGGTTTGATTTAATGTAACTTCAGGCAAGTGAATTATTCTTTCTGCACTTGTTACTTTTGCAGCTCCCAGCACTGAGGTTTTGTTGCTTAATGTTTATAAAGCCTTTTGAAATGTGGCTGCTGGTGTGTGGGTCCAACAAAGAGAAGCAATTGTGAACAATGAAAGAATATTTTCCAAAATACAGTGTAGTAAAAGCAGCTGAGATAAGGTCTGTTCTCATTAATTTAAAAAATGATATTTTCCCTTCTTCTCTCAATAAAAACTGTCTGCATGATAAACTGACATCTTTAACAATTGTTTAAGCTGCACAGGTTTAAATATATACTTCCTGCATAGGCTGCTGATGAGTCACTAGTCAAAATTATTTATCAGAAGCGATGGCTCTGTGCTAGACAGCGTTAGACAGAGCTCTTTGTTCTCTGGCCACAGCTACGTGGTTACCGAGAGCTGTTACTGGGGCTCTACAGCTCTGCCCATGATTAAATGATTCTGAGTCAACTTTAACATCTTTGGAAAGCTGGAGCAGTTCTGGAAAAGGGCAGGTAGGCTGTGAGGATGCAGGATTTTTCATAGTGTGAGGGTAGAGGCGAGGCTGGAGCCATTCCCAGGGAATGCTGTTAGAAATGCATTTGGGCATCTCGGCTGCTCTGAGAGCTGCTGTCAATTTTTGAACACTTACGTTCCCATTTCTTTTGATTGCAAACACACAAACACTCTCTAGACAGAGTGGGAGAAAACTCACCATGCAGAGAAAAGAGCAGACAGGCTGCACCGAGGGCTGCGGGTGAGAAAAGGGATTTAGTGAATGTATATGGACACACACAACAAGCTTTTGTCAGTGTGTCATGGGATGCGATGTAGCAAGTACAAGCATTTTAAGGAAGGTGGTTTGCCAGGTACCCCCCAAAATCAGGCTCTGAGGGATTGCTGTGTTGGTTTAGAGGCTGTTGGATTTGTGATTTGGCTTCACTAGGGCTGAGATTTGCAATTACTGTGAGTCTGGAGGGTGTTGGCCTCACAGAGCAACAGGCTCTGCCTACGACTGTGCACAGGGAAGGGCCCTCGGGGCTGCCCTGGAAATGGGGATGGGAGGACAAAGAGGATGCTCAGCCACTGGAAATCACTGCTGGCGGTGTTGGGCTGAGCCCAGGGAGCAGCCCCGGCGCTCTGGGGATGCCGAGGCAGCAGGACTGGGGGTGCTGAGCCTGCCCTGCTGGCCCAGGCCAGGTCCATCCCTTCAGCGCTCCCCAGGGCCAGTGAGCTCCGTATCAGCCCCGTGCCCTTGGCTGCTGCAGGACGGGGCCTCTTTCCTCTGGTGCTGGCAGGGCTGCTCTCCCACACTAAACACCTTTATTTCCTTTTAATCAAATTGTCACCAGGAGACACGTCTGTTCCCGCTCGCCTCGCTGCCTTCATCAGGGTGAGGACGGGGCCGTCCTTGGGAGCCGCGGAGCCCCTCGGCCAGGCAGGGCAGGGACATCAGAGCAGAGCCTGCACAGGGGGGATCCGGGGTTTGCATACGCGATTGCAGCCGAAACGCGAACGGCAGAGATGTGAAAATCAGTGTGAAGGGTGAGCATGAAAAGCAGGGGCAGGCTGGGGAGGGGGGAGCCAGGGCAGGTGGGGAGAGAAGAAGTGAGATATGAAAGAGGAGGAAAACGAACACACAGAATATTTTAACTAACAGAAAAGTTTCTTGTATGGCAGACAGATGATGAAAGGGAGACAGTGAGGAATTATTAGGACAGAAGATAAGGAAACAGCAGAGATAGGAAATAATTATTTTGTATCTGTCTTTATAAATGAAAATGAAGGGCATTAACTTAAATAGGATTTAGATTTTCAGGGACAGAAGGGGATGAATTAGGAAGTGTTGAGATAGCAGCAGAAATGATTATTAAAGGTTGGGGGCTCTTGAAACAGACGCTGTGGCTGGGCCAGGGCGGAGGCAGCCGGGGTGTCCTGGGCAGGGGGGGACACCTTGGGGTGCCCAAATCCCATGTGGGACCAAGGGGTGCCCAGTCCTGCTGGGGCTGCTCCCAGGACCTGCATGGGGCCGTCCTCCCTCTCAAAACCCTCCTGGCTTGTGGCACACGGCTCCCCAGTAAAGATGCTTCTGTTTAGGATAATGATAATTAGGAACACTTTCTAATATTGCTGTGGGGGTAAAAATAAAAATCCACCCTCAGTAAGAACTTCCTTGAGGCATGCTTTCATCCCCCTTACACACAAGTAGAATGAAATTCAGCAAGTCAGGCATTTTTATTACATTCTAAAGCCAAACAGCCCTCGGCCCTGTTACATTTTCATACACTTAAAGAGCACTTGCAAAATTCTTTTCATTTGCACTTAGTTTGATTTCAGATGATGTTTTCATCACTGTATCCCCACTTTGCACGCACAGCCTCCTACCTGTGGTTATCCAGGAGAATAGAGCCTCATCTGCATAACCAGAAATGTTTGTTTCCCTGGTCTGATGTACAAATGGGCGGGTGTGAGGGAGCTGCTGCTGGCAGATGTGGAGCTTTGGGGGAGTGATTAATTTGAAATTATATGTCAAGATTTCCAAACATCCCAGTGACATCGAGTCTAATGTCAGAAACTGAGCTGTTTGAGCACAGCCTGACCTTCGGGGGCTGCATGTTAATGACATTCCAGAAATACTCCTGGAAGTGCTGCGGTTTGGGCGCTGAACCTCACCAGCCACGTGGGAAAATCCCTTCTTCACCTCTGGCAACCTGATACGAACTTTTAACTTTTGCCCTGACAAACAACGTCTAACAGGCTTTAAATAAACCAAATAATAGTAATTTCTCTTAACCTCAGACTCTTAATAACACTTCTCTCTTGTGTCACTCTGATCCACTGAACTTTGCTGGTAATGGGTTTGGCTCTGGTGCTGATGAGCTGACTTTTCTCAGCTCATCCCCGTGGTGTTTGTAGGGTCCTGCTGGTGGATCTGCCCACTTTGTCTCCCCTAGAGGAGCTGGAGGAGGGATTTGGGGGTGGCAGTGGCAGCATCACATCACCTACTGCCACCTGACTCTGCTCCAGCTGGGGAACTGAGGGCTGTGGGGATGATCCCAGTGCAGTCCCTGTGCCAGTTGTACCCAGCTGGGAGCGAGGGAGAGCTCCATGAAACCCTCCTGCTGAATCCTGCAGGGAGGAGCTGGAGGAGCTCTGTGTCTGCTGGGAGAGGAGCACGATCAGCCTTGTGAGTGGGCGAGTCACTTATTTATAACTCTCCCACTGAGAGCGAGTTTGTTTAATTTCTGGAGCAGCACAGCGCCGGCAAGTGTGGCTGTATAAATTTGCTAACAATAGTGTCTGAGCCTATATATAAACCTGGAGACACTGCAGTCCGCAGTGCATTCCAATTAACAGCAAGATTCATGATCTATGGCATGCCAGAGGTAAGCTGGGACCTTACCTTGATGCTGCTCTTATCAGTCCCAAACTCCCTGGGAGCAGCCAGTGCCTGCCTCCTCTACAGAGCTGTGCAGTGTCTGCAGCTCCTGCTTTGTCCTCTGCTCTTGGGATTTTGTGTTTCTGGTGTGTTCAGACCCCCACTGGGCTCTGGGGCTTTGGCCACTGGCCTTGTGCCTGGGTTTTAGTGCACCTTGTAATTACTGCACAGTTAATTGCAGTAACTGCGGGGTGTCAGTGCTGGCTCTGGCACACCCTCGGTGGGCTGGTGGCCCGGGGTCCCCAGGGGGGTGGCAGTGGAGAGGAGGGGTGCAGGGAGCAGCAGATGACATTGCAGTGGGAAGGGCAGCACATCGGCAGCAAACTGCTCCGGGCTCTGGAACAGACGTCACTGGAAAGAGCGGGTTCTATGCGATGTCCGTTACACTGCTAATTGTTAATTGATAAAATCTGACACAGAGTAAAGGCCAGAATCTGCATGAGTGAAGCTGAGCTTGTCCTGTAAATTACCCACGCACAGCCCGAGTTTCTGCCTTGGCTATTCTGTCAGCAAGAATAGGGCTATTCACCTGGTAAAGTGGAAAACCATGATTGAAATGAGATTTACAGCACAGTTGTGGGAAATAATCAAAATGAGAGGCCGCCTTTTCAAGCCACCCACCGCCAGCAGAGAGGCAGCCAAGGGGCTGCAGTGTCCGTGTGCAGGGCACCTGGGGACACCAGGGCTGCTGCCCTGGGGCTGGGGCAGGGCTGGCAGCTCAGGGCAAGGCAGGGTTGGGTGCTGGGGGCTCCCCGGGGTGGTTCTGGTGGGTTGACATCCACCAAGCTGTGTCTGTAACGTACCTGTAATTACAATATTGCTCATTATGGCCTGATAAAAATGAGCTCATAAATAAGCACTTGAGCAAAGGGAGGATCCCTCTGGGGCAGGGCCGTGTGTCTGCCTGCTCTTTGTGGGGGAGCTGTGTGAGAGTCAGTCTGAGCCCTGGTGAAGGCGTTTGAAGGCTCAGAGCAGCAGAGTGGCCTGTTAGGTGGAGTGAGGACGATTTATGCCCTGAGTGAGCTCAGCGGGCACAGGCTCAGCCCCTGCTCAGAGCAGCTGTTTGACATGCAGCAGCCAGAGCACGTTCTGCACCGTCTTAATGGAGCCAAGTAAATCCCATCAGCTCCAGAGGCTGCAGACTGGACCTGGGGAGGGGCTGCTCCAGCCTCTTGAGAAACCCAGTTACAATATCACCGCTTCATGTCATGCAAGAGAAAAGGTGCAATTTAAAATCCCATCCTTCAGGTGCAGCGAGCAGCCTTTGGTTGTCAAAACTGCATTTCTTTAAGGCAGTGGCCCAGAATAAACTGGTAATGAAGAGTCATTTGACAGCAGGCAAGCTGGAAGCATGTCTATGAAAATAATACAAGAGTTTCTAGTTTATCGTGCATTTAGGTGACTTATTTTTCCCTGTGCAGCTCCTCACCACCACAGGCAGTTCAGCAGAGCTGTGCCTTGGGGAAGGAGGTGCCTGAGCAAGCTGCAGGTGTGTGTGGAAGGAACTGAGCACTGCAGGGCTTGTCCAGCTCCTCCTGGGCATCACCAACCCCTCAGTTAATTCTGCTTCAGGGGCAGGGCTGGGAGCGAGCTCTGGGTGCCCAGCTGTGCACTCCAGCTGTGCACTCCAGCTGCTGCAGCAGTGACTCCTGTTCCTTGGCCATGGCATCCCCTGTGCCCAGCCAGTGTCCACAGTCAGAAATCACATCTCCTACATAGGACAGAGAATAAATGCCCATTCCTTGATTTTCACATCATCCCCTTGCATTCTGGAAGCTGTGGCTGACAAGACCTGTTATTTCTCCAGTTATCCAAACTGTCTGCATCCTAACAGCTTCCTACTTCAGTTGAGACAGTCTGAAAAGTTTAATATCATTTCAAATCAGAGTGCCAATAAAACTTGACATTATTAATATGATGTCAAGGGGTTTTCCAACTGCTTAGGGAAAAACAACGTGTCCCATTAAACAAAGCTCCCTGCATTGTGAAATATTAAGTGACTTTTCAACGAGTGCCAGCTGGAGCTATTAGTTTTCCTTTGGTGCTGCTGATGTGGAGAGGAGGTCTGGCTGAGAACCTTTTATGAAGACATTAGCTGGATCCATGCAGTTGGAAAGGCTTTTGCTTTCCGAGGGACGCGCTCGATCCGGGCTGCGTCTGCCAGGATGAATTATTAAAGGCAGTAAATACGTTTGGAGGGATGTCCCTCCTCCCCCCTTAATGCACTGGTTACACTGGGGAGTCTGGAGCCTCCACCGGGACTTGGAGCCAAGATTTCCATAAATGAGCCCTCCCCCAGCCTCCTCCCTCTCTCCCCACGGGAGCTGGGGAGCGGGGAGTGCTGCTGGCGCTGCCGGAGGAGGCCTTGGCTTGGGAGAGACTTTGGAGATCGTTTGGTTCCACCTCTGATATGGACAGGGACACCTTCCACTACCCCAGCTTGCTCCAAGCCCTGTCCAGCCTGGCCTTGAACATTTCCAGGGATGGGGCAGCCACAGCTTCTCTGGGAACCAGGCAGCCCCTCAGTGCAGAATATCCTCGCCCTGAGTGGGGCTGGATGGGGTTGGTGGGGCTGGGGGTCGCTGCCTCGGCGCAGTCCTGGCTTGGTTCTTGTTTTCCAGGCAGGGCTTCCCAGGGCATCCTGCTGCTGCTTTCCAGGCTGCCTGGTTTTCCTGGTGGGCGCTCAGCAGCTCACAGCCCGTGGGAGGCCTGATGCTCCTGCAATCCTTTCTTTGCCTCCCAGTCATTGTGAAAGAAAATCGCTTCATCTCTTTGTCCAGACTAAACATGTTCTGCACAAAAACGTTGAAACAGATTTTTTTTAGCAAGCCTTTGGTACCACGCCCGGGACTGAGCAGGGATTTGTGTGCTCCAGGCTTTGTACAGCACATGAAAGCCTCAGCTACACACGATGTTTATATGGGGCATGTGTTGGTGCATGTTCTCAAACACACCCCTGAACGCTGGGCTTGGCTCTGCCTGCACCTCTGGTGTCCCCACTGGTACAATAAGGAGGGCTTTGATGTCTCACAGGGGAAGTGCAAGTATTTAATTTAACTTTTATGAACTTCTTTGACAATGTAAGAGCACTGCATATAAAGCTGGATTTAAGGGAAACCGAGGCAGTGATGTCCCACTTTTATCTCTGAGAGAGATCCCACATCTGAGCTCAAACCCTCCAACCCCCAGGGCTTCCAGCCAGCCGTGCTTGTGCCTTGAGGCCATAACTATTTTTGACACTTTTTGCCAATAAAATTGTAACCCCCTGTTCCCATTCGAATGCAGCAGGACCAACAGCTTTGTTACCTGAGCCATTCATGCTGCAGGTGCCACGGCCAGGCCTGGAGAGGAACCTGCTGCCAGCTCCCCTCCCAAGGGAATCACATCCCGAGGGTACCAGGGTCCTGCATCTGGAACCTGCCCCAGAGCACCCCAGCCCCCGGGGCTGCCCCTCTGCAGTGGCTCTGCCTGGTTCTGCTGCCTCCTCGCCCCAGCCAGGGGCAGGAGTGGTGGCTCCAGAGGTGGCTGCTGCTTCAGCTCTCCAGTGAGCTCAGCTCCTGGAAGGACAGCAGGCAGTTTTTATGCAGCCTTCAAGGGGGAGGAAGCTCCTTGCTGCCTTTTTCCTGCTGCACAACCTTCCTTCACCTTCCTTCTTTTAATGTCTTAATCAAGTGGCTGATAAAAGAAGTGATCCATGAAAAGGACGGGTATCTTGACAAGGCACAGAGGCTTGTGGCAGCACTTTCCCCACAGATCAGCATCCTCCATGAGACAGAGACAAAAAAGGCAAATTTTTGTACCCTTAAGCTTCCACCACTGCAGTTCAAAAGACCAATCTTTACAGAAAATAAATTTAAAGGAGAATTTTTGATGTATATGATGGTCTCTTGTGGTCGACAGGAGTGCTGCTGGCGGTATATGGAGTTATGCAAAGCCAGAGTTGGGATTACTTAAAAGTGTCTGTAGTTCTTTGATTAACCAGTGTGTATTTTATTTTTTATATGGCACAATCACAGCTCTACATTGATAATATCTTGCTATTATTGTTCGATATGCCGAACTCCCCCTTTTCCTGCAGCATGAGGCTGCTTTTTAGGGCTCTATTTAAAGAATTCACTCTCTGCATATTAAATTTGTGGGTTTACAGGAGGGTTTGTGCTCTTGGGGGCAGTTTTGCTGCGGTGCTGTGCCCAGTGAAGGGTGCCTGGTGGGTGTGGAGGCAGGGGAAGGGCTGGGGCTGTGCTGTGGGAGCCTCTCCAGGGGAAGCGCTGGCAGGGAGGCTCTCAGCATCCCCCTCCCTCCCACTCAGGGTGTTTTTGGAGCTGCCACAGCAGGAATGATGCTGATTTTTGGTGCTCTGCCAGCTCTACAAGCAAGACTGGAGAGGCTCTGAGGTGCTGCAACAGCTCACGGCCAAGCCAGGAGGGGATGTGGGGGCTCTGCTCTCCTGTGTGGCTCTGTACCCCTATCAGCGGCTCCCTGGGCCTGGCTGAGGGCATGGAGACAGCAGAGATGAGAACTGCTCCCTTCTGAGTGCAGAAATGAGCAGTGGCAGCCCGGGCTGCACTCTGAGCCTGCTGGAAGGGGGGGGGTTCAGCAGCTGCAGCCCAACCAGAGGGGAGCACGTGTGTGCACCCAAGGCTGCTCCCTGCCTGAGCTCCTTCAGCCCTCTGCAGGGCTGGAAATACAGGCTGCAATGTGAGGCAGGCTGGTCTCTCTGGCTTCCATCCAGGGATTTATTTCTATATTTATTCTGCATTTTCCTTCTGGCCTCTCGGCTGCCCACACCAGATCCTGTGCAGGGCCTGTGTTGACATTCCTGTTGATCCATGTGCTCTGTGTGTGTGGAGTGGGGAGGAACAAGCCTTGTGTAGGTTTTTCAGCCCATTTTAGGGGGAGAAGGGAGTGGTCTGCATCACCAGAGGAAAGGGCATCCTCTGTGTCCGTGCTCTGGCTTTACACAGGGACTGTGATGGTGTTAATGAAGAGTGTGACAGCCTTGACTCCGTGGAGCTGTCCTGGGAAAGGTGAGAGCCTGCCCAAGGATGCTCCAAGAAGGGAAAGGAGGGATACGGGACCTGGTTGTGTGAAATTTGTTCGGTGCTGTTGGATCAGAAACGAGGGGGAAAGGGATGCTCGGCTCTTTCATTATTTGCGTCTTTTCATAATGCTTCCACTTTAAATAAAAATGAAGGCAGAGAGTAAATTTCACATCCAAAGATGGGTGTCTGCTCCTGAATAGGATCGATTTAGGGTCAGCGCTTCAGCGGCGCAGGATTTGGGTTTCAAAGGTTCCCAGCCACTCCTGCAGTCAGGTTTTTCTAAAGGGCCCAGCGTGATGACATTTACAGCCAGGATTTTCAAAAACAGCGTAGTACTTCAGATGCTGAACTCATGAAAAATCCAGTCATTTAATTTGTTAAATGAGAGCGAAGGTCTCTTCAGATAATCTCCCTGTCATTGTGAGAGTGAGGCAGTTCTGTGGGAAAAGCAGCCCGTGCCCGACTGCAGCTCCTTTCAGGAGTGGAACTCGCTGGCTGGAGTAACTTTGAAGTGTGCTGGAAAGGCAGGGAGTGACCCGAGGAGTGCCAAAGGCCACCCCACAGCAATTAGCTGGGATTTGCATGGCTGGTCCCGGGGATCTGGAGATGTTTGGTCTGTGAGGAGCCTCGCTGGTGCCCAGGATGGCATTTCCCAGTGCCTGGCACAGGGACGGGCACTGCGGAGGCTGCCTGAGTGAGCAACGGCTCTCCCAGGGCAGATAAAACTCTTGTGTGACAACTTGCTCCTAAGATTTCAGGTGCATCTTTTCCTTAAGAGACTCCGGCAGGCTGAGCACTGTCTGGGGATGCACAGCTTGGAATTCATGGCTCCCTCCAGCCACAAAGTGCCTGCGATGAGGACAGGGCACTTCATCTGCCTGTCCTGCTCTGTGCTGTGGGGTTGGTGATGCCTGGGGCCATTTGCAGTCCTCAGGGTGCAGGAATTCCTGTCCTGACTCCTTGTTTTGGATCAGATCCCAGCTGGGGAGCAGAGTTTCATTGCTTCAGTCAGTGGGCATTGCTCCCTCTGTAATAACCCTGGAATGGGGAATAACAGCTCCTTGCTCCCCGGCCCTTTGCCAATGGTTTGCTCTGGAAATCAGCGCAGCACACGCAGACACAGCCACAGCGAGGGGCTGTCCCCTCCTGTGTGCTCGGGGCTGTCCCCTCCTGTGTGCTCGGGGCTTTGGGATGGGCCCTGGACACCCACTGCAGGTGTGCAGGCTGTGGAAATCCCAGCCGAGGAGCCGAACCTCTCGCTGACCTTTAACGGCTTGGGAGCTGATTCTCCTCTGTAATAAATACCTCCTACAATTAGCAGTCAGTGGGTGGTTAATTAATGAAGCGATTGAAGCAGAACAGTGCCCTGGCACAGGGCAATGGGCTCCCACGGCCCTCACGCTGAGCTGTCCCCCTAAACCAGAACTGAGTGTGGTGTGAGGTGGGCAGAGCAGAGCCCTGTCCTGCTCAGGCTGAGCCAGGTTTAACAGCACGGCTGGGATGGATCCTGTCTCCTCCCTTTTCTCCTTCCTCAGCCCAACCTTCTGCTCTGGCTGGGGAGGGCAGTGGAGTCGGGAGTGATGCCAGAGCTTTCTCGGGGTTTCCTGGGAAGGAGCACATCAGCTGTGCTGGTGATGTGGAACATCCCTTCCCTCCTTGTTCTCCCCGTCCGCTCCCGAGGCTGCTGCGTTAGAGGTGACTCCAAGCATGTGAACATCAGCTTCCTCCCCATTTTTCCTTTTTTTTTTTTTTTTTTTTTTAAGTCCCATTTTTCTGTCTTGTCAGGTCTATTTAAGCATTTAATGAGGTGAGATAGTACCAATAAATTTAACACAGCACAATAACTCTGATGTGGGCCGCAGCCTAATAAACTCCCATCCTTGGGCCGGGAGGGCGATCCAGATTGCATCTGGAGTGATTGCTGTGCTCAGGTGATCCCGAGGTTGAGCAAGGACTTTGGAGGCGCTGCCACAAAACTGAGGCTGTTCACTGAGCCAGGTTGGAGCAGGTTTGCTGAGGGCAAGGCTGATGGTGGTTAATGGGCAGCAGGGGCACAGGGGAGAGGGGTCTTTCTCCAGCCCCACTTTGTCACGTACCCCCTGTAGCAGCCTGGGCAGAGAGCTCAGGCACTGCCCTGCTGATGGCTCTGACACATCCGCCTCTGATGAAATACTCGGGGATTTTTGCACCATGTTGCACAGTGTAGAGAGATTTGTCCTTTGGCTGCTTTGAATGTCTCCTGAATGAGTAACTTGGCAGATTTCTATTT
Organism: Prinia subflava; assembly: GCF_021018805.1. Taxonomy (NCBI): domain Eukaryota; kingdom Metazoa; phylum Chordata; class Aves; order Passeriformes; family Cisticolidae; genus Prinia; species Prinia subflava. The sequence goes on along the minus strand of NC_086268.1, from coordinate 611,961 downwards.
TTTTTTATCCCCCTCACTACTTGCAAATCTGTTTGCAAGCAGCTTGCTTTCTCGGGGGAGGGCTTGGAACGATCCGCTGGCTCCTGCATCTCGTTTACTGAAGCATCCCTGGCTTTGGCAATGCCTCGTCTCGTGCTCAGAGCGGGTTTTTTGGGCGGAGAGAACAGGGAAAGACGGGTTTAAATTTCATGCAGGGGCATCTGCAAGTTCAAGACATATTCTGGCACTTTGGCATGTTCATTTGTGGCTGAGGCAAAGTTATTTTGGAGTACAAACTAATTGTCTCTGGCTTTGCACATGTTTGAGGATTTTAATTGTGTCTGCAGCCTGATACTGCCCATTCAGCAGGGCCAAGGGAAGCGATAGCTGAATTATCCTCCTTCATGTGGCCCTACACCTCACAGCAGTCCAGAGCAGGGAATCACAGGGAGGGTGGTGGAAGTGTGTGTGATCCGGAGCCCAGGGCCCGGCTTTGCAGAGCTTGGCTCGCCTTCCGGAGCGCGGCTTCCTTAAGCTCCCTTTGCTGCGCTGCTTTCTCCCTGCTCTGTGCTGAGGGACGTTCCGGGAGAGGTTTATTACAGTTTTCAGTTCAGCTCTGCTGCAGTACAGTAGAAATAACGCAATCCTGCCTTGGCTCCATCTGCTCCCGGGGACTGAGGCACAGAACAACCTTTAGCTCTGCTGGAGCTCTCACTGCCAGTGCTGGGGGAGGGATGGAGGGAGGGAGGGAGGGATGGATGGAGGGATGGAGGGAGGGATGGAGGGATGGATGGATGGATGGATGGATGGATGGAGGGATGGATGGATGGATGATGGATGGATGGAGGGATGGATGGATGGATGGATGGATGGATGGATGGATGGATGGATGGATGGATGGAGGGATGGATGGATGGATGGATGGATGGATGGATGATGGATGGATGGATGGATGATGGATAGATGGATGGATGGATGGATGGATGGATGGATGGATGGATGGATGGATGGATGGAGAGATGGATGGATGGATGACTCCCTGGTCACTGGACTGGGGGGGAGGAATTAGGGACAAGGGCAAGGATCCCAAAATTACCCGCAGGCTATTGGGTGTTGGCTGGATCCAGAGCATCCAGGTGTGAATCCAACATTGGGTTTATCATCATTATCTGTTCCAAACAAGTCCAGGGATAACTCACTGCTCAGAGCAGGGAGTCTGGTTTTGGCTCAGTGCATTTGGCAGTTCTTTGAATGTAGGGTTGAAAGACAAGAGTCCCTTCAGGTAAGAGACAACTCAGAACACAAAAATGCCTGAACCGCTGGGTTTGGGGGTTGCAGAGGTCATGAACTCTGCTAGATGCTTTCAGCCTCAGGTGCTGGAGCTGCATGAGACACAGCGGGGGGAGAAGGAAAACATTCCTGGTGCCCCTGTGCCTCCACAGAGCGGCAGCAGCAAATGTTTCCAATTACCCTGTGGAGTTTGCATGTGCTGGGTTATTCCGCTCAGTGCCGGAGGGGCTGGATTCCCTCACTGCTTGGAGAGCCTGTGAGCCAACAGCCACAACCATGGAAAAACACAAAATCCAGCTTGGGCTTTCATCACAAAAATAAACTCTGCCATGCAGAGGGAAAGTGAGAGATGTGGAGGGCAGGGAAGGGGACCTGCCCCGGACTGCAGTGTGGAGATTGCGCTGTGCGGTCAGGCCTGGGTGCAGGGGGATGTTCCTGGAGTATAAAACACCTTGTGGGATTTTCTGCCTTTGAAAGAAAACAGGGTGGAATGGTCCTAAATGTTTCTTAACCCCAGCTCTGTGCCACGCTGTCCTCCTTGAGAGGATGAAGCAGGGAGTGGTGTGTGGTGGGTTCTGCCGTATCACTTGAATCCGCTGCGAGGGATGTGTTCGGATAGACCTTGAGGAAAGGCAGGGGAACAGCTTGAAATATCAGGGAAGCTTTAGCACAGAGATGAAAACCAGCAGGACAAAGTGGCCGGTGCCCATGGAGCTGTGCAGATGGACAAGAACAATTTTGTGTGTGAAAAATGAGCTGGCTTTGCCTGGGACACAGCAGAGGTGGGAGAGACCCCGAGTGCTCGAGCAGAACAGTACAGCCCTCGAGATGGAGCTTGTCTCGAGGCTCTGCAGCCCAGAGCTGTGATTAGGCTGCATCCAGACAGCTTCAGCCCTTCCCTTTTCAAGTGTCTGAGTGCAGAGCCATCAGTGGGGAGCACGGATTGGTTCTGGAGAGGCAGAGCTCACTGAAGTGCCCGGTGGGTGCAGGGGAGTTGTGCCAGCGGGTCTGACCCGGTGATCTGGGAGCCCGGGGGGTGTCAGGTACCCCAAGAGGTGCCCCCACAGTGCTCCTGGAGCCCAGGGCTGAACACCCTGGCTGTGGGTGAGTGTTTCTTTAAAGCAGCCGCAGTGATCCTTGGCTGCCTGACAACCCAAATGTGGTGGCAATGCCATATGTTTCTGGCTTTAACCCTCCACGGAGTGCCCCAATTTCTCTATGTTTTGATTTTATTTGTTTTTGTTAGATCCGGCTTCAGCAGCTCTCCCCTTGGCCCTGGTTGCTGGGGAGGGCTCTCGTCCTCTCCAGCCCTTTGTTGCTGAAGCAAATCAAGAGTGTCTCAGCTCCCTTGCCTTCCCACACGCTGCCAAGTAAATCCCGCAACTTTCTCGGGTGACGACATAAATTTGCAATGGTGTTGTACAAAAGCTCCCTCCGAACCAGAGCTGCCTGGCATCCGTAACAAGCTTATCAAAGGGTTCCTTTGCAGGGAGATCTGAGCCCTCCAGGTTTTGATTCAGAGCAGGTGAAGGCAGAATGTGCTGGAGCCTGATTGAAATGTGCGAGGTCAACAAAATAGAGCTGAGAGTGCACAATAATTGGGGAAGAAGCAGCAGCCTTGCTTTCTGCATGTGTTCCTGTGAACCCTTGGCTGTAATCTCCCATTTCCAAAGGGAAGCCTGTCTTGCATACTTTATCATGGTGCTCATTTGCACAGGAGGGCTCTTTCTGCAGAAAAGGGAGAAAACCCAAGCTAAAACCATCCCTGGCTTTATTCCCCGCTGTTCTTGTGCAGGGAGACATCCCAAAGAGCTGTGGGGAGAGGAGCACTGCAGTATCCAGCTCTCTTTTATGGCATCCTGCTTCTTTCAGAGTCTGATCCTTTTTTCTGGGATGCTGAGGAAGGGGTTATTGCACTCTCTTGGAAATTGAAAATCCCTGGAAGGATGAGGCATCAGGGCTGAAATAGCTGGGCTTTTGGGGGTAAAACTATTTGCCAGCCAAGATTCTTGCCTGGTCTTCTCCCTGGAAGAATTTACAGCTTTGGGGACTACTGGTCTGGGAAGAGGTAAGAAGGGGTTTAAGTGTGTGCTTTCCCCAAAGGCTGCAACACTTTGTGGAAAATTCTCTGTTGCCGAACATCTGTGCAAATTAAACCCTTCCTCTGCTTTGGAGAGTGCATTTGGGGGGTTTTCTCTCCTCTGAATTCTGTCTGAGAGGGGAATGGATTAAAAATTTTAAAAAACCCACAAAAAAACAGGGAAGGGGGAAGAAATCTGTCCCCTTCACCCCCCTTCCCATCTGTTGTTTAATCACCAGCTGTTTGTCCTTAAGCTTGGATTACAACCTCTCCAGCAGCCTGCTCGGTGCGGGGCCCTGGCTCCTTGCAGACAGCATTCCAAGCACACTGCTCCAGGGAAGAGGAAAATCCGGGGAGATGTTGAGCCTGGTGCTTGGTCTCCTGCACAAGCATTAATTTCTTCCCTCTGTGTGCTCCTGTTTGAGATGTCCCTGCTGGCAGTGCCTGTGGTGGGGCCCAAGCTGGTGCCTCTCGCCCTGGGGTTGAAGGGTTTGAGGTCATTGCTCTCCCTCCCACAGGACGAGCGATGAGAATGAGCCCTGAGCCCTGTGTGGTGTCCCCTTGGTCCTCCTGGCCCCTTGGTGCCCTCGCAGGCTTTGGGGGATGAGAGGGCTCTGGGCTGGTCCCGGGTGTTTTTCTCCTGCAGGAGCTGTGGCAGGCGCAGGGCTAATGGTGCCCTGTCCAGGGAGCCGGGAGCCAAGAGTGACGCTGGGATTTCGGGATGGGTGCCAGCTCTGCCTCCATCTAGAAGGGCTGGAGAAGTCAGCAGAAAACCGAGGGACTGCTTAACAAGCTCTTTAGTGCTCCTGAATGTGCTGAGCTCATCCAGGGGAGCCATGGGCGCCAAGTCTGTCGTGCGATGGACTCAGCGCCTCGGAGCCGTCAGTCAGCTCCCTCTGCTTCCCATCCTCCTCTGGGGCTCTCTCAGGGCAAGAGGAACCTTTGCTCCCCATGCCCTTTCTCCCTGCTTGCAGCACTTCCAGCTCCTCTCTGGGTGTGAGGAGCCAGGGCTCCATCCTTCCAGCGCTCCCCGCTCTGCCGGGCCCGCAGCTCAGGCCCGGCCGGTGGCAGCAGCAGCCACGCAGCTTCAGCTGCACCGCAGCCGCCTGGAGACAGAGCTGCCAGAGCCTGATTGTCACCACGCCGGATGGCTGCAGCCACCAGCCTGATTAGCAAACATCCCCTGGCAGCCCCAGCGCCGTAACCCGCGCGGAGCCCGCGCTCCGCAACAAAGAGCCCGAGGTTGAAAGCGGCGCCGGCTCCCCGGGCACGCGGCGGAGCTCCAGCAGCGCCTGCCAGATCATCACTAATGATACCCGGATCAAATGTAAACTATTCTTAGACACCTGTGTCAATCGGGGAGGACAAGAAGAAAGCAGAAACCCAGAGCTGCTGAACACAGCATCCAAAATATTTTTATAGATTAGTCGAAGCTCTTTATTTCCGAGCAGGTGAGGTTCAAAGGGAAGCAGGGCATGGCGAGCGGCCTGGTGCACAGCGCTGGGAAAGGATTGATTTAGCTCTGAGTTTGTACTTGAACAAAAAAAAACAAGGGGGGAGGTGGGGCTGAGGATTTTGGGACAGAGCTCACAGGAAGGGTATCCGGGGTTTCTTTCTGGAAAAGCTGGAGATGGGATGGACACAGGTGTCCTGTAGGGGAACCCCGGGCAGGTGTTGGACATGGCATTAGGTACATTTGGGTGTGGGAGGAGAGGAGGAATTGGCTGTCCTGGTTTGAATCACAGCAGAAAGGAGAGTTCAGAGCTGGGGGCCAGGGTGAACACTGGCAAGGTTGACGTGTGGTCTCAAAAAAGGGCTCCTCTGATATGGCCCCATCCAGCTCCAGTGCTGAAATCAATCTCTGGAAGACAGGAAATGCTGTGACCCGAGGGGTGCTGGCAGTGTGTGCTGTGACTGCAGGGTCACCTGCTTGCACTGCAAGGGAAGTCTGTGAACAGTGGCTTTGAAATGAGGCTTTTCATCTTGAATTCCCTGGGAAACCCAAGAATGCAGGAGAGAAGAGCTGCTTGGAGTCAGGAGGCCGTACATTGGCTGGTTAATGCCTCACCAGCAAAGAGAGCTTCATTACATGGGGCTAATCATTTACAAACAGAATGTTTAGATGTGTGGCTTTAAGCTCATTACCTCATGCCCTGAATATGTGGCTCGGCTTCCTGGCTCCAGGGTGGGGTTTCTGGTTGGGGCTTTGTGCCCCTTGACAGCAGAGATTGGCCATACAGCAAGTGCCAAAGCCGAGCTCCTTCCTGCTTCCTGGTAACCACCAGTGCCAGACTCTGTCTGGAAGGAAAAATCATATTGGGAGTGTGGGGATCCCACAGTGCTCAAGCTGTTAACAGCGTCTCTCCTTTGGCTTCTGTAGAGGTGGAAAGGGTATAAATGAGAAGCAACCTCAGCCTTTGCCTTGGAGCTTTCAGAGATGACCCAGGAGAAGCCTTAAATGCAACTTAGAATAACCTAAAATGGATGGTGCCTGCCAATCATTCCTTGAAGGTGGAAAATGTGCTCCCAACTCACTAAACCCTTGGGAGTGGTTCTGGGATGGATCTGGTGGTGCCGGGTGTGGTGATGTTGTGCTTTGGTGCCACAGTCAGGGAAGGCAGGAGATGTGGGATCGGGGGAGCTCTGCCCTTACACAGCACCACTGTGGGGTTTTTTTCTTTCCTGGTACCTGCAAATGAGGAATGCTGCTCTCCCTAGCTCTGCATTATTCCAACCATTCCAACCCCCAGCTCCCCTCTCCCTGGACTAATAAGGAATTTTGAGGAGGTTCATGCCCTTGTTTGTTTATATCCAGCCTAGAAAATGCTTTTCCTCCTCCTGCCTCTCTTGCTAAAATGTTTTCTGAGATTTATTTGTAAGCCAGTAAATACAGAGTAAATAGCTTTAATTTAATTTACCGGCCTGCTGTAAGAAACTGTATCTGCAAACAGGAATTCCACCAGTCCCTGCTGAGTGTAGAAATGTCTGGGTGTTGCAATATTTTCTGGGGTTTTTTTTCCTTTTTGCTCCCCTTCCTAAGGAAGAAACTTTTTCCTCACCTTCTAGAGGCTCCAGGAGCTTTGCTTGTGGGATGCTCTGAGCACAGGTGGGATCCTTTGTGCCAAAGGTGACAAATTCCCTCCTGGTCCCTGAGGAGGGAAGGCAGTGAGCTGATCATGAACAGGGTCAATGCTGGCCCAGTTTGAGGTGCTAGAGCCCCAGAGGGCATCTCCCACCTTCCACCCACCTGCACTCCAGAAGACGTCATTTCCACATTTTCTCACAACTCTTGGAGTCTTCCTGGTTTCTGGAATGTGCTTGGCAGGCAGGCTTTGGTGCCTGGCTCTTTCTGTAAGCAGTGTCTCTGCGGAGACGCGAGCGAGGCGCGGGGTTTTATGAATGGGGAATGTTGGTGGCATATGGGAGGCAGCGCGGAGCCCAAAATGAACGTGAGAAAAGAGGGAGAGGGTGCGAGCTGGCTTTCAGCTCGGCTGGAAACAGCGACATTCCCGCACCGCTCTCCGCCTGGACGGGTGCCCGGCTGCCTGCGGAGCCCGGCAGAAAGGGGCGGCTCTTTGGCACCAAAGCTTTTGGGAAGACGGGGACGATGATGAAACGACACCTTCTCCTCTGCCCATCCCCAGCCCTGCCCCATCCACCTCCCCTCCCTCCCAGCCCCGTGGCTCTGGGGAAAGCTGCTCATCCCCACGGAGCTCTAGATCGTCAGAGCGTGGCCGGGAGCCCGGAGCAGGATGGGTGGGAAGGCAGAGGAGCTGGCAGCCTTGGCACACGAGCCAAGACAAATCCCGGATAAACGAGGCAGTGACGCGGGAGTTTGCTGTGCCCTGTTTCGCCCCCGTAGCTGGGGCTGGCGCTCTCCCGGTCGATCCAGTGCAGCTCCTGCTGCTGGGCCCACGGCAGGGCTGGGATGCTGCTCCAGGTTTGCTGCTCCCCACGGCTGCCTGCACCTGCACTGAGCTCCCAGCTAAGAGATTTGCCGACTGCGATCTCTTATTTTACATCGATTTGTGAGGAGGTTCCCCCACGCACCTCTCCCACCCACCGCTGCCTCTGACAGCTTATTTAGAGGGGGCTGGTGCCCAGAGGTAGAATTTGCAAACAAATAACTCTCACCCGACATGACAGTGCGGAACAGGCTGCGACAATCCGCGCTGGCGCTCGCTGACGCGGCAGTGACAAGAGGAGTTTTGTGCTCATTAGTTTTCCCAACATAAAGACTCCAGCTCTGCCCGGCCCTCGCCACATGTCACCGGGAACAGGCTCTGCCAGCTCCCTCCCGGCTGCTGTGCAGATGCTGTGACTGGCTGGGGGTGTGGGGGCCTCCCTCCCCTCCCCTGGGAGCTGTACTGGTGCTGCTGAACAGCAGCCTTGTCTCTGCATCTACAGCAGGGTTCTACCCCTGTGTGTGCGTTTAGGACATTCATTAGGATGAATCCGCCGCTGGTGGAAGAAGGGAGAAGGGAAGGGATGAGGCTGCCTTGCCTCTGGTGCTTAGTGCATGTCTGAGAGTTACAGCACATGTTGTTCTTTTCTGTGGTTGCAAAACTTCTGCATTAATTTTCCTTGCTTTTATTCTGAAGTATTTGCAGTTGCCAGGAGTTGTCTTCTGCAGCGTGATCTCCATTACCCTGTTGTGACGGGAGTCTGGGGGGTGGCAGGGGAGGAGGAGGAGTAAATCCTCCCACCCCTGGACCTGCACTGCTGGCTGGGATTCGTGATGGGAGTACAGAGCTGAACTCCCTGGGTCTGTGAGGGGCTGAGCGGGCATGAAGGGATACCCCAATGTCACAATTCAATAGTTTATCTCTTGGGCAGTTTGTCTGACAATGCATCTGCCCACTCAGGAACACTCACCTGATGGAAAATCCATTAATTCTGTGACTTCAATCCTTGGGGTTCGGAGGAACCCCTTCTCAATCTTCTCCTCTCCCAAACTGCAGCAACCAAATGCCTCAGGGGCAGCTGCTGAAGGTCCACAGCCCAAACCCGCCCGTCCCCCCCAGAGCAGCTGCTGATGACACCTCTCCTGCTGGGGTGCAAGCGGGCTCCCATTTTTCCTAATTAGTCATGATGTCTTGCCCATCACAGGAATAAATAGCAAGCTTTCCCTGAGGGTGTGAGATGAGAAGCACTATTTATCGTTGCTCTCAGAGGAAGCTGACAACATGTCAGGTGAAATATCAGGAATAATTAAGAAAAATAAGGGCTTTATGTACTTTATTGCACCACCAGCAGGGATGTATTGGCAGGCACTGGTGCATCCTTGCGTGTGCCCCCATCCTTTCCTGGGCTGCACTCCTGTGTTTGTGCAGTGCCTTGTGTCCAGGGCTCGGTCACTGCTGGCCATCCCCACTGGCACCCCAGGGTGCGCAGGGCTGCCAGGCTCCAGTTCCAGTGGAACACAGGCACCAGCTCAGTGGTGGCTTCATCCTGCAGTCAGGGTCCAGCTCTGAGGTGTGCACAAGTTGGGTCACATCTTTTAAACTCCTGTTTCCCAGTGAGCTCTTTGTCCAGGAGAGGGAGAGAAAAAAACCCCAGTAACCTGTGTGACTTGGGGATTTGAGGGTTTTTTCCTGAATTGTTGGCCTCAGGAAGTGGCTGAGCCCCCTGAGCTGTGCTGTGCCAGAGCTGCAGCCGCGCTCATCGCCCGCCTGGGCTGAGAGCTGGTGGCTGTGCTGAGGAGAACATTCCCCCACTTCCATGCGGAGCTCGATGACAGATGATGCACAGGGGAAGGGGAGCAGCTCTGGCGACCTGGTTTTCCATCACAGCATTAGCCCTGCCCTGGGCTGTTCCTGGGTGTGCCCAGGCTGATGCTGGGCTCGTGGCCCCCTCGGAATTCAGCTACAGCTGCGTCCCGCCCGTGCTGGGAGATGTGTTTGGTTATGAGGCCGGACAGCTGGGGAGCTCAGGAACTGTATCTCCTCAAACAATGTGAAAATCTGATTACAGCAAGTGTCACTGGGCATCACTTAACTCTTCCTCTGCAGCCCCAGCCTCGCCTGACAGCCATAATAGATCTCTCGGATGCATCCTACGCGGGAATAAAATGCCCAGTCAAAAGCACTTAAAATCCCTCAAGTTTCGGGTTTGCTGATCACGTCTTGCCACAGGCTCGGGGCTCTTTCGGGGCCACCCAGCCCACAGCGAGCCTCATTAGGGCTGTGCAGCCGTTCCCAGGCGTGGGCAGTGAAATGTGTCTGGTTTTTGGCACTTGGGAGAAGAGCCTTTGTGTGCCACAGTCCTCGTCCCCTCTGGCCATGTGCTCCCAGGGCTCGCTGCCGCTTTCTCCGAGGCTTGTGAAAGGGACCTTTTGTCAGGGGAGTAGAAATCCAGCAGCAAACAACTCTCAAATTGGGAAACACTGCTCTTGGGGCACTTATATTTAGCTCTCTTGCAGCACTGTCCCTTCAATTTATCCTTGTGCTTTTGTCCCTTTAACCACGGGCACCAGGGTCTGAAAGAGAAAGATGCTGGCGAGGAACAGCAGCTGCTTCTTGCAGAGGTGAAGGTATTTTTAACACAATGCCTGAGAAAAACGAGCTTGTTTCCTCCACCCTTCAGTCCAAATCAGCCTGTGAAGAGGCTCTAGAGGAAAGAGAAGCCCGTGCATGTCTCTCCACAAAAGCTCGTGGAGACAAAGCCACATACAAAGGCTGGAGAGGTGAGTGAGATACACATGCAGGGCTTTGTCCCAGCTCGGTGGCCTGCTGTGACTCACTGAGAAGCCAAGGTGCTGCCAGGGAGGCAGGAGAGGCATGGACATTAATTTAAAACATGCAGGGTGGCCAGGATCCCAGCGCAGGCAAAGGAGAGGATGAGGGCCGAGTCACAGTGAGCCAGGTCCCTGTCAAACCGAGCCTGGTTTTTGTTCTTTTAAATATTTATGGAGCCCTGTAGCACCTTGTGCTGTGGCCTGCATTCCCTGAGGCTTTGGAATCAGATAAAATGTCCAGAGCAGGGTTTGCATCTCTGTGTGATGCCACTCCAGAGCCTGCCCGTGACGGTCACTCCCTGCTTGGACTCTCACACTGAAGGTCCCCCAGGAGCCCTGGGGACCTGGGCAGGGTGGGGGTGGCTGCTGGGGCCTCTGCTCGCCCTGGGGGATCCTTGGTGGGGGTCAGGGTTCCCCATGGAGCCCCTCGGCTCCAGGGATGCCGGCTTTGCCCCTCTGCTCCCAGGGACAGACACCCTGCAGGAGCAGCCCCCCATCTCCACAAGCTCCTCTTCACTGCAGCCATGGCAGGCTCTGGAGAGACTCCCACAACTCACCAACCCTGCCGAAGATAAGCTTTCCCCCCACCCCTTCCCTATCTTTGAAACATTTGTTTCCTTTATCAGTAGCTGGCTGGGATCAAGTCCAACAAGTCTTGAGTTCAACTGTGCGACCCCTCCACCCGCCAAGCAAATCAGCCCAGATAAGATCTGGACCTCTGAAGCCAATTGTAATTTAATACAGCTTAAATTGCAAACATCCAATAGTGGCAAAGGAAATATGATCAAAGCCATTGATTTTTTGTAGTGACACAGTGTCTTTTTGACTAATTCCCAATAATGAGAAAATTGAAACCTGTTTGCAGATATTAGAAGCCTAAGTGGTCAAGTAAATAATTAGCAAGCTACTCATTTAAGCTCTGAGTATGAAAGACCATTGAAATCCTTACTTTCAAGTAAAATGCTAAAAGATGCCGAGCATCTTCTTGAAATAAAATGGGCAAAAAAATCACTTCAGGCAGCAGAAGATGGATTTCTGCTGGGAGAGCAGGATGCTTACTGTAGAGAACAAACAGCTTTTCCCAAACTGCATCAGTACAGCACTGCTCATTTTCCATTGTGCTCCCTGCATTCCTGGCCCATGGATTAATGCTGGGGTGCTAACAAATTAAAGCTGGGGTGCTAACGAGCTGGCCTGGCACGGCATCCAGGGAAGGGCTGAGGTGGTGCTGACAGCAGCCACACACCCAGTGTGTGTTTGACCCTCTGGTGCCAGAGGCACCGGCAGCACAAGGCTGGGGTGAGCAGAGCCCTGAGATGCCCCTCCCTGAGGAGAGCATCCTGGGCAGAGCACGTTTGCCCATTTCCATTAAGGAACGCTTTGCACTTGGATGTGTTTGATACGGGCTGTCCGTGGTGCCAGAACAGAGGGGAATTTAGAGCACTGCTGGAGCCCAGCTGACTCCCCTCTCCATCTGGAAAGGGCAAAGTACACCTGGGAAGAGGTTTCAAGAAATAGAAGCAATTTGTTCTTGCTTCCCTGTGAGAGGAGACGCTCCTGCCTGTGCTGAGCATGGCATGTCTCGCTCTGCTCCTTCTCTGTGCTGGAGGAAAATATCTAACCTGGAAACGGGGGGCACAGGGAATCCATTTGGCTTGGTAATTCATGGAGCGATGCTCTGTGGTGCTGCAGCGGCAGCAGATGCCAGGATTTAGTGGTGTGTGTGAGAATTATGGACTGGAGGGCACGAAAGTGAGGTTTCTGGTTTCCCCAGCAGACAAAATACCTGGCTGACTGCGGGCCCTGCAAAGGCTTGGAACCTTTCAGAGCTGCTCTTCCCTGCCAGGCGTGTTCGGTGGGATGCTTGCCAACCCCCCGTGGAGACAACATTCAGGTTTGTCTGGATTTCCACGTGCTTTCAGGTGTCAGGATTCAGCTGGATATCTCAGCTGCCGTTCCAAGCACAGAAATAGGGTGGCCAAAAATCAGGATGCGGCAGATAATGGTGCTGGTCACAGCGGAGCGGCGCTGCCACCGAGGGCAGGAAGCCACCGATTATTGTTCATGCCAGGCCCGGGCTCACAGTGGATGTCCTCAAAACAGCCGTGCTCTTCCCCAGCCCTTCAGCCAGGAATGAAAAGGCTTTCATGTTCTGCGGGGGCAGAGAGCACAATTTAAGCTGACCTGGCTCTGGCTGGGATTCGAAAGGTCACTTTGAGTACGGCGCTATCTGAGCCCATCGATTGAAAAAAAAAAAAAAAAATTAAAAAAAAAGAGCCCCAGCGCTGTATGGAGGGGGCAAGCAGGGGAGAGGAAGCGAAAATAGCTCTGGCAACAGTCATTGTTTAAAACCAACAAAGAGGCAGTGAAAGGCTCCCCGCTCCCGCCGTCAATAGCCGCGGCCAGGGCTGGGCTGGGACAGGGTGATGGGGACTGGGAGGACTGGGAGAGCGATTCCGGCTGAGGGGGCTGGGAAGGGGCTGAGCCTGGAGAAAAGGAGGCTCAGGGGGACCCTGTGGCTCTGCACAGCTCCTGACAGGAGGGGACAGCCGGGGGGGTCGGGCTCTGCTCCCAGGGACAGGGACAGGAGGAGAGGGAACGGCCTCAGCCTGGGCCAGGGGAGGCTCAGGGTGGGCACCAGCAGGAATTTCCCCATGGAAGGGGGGTCAGGAATTGGAACTGCCCAGGGAGGGTTGGAGTGCCCATCCCCGGAGGTGTCCAAGGAAGGACTGGATGTGGCACTCAGGGCTCTGGGCTGGGGACAAGGTGGGGACAGTCCTGGAGGGCTTTTCCAGCCTCAGTGACCCTGGGATTCCCTGGAGAGGACATGAAAGGATTGGCAGCTCCCTCCTGGTGGGGAGGGCAGGTGTTCAGACAAACCCAAACGGTGTCTGAGGGGCCAGCCATGGCTGATTGCCTTGAAAGCATCCCAGGCCAGGAAAGAAACGATTTGCCCTAAAGAGCTCAGCCCACTGTCAGCTGCTTTGTGAGCATTAGTGAATAATAAGGAGCGAGAGCAGCATTAGCCCTGGGCCCGTGCAGTCATCTGTCACGTAACAAGGGAAGTATTGGCACACTGTCATGTTTCAAAGAGTGCTGATCAATGGGCTTAAAAAAACAAACTCTGCAGCCTGGCCCGTGCGTGCCCGTGCAGCGCTGGCTGGGTGCTGGGGGCTGGCAGTGCCAAGGCAGCTCCTGCCACCCTCCCACCCTCCAGCTGAGCAGGGCACAGCCCCTCTGCTCTGCCTGAGTGCTCACGAGCAGGGAAGGGGGCAGTGCTGGAGACCCAGGTGTTGTCTTAATCTCTGTGGGGCTGAATACATCAGTCCCAGCTCAGTGCTCTGTGAAATAGGGACGTGACATCTCAGAGATGCTCTGGGGTGGTGAGAGGACACCAGAGCTATGGGCTGTCCTGCTGCTCCGGCCTGGGCAGGGGCTGGGTGCTGGAGGTGGGAAAAGCCACACAACTGCCATGCTCTGCCTGTCTCTCCATCATTAATTGCAGTGTGCAGCCGTGGATGTTTCTGTGGCCAAGAGGGAAAAGGGAACACTCAAACTTCTGACTGGATTCACAGCAGGGAAAAAGAGGATTTCGTCCTGGTCAGTGGTGAGCAAAGGTGGAGGCAGCGTCTCCTGATCTGGCTGTCTGAGGGAAGAACAAGGAAAGACAAGAGGAGGCTCTCCTAGAGAGCTCACACTGACAGGTGTTTGGGAAAGTGATATTTTCCTATTGACTCAGAGGGGGAGAGGACAAATGGATTGAGGGATAGGAACCCCTCGGCTGCAGACACAAGCCCAGAAGATGAGCCCAGGGAGGCAGAGCTTTGCACCAGCAGGAAGGCGCTCGGCAGAATCCCTTAATGGATTTATTCCTTCAATTTCCCTCAGCTCTTCCAGGCTTTGGATATAAGCAAGGAAAGCAAGTTTAGGCACAGATTATAAAAGTGATGGATCTACAGAAACAGGAGAGGTTTGAAGGGCTGAAATTTACTGCGAAGCCTGGCCCAGAAATGACCCTCTTCCTCCTCCTCGACATTTTTTGTCTCTTGTGCAGAAAAATGCATCTGGTCAGTGTGACAAGTGGAAACTGGAGCTTTGTCATTGCTGTGCCATGCTGGAACAATGATGTATGGCTGGCGATAGATCATGTTGGGTTTCCGGAGAGCAGCGAAGACGAAGGCATGAGACTAATTCATGATGCATGAACACATTGATCTTCCTGGCTCTGGAAATACAATGTAATGAACCCCCGCTAACAGATCATTTTTGTGCCACTGCACTTCACTAATATCTAATGATTTCACCTTGCTCTGAGATAAAATATAATTGTATGGGAGTTCCAGCTTTGTTCTTTAATGCTCGCGTAGAGTTAACGAATTATGTTTTCCTCTGTAGCTGTCGGCAAGTTGAGACAAGCTTACAAAAGCCCCACAATTACCAGGCTAAGATGCATGTTTAAAATCCTGTGTGTGTGTGTGAGGTGTGTTTATGTGAAATGGCTCCATGCACAGAGCTGGTGTGCTGCTGAGAGCTGAGCAGGGGAGGAGGGACACGGAGGATGCTGAGCAGAGGTGGCTGTGCTCAGGGACTGCTGGGTCTCATCAGGGCACCTCAGGGAATGGCAGGAGCTTTGCAATGGCAACCTGAAACCTGAAATGCTGCTGGTGGCTGGCAAGCCCAGGAATCCCACTGGAAAGCACAGCTCTCATTTTATCCCCCAAAGTCCATTTGGAGATCAGCCTGCCCCCATCTGCCCTCCCAAATCCCCAGTTAGTCAAAGCCTTTTGCTTAAGAAGATAAGTTTGGGGTCCTTTAGTGAGGACCTCTGTGAGATCTTTGTCCTTCACCTCAGGGAAGGTGCACACTGAGATTTTTCCTGCTTCCTGTGTGTCTGCAGCAGCCACTGTCCCTCTCCCCAGCCTGTCTCTGGTGAGCAAGGACGCTCCCTGGTGAGGAGGAGGGCAGGAGGAAAGGAGAGGACAGATAAGCACTGAGTGTCAAGAGAATCTCCTTGTTCTGGTCCGAGGGTTGGTGACCCTGGTGTGTCGTGGAGCAGCACCAGGAATGCTCCTGGGCCGTCAGCTCTGGCCAGCAGCGTGCCAGGGCCAGCCACTGCTGCCCCGACCCTCCGGCAGTGTTTGTGTGCTGAGATGAGCAGCTTTGCTGGGGCAGCAGTGGTAAATTCCTGTTTGCTGCCCAGCACCTGCTGCAGCTGGGTCCCAGCCCTGGCTGAGCCTTTGGAGCTCTCTCACCGTGCCAGGAATGAGCCGGGACGCAGATGGGAGCTGAAGGTGAAGATGTTTGCAAATTCTTCAAAGAGAGCTCGGCTGGTACAAAAGGAGTCAGTGAAAACCTAACTGCTCCTGACAGGGAGAGCTGCAGTAATGCTGAACCTCATTTGAAATTCCCTCTAGGCTAAGTAAGGCTCTTCCTTTCATGTGTGGTGTTTGGATCCCTTCTGGGAGACCTTTCCTCTGCACCGTGCTCGGGTACGTGTGGTGTTGACAGATGATTAAGATGTGAAGTCTCTGAAATCAGAGGAACGAGCCCAGTTTTGCATTGTGTGCTCAGGTGTTTATTCACATTGGTGTAATCATCTCTGCCTCACTTTTTGGCTCAGGACCTGCTGCCTCTTGCAGGAGCGAGGTACCAGAAGGAAACCCAGTCCTTTACTGGTAGCAGTGTGTTTATAGTGGATGGTCTTACTGGATTTGCTGGTGTCCTTAGGAGTCACTTTATGAGGCTCACTTTGTGCAGATGAGGAACAGAAGGTTTTAGCAGACTCAGACCCTGTACTGTGATTTGGGGATCTAGGGATTGCTGCTTCTGCACCTTCTGGATGCTTCCAAACCCCAGGGTCAAACAGCACCACTGGGATGGAGCTGGGTTTTTGGGAATTTAGGTGGGGCAGACAACACCCATGAGACATCATGTGGTGGGGAAGATGTTGGGGAAGATGGCCTTTGATGGGATCAAAAGGGGGGATTTTTTTTTTCTCCCAGCAGCTTATATAAAACAAACAAACAAAAAAACACCAAATAATTTGCTGTGGTGCCTGTCTGGAGCATGGGGCTGGGCTGGCAGTGCCAGAGTGTCCCTGGCTGCTCCCAGCAGATGCTGACACTGAAACCTGTGTGCTGGGATGGTGAGTGGAGCTGAGCCCAGCCCTGCTGGAGGACACAGGCTGAGCTCATGAGTGGACTGTGCTGAACCAGTGTCAGTGGTGCTGGAGCCCTCCTCACACAGGGCCGTGCCTTCCCTGGCACTTATTTTGATGTCTTCCTCCCTCCCCTCCCTGTGATCTCAGTGTCTTGACTTTTCCAGGCACTTTTCTCCTATAAGAATATTAAACACACTTAAAAAACACTTAAATGCTAATGTGAAACCTGAAAAGAGGATGTCAAATGCACGAGGCACTCTGAAGACATGATGTCTCTGTAGAAGGGTTTGACCCCAGTAATCTAATTTGCTTTACATTTAAAATGATACTTCATTCTCCTATTATAAGGCTCTGTGTCATTGGCTCATAAAGATTACCATTTCTTGTCTTCCAATTGTAATAAATCCCATTCAAGCACCCTCTTGATTTGAAATTTGTCACGACAACATGCAGAGGGCACAGTTCCTGCGTTTTATGGCGCGGGTGCATTAGAGACTCATCTGCAGGAAGGATGATGCAAGAGCATAAAATGATTTGTCCCTTTCCTTTCTCAATTAGATACGTGTTTAAAAAATATATTAAAAACCCCTGAGTTACAGCTTACTCCTCATTCTCCAGCAGTAAAAAGGTTGGGCTGGCAGGGGAGCCAGGCTGGCTGGGTTGGCCCAGCTTTACCCTTACGCTGGGGAATAATCTGCTTTCTTTAAAACCATCTGAAAACATTTCATCTTGTTTCAGCAGACTGGGGAGCTTTAACCTTGCTAGTTGTGCTTGTTGGAGATGAGAGGAAAGTGAGTGTTTGGAGGCCACACGTTGTCAGGCACTGAATGCCACAGCCATGGCAGCTCCTTGTGCCAAAACACGAGGCTGGATCTGGGGCAAAAATGAGACTTTTGGGTGAACTCAGGTGTCCCAGGGGTGGAAACCCCCCTGCCCCATATCAGAGCAGTGTCTCTCAGCCCAGCTTGGTGTGAGCAGAGCTGGAGCCAGCCCACTCCTCTTTAGGGCTGGGGCAGCAACACATCAGCCATCAGTGCCAAGGAAATCTTTTTTTTTTGGGAGGTCTCGAATAAATCCATGCAAGAGACTTTGCTCAGGGAGAACTTTTATACTTTTAGTATCTGTTGTTCCTTAGGGTTTGGAGTTTTTTTATTTTTTAACAAAGGTTTTAGTTGAGCAAAGAATCCCATCTGTATGGCTTTTTTATTAAAAGATAAAAAGCCGGAGTTCACAGGAGTTAGCATTAAGTCACAGTCCGCAGCAATCCGAGGTACTCGCTGGCTGGGGACTCTCTCTGTTTATTTCAAATACCCCTTTATCATCCTGTTGAAAGAGCCCTGTGCTCTGTAAAGCTCAGCCAATTGAAAAAAGAATCAGATAATGAAGACTGATGCTGCACTGATGACAGCCCCTCAGATCTTCAATAGGATTGCTCCAAAATCAAAAGACTTTTACGTTTTATTGTCACACTCGTGGCTCCAAAATAATTAAATGGAATCTTTTAGCTCTAGAAACAAAAATGAAAATTTAAAAACAGCCCCCCACACCTGCAGGAAAGGGGCTAATGGGAATATCCAGTGAGTGTTGGGCTGGATTCTGTGTGAATTTGCAGGTTGTGCAGATTCTGTGTGAAAATTTGGTGATTGCAGTGGGTGCCCAGCACATGTGTGGGACAGAGGTGGCACCACTGCTGTGGGTGACAGGACTGGGCACCAACCCCAGAGCTCCCAGCCCTGATGGAGCTGGACAACCCCACGTTCCCTCTGTCCTTGGCAGAGCTCTGAGCTTCAGCTTCCGTTTTACCTCTGGAAACTTTGAACAAATTTGTTGCTCATTGCAGTGAAAGGCAGATAAATAAAATATATTGGGAGCGATTTGTGCTGTAACTAAACCCTGAATTTATAGAGGGAGAGCGTGGCCAACGACAACTTTGTCACAGCACATGAAAGCCTGGAAATGAGGTTTTGCACTTGTACCTGATCTTTAAAGAGGCGTGTCCAGGGTCCCCAGGCTGGGACAGGCGTGAGGAGATGCTCTGTGGTCCCACGGGGGTCCCACCAGGGGAGGGGACACGGCACACCCAGAAAGCACCAAGATGTATTTCAGGCCAGGCATTAAATCCGAAATGCTATAACTTGATTATTTCTTCTGCAGACTCCTTTTGACAAAACTCCTCCATTTCCAAAGAGTTACACAGGATTTAGCCCCGTGCCGCTTTCATGTGAATTGTGTGGCTAAAGTTCCATGCAGCTCTTTGAAAATTTCAGAGCCGGCGCTTTCCCCAAGATCGACAACTGTTTTATTTCTCTTGACAGAAAATGGTGAGAGAACAAACACTGCCAGGTGTGGGGGAAGCAGTTTGGTCGTGGTTTCTGCAGCACCTTTAATGTGAAGCTCAAAGAGGCACACAGGGATGGCAACTCCTGCTGTACCTGGATGAGTTCTGCAGGGCTGCCCTTTCCTAGGGGGGAAAGCTGGAGTCACTTTGGGTCCTTTTTCCCTTCTTACACGGATGTAGGGAACAGCACCTTGGCTCCCTTTCTCCATCTGTGAGACCACGGAAAGGGAACTAATTGATCATTGGTTTTGTAATCCCACGCGAAAATGGTTTCTACCATAAATTCTTCTGCAGGGGATGTAGTGAGTGCCAGTTATTTGTAGTTAGCCACCCCCTGGGTGATGTTTTGCCCCTAAGACTGTTCCCAATGGTGGCAGTGGCAGGACTGGCACCAGTTTGCACCAGGATTGCTCCAATCCCTGGCCCAGTGTGTTGACAGCAGCTGCTGCTCATCCATGGATCTAAGGCTTCATCCTGCTTCCAAATGCCACTCCAAGCGTGTCCAAGCCACTGTCCTGTGCTGTGTCACAGGGGGACAGAGCACAAATCGCCTTTATCCTTCTCCTGCCTTTCTCTCTCTGTCTGAAACTGTGGGGCTTGGCTCTGTCTCTAGAATTATACCACAGATTGGAATTCTCATTTTTAAGTTCATTTCTGCTCTGATTTAAAGGCTGAATTAACAAACAATGGCTTATTTGGTTTAAAATGCAAAAACACCATCTGGTCTTTGAGATGTGCTAAACCACAGCGGGGGGAGCCAGAATGACACATGGGAAGGGTCTCCAAGTGGCACGGGTGAGGCTCCCAGGAGGAATTCCTGCCGCTCTTGACCCGTGTCAAAGAAAGCTGATCTTTGCTGTGGGCATCACTGCAGCTGCAGCTGGTGGCCTGGGGACAGCTCGATTTCAGGGATGCAGCACTTTAGCCCTCACTGCCGGCAGCTCAGAGCAGCGTCCTGGGAGCTCTCCTCTGTCACTGGCTCCTCTCCTCACCCTGATGCAGAGTTCTGGAGTGGCATCCACAGCCTTTGCTGGCCCTTGGGTTGTTCCTGGGCCACAGCCTTCTGCCCTGCTCCAGAGCTGGCACAGGGCTTTCCAGCTTCCCTGGCACAAGTGAGTCTCAGGAGTGAGTGCCCACTCGGCCAGCAGGGCTCAGGGAGTGACCTCAGCCCGTAACACCCTCGATTACACCCCCGTGCCCGTGGGTCGGGTCAGTCTCCACGGTCCCTCGTGCCCCAGCCCCTGTGCCCACGCTCCCACTGCCACTCCTGGCTCTGTGCTGTCCCTGGGTGCTGGTGATTTGATTTAATACAGCTTTCAATCACTGCCAACAGGCCTCGCGCTGCAGCAGCATCACTGCTAAACACTCTGTGACAAATAATCTCAGGCTAAGCTTCCAGGACAGAGGAAATCGCTTTCCTCTTGAAATTAGAGTTGATGCATAATGGAAGGCACTAAGACGTCTCCAGCAGGAACATGGCCAGTTTGAGTCCATCCCGAGCCCCTCTCCGTCTGCTGAACGAGACGCGGGAGGTGAGGGAAGTCATTTCCTAGAGTTCAGGATTTGCAATTTGCATTCCATAATCTCCCGGCCATTTACCAGCAGATAATTTGTCATGGTTTGCTTTAGCTGTTGTGATATTGATATTTATTATGCAAATTGTATTTCCTACTTATTGTCCTCACCCTCAGAATACTTGACTGATTATAAAGCTGTTTAGTTAATACGGGTTGTCTCTCAGTGGATGCCTGAGCCGCAGCAGGTCGCAGTGAGTGATCCCGGGCAGGGGGGCTGCTCTGTGTGATTGGGGACAGGGACACAGGATACCTGCATGAGGGATGGCACAGCGGCCACTGGAGCTGCTCTGCTGTGTTCGTGGGGCTGGAGCCCTCCTGGAGGGGAGGGAATTCGGGGTCCCAGCCTAAGACAAGCGCTTTCTCACTAACTGGGGAGAAGCTGGCTTAGTTATGGAATTGTCATGGTTATGGTGGCCCAGAGCTCTGCTGTTGAGCAGGAAGCAGATGTTTGGCATGGCTGTGGAGCAGAAAGGCTTCTCATCATGGGAGACAGAGTGGCATGGGGAGGTGGGGATACAGAGGGGTGAAGCCCCAAACCAAGTCCCAGGCAGCAGCATTTTCGGTTTCCTTGGGTGTGAAACCAGCTTGGTTTCACATTCCAAAGGGTGAAAGCTCTCTCCAGCCCCACAGTGTGACTCAGTGCTTGCCCCGGGCGGTTTTAACCTCAAGCTTGGCAGAATCTGGGATGATAAAGTTGAACTGACAATTCACCTGCCTCAGGTTAACTTGGAATAACCTAATTAATAAGGTTGGGAATATTTGACATCCTCTGCGTTTGCTCCATTAACTCTTGCATGGACGCACTGTCAGCGATTCTGTGGTTCCGTTCCTGGTGTTGTGGGTGGGGAGAAATCCTGGACCATTCCCGGGCGGGATGAATCCCCCGGTGACCCCGGCTGCTCCGTTTGCCGTGTGTGACGGTACAGCTGAATGCTCGGGGGAACGGCAGGGGGCAATTCTGGGGCTTTACTGGTTCATTTGCTCCGTTTAAATCCGTTGCGTGTGTGAGAAATCCGCAGAAAAGGTGGATTGGTTGCCGGGCTGCGGTTCCCGAGCCCCGATCGCCGCCGCTGGGGGCTCGTGGGCTCCGGCCCCTCCGCTGCCCCGGAGCCGCCGAGGCTCAACACCGCCTCCAGCGGCGCGGGGCCCGCCCGGGCGGGGACGACACCGGCACCGGCACCGGCACCGGCACCGGCACCGGCACCGGCACCGGCAGCGGGGGTACGGCCGGGGGACACGATCCCGCCAGGAGGATGCACGGGGGCAGAGAGGGGGCACAGACCCTGGGGGGAACTGCACGCTGCTGAACGCGGGGATGCTGACGGGATACTCCGGGACGGAGAGCGCTGGCGGGGGTGCCCCGCGGGAGGAAGGCGGTACCCGCGAGGAGGATGTTCGGAGGGGTGAGAGGGGGACACGGGACCCTGCAGAAGGGGCAAGGCTGGGAAGGGGTGCAGGCTGCGGGGCTCGGCACGGCCCCGCCATGGCGCTGCCCGCCCGCCCGGGGGTCGGGCCCGGCGCTCGGTCCCGCCCGCGCCCCCGGCCCGCGCGGGGCGGTGCGCGGGGCGGGCCGCCGTGAGCCCGCCCCGTGACGCGCCATCTCCCGCGGGCGGTGCGCGGCGGCGGCAGAGCGAGGCAGGTGCCGGCGATGGCGGGTCGCGCCCAGCCCAGCGGCCCCGCGGGCAGCGGCGCCCCGGGGCTCCTCCCGCTGCTGCTGCTGCTCCTCTCCGCCGCCGCCATCATCCCCAGAGGTAGGGGGAACGCGGCCCCGCGGAGCGGGCGGTACCGGGCGGGCGGCGCGGGGCGGGCGGTTCGCGCTCGGGGATCGCGGCGGCGCTCGGGGTAGCCCCGGTTGCGGCGGGTCCGGGGCGAGCCCGCCCGCCCTCCGGCGGCCCGGGCCGTGCCCGGAGCGAGCGGTGGTCCCGGGGAAGCGCCCCCGGCGGCGGCGGCGGCGGCGGGCGGGCTCACCCGCGCGTGGCGCGGGCAGCCGCTGCCGGTTTCCATGGAAGCGGCTTCTCCCGCTGCCCGGGGGGTCATCAGCGGCCCCGCAATTAAAAACTAATTGCTTTGCGCGCCCCCTCTGTCCCCCCCTCTCCGCCCTCCCGGTGTTTGCGGCGGCGCGGGAATGCTGCACCCCTGCGGGAGCGGGGAACCTGTTGGAATCTGAGTGGAACTTGCGCGACGCTTCGCTATCCCTCTGCCTCTCCCTCTTCTTCCCTTCCCTCCCCTCTCTCTCCTTCCTCTGCGCTCTCCCCGGTGCCCCCTGCCGCAGCCGCGCCCCCCGCCCAGCCGGGCGCGCTCGGGGCGAACGCCCGGCTCGGGCGCTGCGGCTGGAGCGGGCGCTAATTAACCGAGGCTAACGAGGCTCCCCGAGCGGGGCCGGTTGGGTCCCTCCGCGGCAGCCTCGGGGTGCGGTGCCCCCGGTGCGTTGGGCGAGCCGCCCGCCCAGCCTGGCATCGCTCCCCGCCGAGCCCGGGGCCGCAGCGGAGACCCGCGCTCGTGTCCGGGGGCTGCGGTTCGAACATGCCCCGTTAACGCCGTTCGCGTTCGGGGTGTCCGTGGGGCCGCACGGCCGCGGAGCGGGTGCTGTGCCCGGGATGTTTGGGAAGAACAAGAGGCCATTGAGCGATCTGTTGAATCCCGCTCGTAGGAGAGGGGGGACGTAGGGGCCGCCAGCCCGGCGAACAAAGAGCTTTATTCACAGCCTGTGTACATGTCCATGCCTTCCCCGCTCTTCCCGGGCGGCCTTTTTGGTGGGATGGTGATGGGGGGAGAGCGCCGGGGTCGTTCTCAGCCTGTTATCGCTGCTCACGGGGCCGGGCTGGTGCCTCCCGCCGGCGCCACAAGGGCTGCGCTTCCCAGCTGCGCTCGATGGCGCTGGGCGGCCCCGGAGGGCGGCTCTGCCCCGATCGCGGCGCTCCGCAGGCCCGAGCCCGTTCCGGGGAGCCGGAGCGATGGAAGGAGCCCCCGCGGCGGCTCTCGGCGCTGCGAGCAGGGAAACGCTCCGCTGCGGAGCCCGCGGCTCCTGCGGCCGGTGTGTTGTAGCTTCTCAGATGGCACAAGGCGCTGTTTGTGTTTTGATGTTTTTGCTGCCTGGTGCGTTTCCCGCCGGTGTGACCTGGGGACCCTGGGACTGAGAGCCGCCCAGATTGGAAACACGAGCCCTGCTCTAGGAGTCCGCGTTCCTTTGTTTTGCTGTCTCGCTCACCTCAAATTCTCTAAGAGCAGTTTTTAACCGGAGGCCAGAGTGATTCCCCGGCAGGCTCAGCCTGTTCGCCGCTGCCCAGCCAACGGGTGGAACTGTGATTTGGGGTCACAGAGCTGCTGAAGGGAAACAAAAGCAGGGCTGGATGCTGGCTCGCCGTGGCTGTGCCCGGCCGGTGCGCCGGGGTGAGCAGCACTGCGCGGTGTGAGCTGAGGCTGAGGTGCTTCAGGGGAAGACAGATCTTTTGTGGCTGTGGTGCTGTGTCGTGAATCGCGGGATAAAATCCCAGACTGCGTTTAGGCAAAATTTCATTACAGTTGAGGACATTTTTTCCCCCCCAATTCCCCCCCTTTTCCAAGCTATCAGTGTGAGCTTCAGTGTTCTGCGGAGAGAGAATCAGAGTGAGTGTGTGGCAGCAGCGCTGAGCGCAGAGCGCTGCCGTGGTGGCTCCCACACGGTTGCCACCCGAGGTACAGCGGTGCCAGCACTGTGTCACCGCCGTGGTGGCACCCCGTGATGCGGAGCGAGGCTGAGGGTTCTGCTGCCTCCTTCCACGGAGGCGACTGGAGCAGCACTAGGCAGCGGTGAGACTTGGTTTGAGCTGCGCTGGCAGCCTGGGATGAGCCTGTGCGATCGGGTGGATCCGTGCGTTTCTGTGGTTCCTCTCCAGCTGCTCTCGATGCTCTGCAGCTGATGGAGCTCCCGATGCCCCTGTGCAGCAGGGCGAGGGCTGAGAGCGCTCTCGGCTCGCTCTCGGGTGTTTGAGCAGCACCGGGCTGGAACTCGGAGCCTGCGTGCGCTGGCACTCGGCACTTGAGGGAGAACAACTTTCCAGCAGAAGCCACAGGAGGTGTTTGGAGACGGCGTTGGCGTGGATCTGCGACCTGGCAGTGGCAGGAGCTGCGAGGGGCTGGCCAGCGGTGGTTGTGGCTGCAGGCTCCGTGTCTGCCGACACCGAACCGGCCCGGGAGAAACCCCCCGTGAAGGAGTGAGCGCTGGCAGCGCGGCTGCGCTGAGCCAGGCTCCTTTGTAAACACTGAGTGAGTTTCCAAGGAGCCTTTGCATGCGAGCGAGGCGAGTCTGCTCGTCCCCGGCCCTCAGCAACGCGCACTGCGCTCTGCATGCGACGCGAGCACCGGCGGGGAAGGGGCTGGGGAATAAAGTGATCCATCTGGGTTGCAGCTTGGGCTCATTTGTCTTGCATGTAGGCAGTTGAGCCCAGGTTTATAAGCACGACAATCTGGTTTGAAAGCACTGCCAAGGAGGCTCCTGAGGATGGGAAGGCGAGGAGATCGCTGTGCTCCGTGCGTGCTCTGCACTGAGGAGGGGGCGGCTGCCAGCACCTTCTGCAGGATGGACATCCCCAGGGTGGACGCTGCTGGGACGGACACTGCCGGGATGGGCGCCACTGGCATCCCTGGGCACGGTGGCCGCTGTCGGTGCGCAGAGGTGGCCGTGGTGACAGGAGGCCGAGAGGAGCCGCGCCGCCCCGGGGACCCCCGGCTGCATCAGCGGCCGCTCTGCTGATGCTGCGCTGCCGCCGCCTTTGTTTGCCTTGCGCTGTCTTTCCTGGTGTGTAAATAAAGAAGGCTTTGTAATCAAACAGCGCTGGCTCCTCAGCCGGGCGCTTGGCGAGCCTTCCCTCGGCCCTGCCAGGACCTGTGGGGCCGTGTCCGTGCCATCGGTGAGCTCCCTGCCCTATTGCTGGGTGGAAAATGGGTCAGCTCCTTAACCCTGCGTCTGCCTGAGGCCACCCGGAGTAAAACCTGTGTTCCAGCCTGGATACACCCTCTGTGTGAATGGACCATCCAAGCACTCCTCGGAACACATTTGCTCGAAAAAAGCAAACCCACCTTCCTGCGTGTAGGCAGAGTTTTCTGGATGTTTCTCTTGGATGGCTGTTTTTCTAGGGATTATTGTCAGACTTTATATAGGGGTTTTGACAACCTGTTCCTCTTCTGGGTTTTGGTAGCAATTGGTGGTACTTCTGTCAGGAAAGCAGGGGCTCCCTCTTGTATCCAGGCATTTCAGCTCCTGTCTGCGGCTCCAGATCTGAGCAGGCTCCAGGAGCGGAGCGTGAGGCTGCAGCCTTCCCTGGAGCTGAGCCAGGAAGTGAACACTTAACACAGTGGCTTGAGAGCACAAGCAAAGCTGGACACGCAGCCAGTGTCTACTGAGAAATTGGATGCTACGTGTTAAAAAAACATAAGTTGTGCTCGTTCCTCTGGGGGACATTGTGAGGTGCAAACCCACCGGCGCTAAATAAAGGGATGCTGTGGAAACCTGCCATGAAGGAGAGACCTTAGGTGGAATGTTGTAATTAGGAGTGGTATGTACTTGTTTAAGTTCCATAAATCAGCCTCTTTCCCGGGATGTAATTGCAGGCTGCAGAGAGCAGCTGCTGCTGCGGTTCCTGGGGAGCTCCACCACAAATGCTTTGAAGGTCGCCCAGCGTGGGCTCCGGCGCTCTGGGGCAGCGTGCTGGGGAAGAGGGTGGGTTTGGATGTGTGGCAGGCGAGTTGGAAGGGAAATAGCACAGGGGCTTCGCTCTGGGCTCTGGGAATTGGAGCGCAGTGAGCTGTGGGCCGGGTGTGCGCCGTGCCCGGCTCTGCCGAGATGAGCCGGCGTTTGTGGTTCAGCCACGGGCTGGATTTAGTTATCCCAGTGTTTAATTTGCAAGGGCAGGGTGAGCCCCAGCTGCGATACTGTGGCTGCAGGCGACTCCTCTGATGGCCCTGCCCATGTGTGACCAGCACCCGCCTGCTGCTGGCCTTTTTTGCTGTGAAAACAGTTTTCCTTCTTTCCCCTGTCCTTGTTACCTGTTGAACCTCTAGGTTTTCCTGTCGTGTTGCACATCAGGCTCTTGCATATTTGCAGGGTGTTGAGTTGAGTGCTGTGGAGCCCCACAAACCACTGTGTGCTGCTGGATGAGGCTCTGAAAAACCTGAGTTTCGTGTCAGTCTTTGTCACCCATTCCAAATTCCAGCAAGGAATACAAATCCCCAAAGAGATTTGGGTTTAGGGTTTCTCGGAGCCCACACCACATGCTCACCCGCAGTATGTGACTGGTGGCTGCTTGAATTTAGAACATTTGGCTGGGTTGTACCAGGGACATTTTGCTGCCCTCCACTCCTGGTTATTTTAGACTGACAATGTCCCTCTGTAGGGTTGGGCTGGCTATTTTTACCCTGTGGTGTGGTTTTAGTTTACTGTGTTCTTCTGTGGTTTAAAAACTTGAGCATTACAAAGACTCTGCCCTTACCAAATTCTCAAGGTGAATCAGTAGAATATTTGATACCCCATTAAGTTCCAGTCTGAAGGATCAAAGAGATACTTAGGCACATCTCTTTGCTCAGAGATATAAAACTTTTGTGGGCTGTAGCTTAACTGGAAAATGGCTTTAGTTTTGCTTTCTTAGGTATTTTTTTTGTCCCTGGAAGTGCTGGCAGCTCCTTGGTGTTGTCGGTTTGCTGAAGTCTCACACGCAGGGGCTGCATTTGGGCAGGTCTGTGGTGAGTTTGCTTTCTCCTGCCCGTGTTTGTGGGTCCTGTCTGAATGACACAGCCCAGGTCGCCCCTCCCCTCTTAGTGGAAGTTCCACTCAGGTGCCAGCATTGGAGGGGGAATAGTCTCTTTACAGTAAATGACTGCCAGTATTTTTAAAGCCCAGGTGTGCATTTGGCAGCGTGGAAAAAGTTGTGTTGGAAACTCCTCTGCCAATCCCAGCTGTGAAGTTTGCCCTGAGCTGTTGCACTCCTGGCTTGAGCCTTGCCTAGGAAATGTCCCATTTTCTGGAGCCCTTGGCTGGGTGTGGCAGCTGTGGGGGATGGCTGTGGGATCTCCCTGCCTGCAGGTCATCAATGAGCCATCAGAGCCAAGTTGCCTGCAGGATCACCTCGTAAAGTTGTGCTCAGACTTGAAGTGTTGGGTGTATAAACCCCTGGGTTCAGGTTACGTCTGGAATAAACCGCTCTGATCTCGTGGTGTCCTCTTTTAGCAGTTAGTGAGCGCCTGAATGTGATTTATGATCTCCTCCAAGGTCTGCTTCCAGAATGGAAATGACATTGCATTCCCGGTGTAGGCAGCAGGGCTCTCGAGCTGGTGGCTCTGCCTGGGCCTCTGCAGTGGGGCCCTTCCCTTCACAGAGATGGATTTGGTTTGGTTTACTGTAAAGAGATGGACTTGGGTGCTAATCCCAAATGTGGTGACTCTTGGACCTGAGAGGTCTCAACATCTGATACAGAAACAGACCTTTTTGTTAGAGCAGTAATGCTGTTTATAGAGATGAATTTTTCGTGGACAGCATGAGACCACACTGGGGCTTGGCAAGCTCCAGCAAGGCCAGTCTGGGAGTGCTGGTGCTGTGGGTGGGGGCCCAGTGGGGTCCTGGGGACCACTGGCCTGTGTGACACCTCATCGGGTGGATGGGTGGGTGCATCCCAGAGCCCGCTCCCGTCCGGCTCTTGCGGTGTATATCCCCTCTCCAAAGTGTGACAGGAAGAAAGAAATATGAAGCAGCAAAGTGACATTCCCTCCCTCCCCTTCTCCCCCCGTGCAGCAATAGAAATACGAGTCTGAGTCTGCAGCGTCAAAAGAGAGATCAGAGTAATCGGATCAAGCATGAGGAACTGCTTGTTGCCGCTTCCCTGTTTTTAAATGAGGCTGCCTGGCAGCTTCCCTGGCAGAGCACTTTCAACATTACTCGTGTTCAGCTTTGGAGCTGGGGTTGCAGCAAAGTCGGGCTCTGTGAGAATTGGCCTGGAAAGGGAACTTTCTGCGTAGCCTCTGGGCTAACACACAGAAAGAAAGGCTCCCTGTGCCCCCACGGCCCTGGTTTTGTAGCCGAGCAGAGGCACATCTGTCCCTAATTCTGCAGAGAGAGCGCTCTCACTTCTCGCATTTATCACAGGGATGCTGCTCTGGGATGTGCTCCGTGATGCCAGTACATCCCTGACCTTGGAAAAACACGGTGACTTTCTCCAAAGCCGCTCCCCCCTCGCTGCCCTGGTGTGACACGGGGTAACTCAGGGCAGCAGCTGCCCTTTGTCTATGGAGAGCTGTTGAAATGCTCCAGCTGGGTCAAACCGGGGGTAGAGCTGCTGGCTCAGCTGCAAAGGCTTCTCTCCATGCAGTGCTCTGTGCTGGCTGGGTGCAAGTGCACATCTGTCTGTCCATCCACACGCCCAGTCCTTAATGCCAGCAGTGTTCCAGAGCGTATGGACAGTCACCTGCGCTGCTGCAGTGCCTGTGGTTGCAGAATGCCTGTGTTGCTCTGTGGAGTTTGGTTGTGAGGTTGTCCAGCTACTCGTAACTGGTTTCATAGTAATGAGAACCTGAAATATCCACATTTAGAGAGCTATGGCTGTAGCTGGGTTTGTTTTGCATTCTCATTCTGAGCTATTTTGCTTGAAAACATGATTGGAACGATTTGTCTGTGCTCCCATTGCCTCTTTGACGTCTTCATTCGCGTTGGCTAATGCAGACATGATGTTAGAGGCTTGGTGGAAGCAGGGAAGCTCCCAAGGGTTGCCCCTCCTGCTTTTCCCACTCTGTATGGAATTAGTTGCTGTTTCCAGCTGTTTGAGGACAGGCCTTGCCATGCATTCACAGGCTCTTTTAAGCAGAAAGCCGCTGTGCTGGTTTGGGTGTCAGCAGCTCTCTCAAAGCCTTCGTGCCAAGGTCTGTGCCTGCCTTCCTCGGGGAGGGCTGTGGATGACGGGCTGGCGGTGCTGAGATCCCAACACCGGCTCCCGTTATCGTTTTGGTGACAGCCTGCCCGGGCTCCCTGGCGCTGGGGGAGGCTGGTGACAACCATCAAACCCCGAGTGCTGTCATCATCGGCCGTCAGCTTTGTCAAGCGGAGCTGCTGGGGACGCTTGGTTTGTTAGGACTCCTCGGAGCCAGCCGGCTTTTCCAGGGTGGGCGCAGCAGGAGCGAGCAAAGCCGAACCCCTGCCTGCCTTGGGAAGAGCTGTCTTGGTGTGGGGCTGACAGGCAGGGTTCTCCAGGCAGGTTTTTTCGTTTGCCACGCTGGTTTGTTGCCGTGCTGTGCAGGCTGGAGGAGCAGCGTGCGGTTTGCCTGCAGCATCCCTGTCCTGGAGGGCGGGAGGCAGCGCAGGTCCCTGTCTGGAACACCGCGGGCTGCCGAGCACTGTGACACCCCTGTCCCTTGTGAGCCTGCAGTGACTCGGGTGGGGATGAGCCCTGTGTAACCCGCTCCTCCTCCTTGTTCATAGTCACTGCTGGGGGTGGATGCAGGGAAGATTTCTCTTGGTGCATAAAATGTGAGTGTGATTTCTCCTTTGGCACTTTTCTGCCCTTCGTTTATGGTGATTTTACAGACTGCTTGGAATGGAGACTTGCATCATTCAGTCTGTGTCTGCAGGGTCACGACACACAATGGCTTTTCTTGCCCTGTCACGGTTAAGGACCAGTTTTCCTCAGCTCCTGCTCTGTGGGTGGCTCCGAAGGAGACGTTACTCATCCCCGAGTAGGCAGAGCCACCGAAAGCGAATCCCACGCTGAGGTTGCTGAGCTCTGTCCACACAAACAGCTTTTCCTTCGATTTAAAGGTCTTACACCCTTAATCGTTCCGTAGAATCGTGAACAGAAGGCACAGGTTTAATCAACTCCCTGAATCCATAACTGCCAGGTATTGCCTCCTCAGCACGAGGAGCAGAGCCGTGCCTCTCCCTGGGAAGGGTGAAGATTAAAGTGGGATAGACGGGAGATTAGCAGTGTTCCCTTCAGACATCGCCAGGGAAAGGGGGAGACGCTCCGGGATGAGGAATAAAGGAAATACTTGGAGGCAAATCACTTACTGCTCTGTAGGAATCCGTGGAGCCTTGTAAACACAGGGTTTACGGCAAACCCAGTGCTGTGGCTCTTAAATCACTCTGGGGGAATTTTGGATGCACAGTTAAAGGATCACTCGCTCCTCCAGGCTCTCATTAGCAAGTCCCTGGATCCAGAATTTTCACGTTAACAGGACAATGATGTGTGTGGAATGCAGCTCAGGAGGGTCCGTCCAGCTGTTGGGTTTGGGACACTCTGGTTTGTGTTAAGGTTGGATGGATCTATTGTTCTCATCCCTGTTTTGGAAAGGGGAGGTTTAGCAAGAGTCTCATTAAATGGATTTCAGTGTTTCCTACAGAATGACTCTTTTTCAGTTCCTACAAGAATAAATATCTTGTGGACAACCTGTTGTGTTCACAAGTCACTGTTTGTTCCTCTCCTTCCCCTCATGCACTGCACCCCTCTAAATCTGACTTCTTTGGGCAAGGCAGGATAAGGAAATGAAATCAGTTCTCTGTGGGTGATGGGGGTCTGTGGGGGTGTAAAAATCCTGTCCAAAGGTAGGGAGTGGCTGAAACAATCCTGCAGGGAGTAAATGAGGATTGATAGGCTATTTTCAGCCTGGTCATTTGCTTCTTCCCGGGGAGAACTCAGTGGAGTGGCCAATCCAGTGGGTATCCTGAGGGATGAGGGGATTTTGTGCTGGAATTAATGTGGATGTTGGTGGGTGTGCATGGACAAGGAGGATATTAGAGGAAAGTGGTGGGATCATTCCCTTCTCCTTCTGGATTTCACTGCCCAAACAGCAAATCTTGCTGAAAACTGTCCCTGGATCCTCTGGGGAACCTTTGGAAGTGCAGCTCCTCATTGCTTTATGTAAAATGTCTTTGAGCAGCTGAGGATGCCAGCATCCATTGAAGACACAATCCAAAGCCATGTGAGAGTTTTAATAACTTGGTATTTTTGTTGTGCCAAAAAATCCAATTACATACGGAATCACTTTTCCTTTATAAAGGTCTGGGAAAGTGTTTGCCTAAACTGCTGTAGAAGCGGCATTTCAGTGAGCCAGCTGAAAAGTCATTTTTGTCAGTTTAATGGGTGTAATAAAATGGTACATCTTGGGTGGGGTGAGGGAGGGGGACAGAAAAGCTTCTCTGAAATTGGGATCTTTTAATTTTAAATTGGTTCTTAGGATTTATAAGGATTTCAAAGGCAGATGGAGAGGGAAGAGCTCTGGGTAGGTGTTGAAGCAGCTTGTCTCTGTTTTTCTGAGTATGCAGATCTGGTATTTACGAAATGGACACAAAATACACGTGTATATACAGAAAATGCACAAAGCCAGGCACAAGAGGGTGTTGGATGGCTGAGGGCTCGTGGCTGTGCCAGGCAGGGTGGCCCTGGGGCTGTGCCATCGTGTCCTCAGTGCTGTCAGTGATCCTGGAGTGCCATCGCTGCTTGTTTCCCACCCAACGTGGTTTTGTTTGTCTGGTCTCCTCTTGGAGCAGCTTTTCTCAGCCTTCATTTGTCCAGATTATCAGCATGCAGAGGAGAGCTGCCTGGTATTTACATGATTTAGTTGTAAATATGGTTAAGTGTTGATAGATATTGTTGTCATAAGTGCTTACAGCTCCTGGACTGATTACTGAATTTCTTATGTGGAAATCTGTACAAGCTCGACGTGTGAGCAGCTTCCCAAGGGAAGTGCAAGGAAGGAGCTTGTGGTTTCCATGTGGAAATCAAAGCCCAGATGTGGCTGGAGTGGGGGAATTTATGGGGGAAGTATTGTCGGGTTTGGTTGGCAACAACTGGGGTTCCGAGGCTGTGATGAAGGGAAAATGAAAGGCTCTTGTTCCCTGTTTTTGTGGGAACAGATGCTGCTCTGTGCAGCAACTATTTGGGGCTGATCTGCATAGGGAATATCTGTAGGGTTATGCGCCAGGGGCTGAGGGATGTTCATCCCTGCCACTGGGCTGAAGGAACAAATGTGTTACTTGCTGGTAGTTTTATTTTTAATTGACTCATAGGCTGTGCTTGAACTACCCTTGTTTAACAGTCTTATTTCCACAATGTTTTACATCCCTGCTCAGAAACCTGAATTTGGAAGCGAGTATTTCTGGGAAATGTCTCTCTGCACGCAAAAAGCCTGGATTTGGCAGAATCCTCTCCGAAGGGTGAGGATTGTGGAGGGCTCTGCAGTCTTGATCTTGGTCTTGAAAACCTGTGGCTCTTGTGCCCACAGAAAGGGAGATTTGTGCGGGCGATTTGGAGTTCTGAGGGGGGAACGGTTATTGGGATAAAACATGGGAGGAGAGGCCGGTTGTGTTGTGTGTGGAGGGGATTTGTGGATGTGATGTTCAGCTCAGTGCTGAATTTAGGGCAGAGATAAAAGCCTCTCCCCACCCTGATGTACTTCTGTGTGTAATGCCAACACTTAAATCCTCGCGGCGCTCGCTGGGCTCGGGCTGGGAACAGAACCTGGGAGCCGCATCCCGACCCTCCGGCTGCGGAGCCGCTCGCAGCGCTGTGTGTGAAGCGAGAGGAGCCATCCATGCCCACCCTCCCTGTGTGTTTCTTGCTCTAGAGCTGCTTCCTCGGGAGCACAGGCGAGTTGGAAGCAGCCTCCGTTCCCTCCCAGGCAAACCCTGTCCCTTTGGAGGGAGCTGGAGCGGCGGCTGTGGATCCGCAGCGAGGTTTGGCAGTCGGTTTGCCTGTCAGCCCCTTGATCCAGGACTGTTTTCCCTCGAGGGGGGAAAATCCCCAAAAACCCTTCCCTGATGGGGTCAGGAGGGAAGGGAGGAGAGGAGCCCCAAGTACTTAGTATGGGCAGTGTGAGCTTTGCGGAGTCACACATCCAGATGGATTACATGAGGAACTTGACATCTTGTTTAAAAACAAATCATTCATTATGTAGCAGTGAATAATCAAGCATTACAGTTTCATCTCTGGAGGTTCCTTTTTTGGTTGGAATTTTGATAGTTCAGTAATTAAAAGCTGTAAGCTATTACACTGTCTACATGTTGATCAATTGGTAATTAAAAAGTTGATGATAGATATGGTATTTCATGGGACTGGTTGGTTACGGTCAGATTTCCTTCGTGTGTTTTGAAAATTGTCGTTTAACTTAACACTTAAACGTTTTTCAATATTCATGGGCTGTTTTACTTGATTTTTATAAATGCCTTTTAATGATCACAATTTGCATATGGTAATTTAGAATCAGAGAATCGTTTAGGTTAGAAAAGCCCTGTAAGATCATCGAGTCCAGCCATTAACCCAGCACTGTCAAGGCCACCACTAAATCGTGTCCCCAAGTGCCACATCCACACGACTTTTAAATCCCTCCAGGGGTGGTGACCCCCCCTCTAGGCAGCCTGTGCCAGGGCTGGACAACCCCTTAAGGGATGGAATTTTGCCAATATTCAACCTAAACCTCTCCTGGTGCAGGGGGAGCCTGTGGATCTGCTGAGCCCCTCCTGGCTGAGGCACTTGGAGGTGTTTGATAACACAATCAGGGATAAAGCAGTCCAAAATGAAGGAAAACTGGGTTGGTAATGGCCTTCGTGATAGAAGATTCATTGCTTCAGGAGTCTAATCTGAGACCAAAATGAAGCCCAAACCTGACAGTCTTCAGAGCATAATGCAAGATTTACTGCTCTGCCACGCTCAGGAGATTAAAAAAAAAAAACAAACAGCCACCCTCCAAACCACCCTTCCTGCACCTGCAAAACGTGGGCAAAGCCAGGGGGGTTTGCTTCTTTTGAGTAAAAATCCCCAAAATAACCCCCAACAAGATGGTTTTGCCCTGTGTTTGCCAAGGCATGCAGAGTCCCCTTCCTAACTTGTGTGGCCCCGTGTGGAGCTGCCGAGGGGGGACGATTTGGGGGTGGCTGTGGCAGTGAGGAGTGTGATGGTGTGGAGGGATCCTCGCCCTGCTGAGGCCGTGCCCTGCTGGTGGATGGTTCTGGAAGCTGCTGGGTTGGGAATTCTGGAGCAGCCCCTGGCTGGGCTGGTGCTGGTGTGTGGGGCTGGCACAGTGCCCTGCCTGAGCTGCAGCCCTGGCACTGCTCACCCAGTTTGGCGTACACAAGGAGAGTTGTTGGAGGTCCTGCCAGCCTCATCTAGCAGGAAGCACCTTCCCATTGAGCCTGTGAGCCCTGAGGAAGCCTGGAAAGGCAGGGAGGGGAGCTCATCCCTAACTGCACACCTCAGGAGGTGCCTGCTTTGGGTCCTGCCTCCTTTGTAGTGATGCATCCTTGGCACTGGACTGGTTCAAGGAGCCAGGAAGGGAAAGCCCCAAACACTGGATCCTTCCAAAGGGTGAACCCTTTCCCAGCCCTCACTCCTGATCTCCAGAATGTCCTTCTGAACTCCAAGACAGAGCACTCTGTGTCCTCCTGGTGGTGTCAATGCCTGTGGTGGCTTCACCCCCTCATTGGGGACAGGGACAGTGTTGGGGTGAGCAGTTCTGCTGGAGATAAGGACAGAATTACCAGTGCATCACATGTGTCCTGGAAAGCCCTTGGTTTAAAAACCACTTTGTCCTGAGACACTTGTTGCTTTGTGACAGCTGGTTCCAGTAATTTGTTTTTGTAGGGCAGTTTGTAGTAAATGAATGACACGTTGAATATTTTAGCGAGATTTTAGATTATCTAAAGAATGTTTTCCGGTTTACTAATTGGTAGATAATGCTGAATACATTGATGCTGACATGAGCAAATGGATGTAAAATGATTTTGAAGCGAGCCTCATTAGAAGATGCTCTAATTCAGTCAACAGGAGATGTCAGCTCGTGGCCGTGCACTCGGACCCGCCTGCGCAGCGCTGCCTTCTCCAGGTCTGTGTTAATTACAGGCAGACGTGGGGCTCTTGGTGAGGCTCGTTACAGCCCTGGTGACAGTTCTGTGAGTTGCCCTGCTAGAAGGCAGTAAGTGAGTAATTAGTGATCTTGAGGAGCTCCTTTTGGTCTCTGTGCCATCTTCAGCCGGGCGAGGGTTGACTTTTTGAATCAGACTTTTCCTGGAAAATACCAGAGAGAAGTAAGCCAAGGTGGCTGGGGGTGATGGAAGGTGTACTCAGGTGGGTAGGGTGCCCAGGTGAATTTCTGGAGGCAGGCACTGGGTTCAGAAGGTTTTCCAAAGGCCTGATTCTCCTGGTGTTACCTGAGCAGAGTACACTGCGGTGTGCAGGGTGTTCCTTGGTGATCAGATCCCCAGAGTGGCTCCTGATGAGCAGTGACAGTCCAGAATCATCTTGCTTTAACCCCACAGAGGAGGTGGGTTTTGTTGTCTCCTCAGGTAATAAATCCCTGCAGTGTCTGGTGCTCCACATCCCATTTATTGTACAGAACAGGAGATTTTTCACTCCTCCAGATTAGGATCTGCCTTTTTTTGGGTCTTCCATCAATAAAATTAACTTTTCCCTTTCTCTGTGCATCTGTGAAGGATGTTGCTTTGCTCTCTTGCAGGCAGTGTCTGAAGTTTTGAATTTCTAAAGCTGGATTTGCTCAAATCCCTTGTTTTCATTAACCCTTTGTCCTTCAGGCTTTGTTTTGTGTGAGAAATCATGGGGAAGGTTCTACCAAATGTGTTAATTGGATAGGAAAAATCCCCTGTCTCCTGTGTTTGGAACTTCTCAGAAGTTCAGGGATTTCTGTGAGGTGATTGATTCTCAAAGTGCAGCCAGGTACAGCGGGCGTCAGGACTGGGGGAGCCCTAAGAATGGCAAAATACCCAAACCACCCAACCCAACCCACTAAAACATATTTCTTACTTGTCTGAGTAGAAATGGAGCAGTTTGGGGTTAACTTTTCTGGGAGTGAGTCCTCAATTTCCCGAGGCTGATCTCTGCAGGCACATGGTGGATAAAAGCTGCTGCGGGAAGAAAATGAGGGAGCAGAGTCCTTTACCAAATCCGCTTTCCAGGCAAAGGATGATCAGGAAAAGCTCTTCCAAAGGGGGAGAAAACCTCAAAAAACCCCAGGCAATCAAGTTTCAGCTCTCCCCTGTCATCACAGGCTTGCCAGGGGCATTCAGATGGTAGCTGGAGCCTTGCTGAATTCTCACTAATGTCTAAAATTAATCAAAACTGGTGTTATCCATTTAGTGCATAATCCCTTCTGTAGGCTGTGTGTAGGCATAATCAAGGGATGCCAAATGTATTACATTACCTGGGATATTTGGGGATATTTTTATTCTACTCAAAGTAATCTGCAAGATCTGATATGAAGAGACACAAAAGGTTAGTTGAAAGCAGACAAGAACTGAATCATTGACTTGAGGAGGAACCGCATTGTGCAAGCTGTAATGCTCCTTCTTATTCATTACTGCAATTATAATTATGGAACCCAAAGTATTTAATTGGCCTCCCAGACTCTTCACACTGAATAGATTGCATTGTTGCCATTTAAAAAAATATCCTCTTATGCATTGCAAATACACGTGCGTGTTGCTCTCCGGCTCTCAAGAGGTTTCTTTGTTTATGTGATGAGCGATTAACTGAATTAGGGATCTTTGCTGTGTTGTGTCAAACGAAAATCCAGCGGAAGAAGAATTCTTCCCGGATATCAGGTGATATTAGAAGCTCTAAAAACAAAACTTTATGCATTAAAACCACCAAAACGCAGTGTAATCAGGGCTGTTAAGAGTTTTCAGGAATATGAAATTCTGGAGGGTGGAGCTGAATTCCCCCCGCTCTGGTCTCATGGCAGTGGGGTGTGGGGTTGTGCCCCCTGGTCCAGGATGATCCTGCTCTGGTTCAGCCAGGAAGAGCTGGCTCAGATTGCCTTGTTTTATGTGACTTTGTGTCTTGTGTGTGGAACAAACAGACACGTTTAATTACCTAGAAGTAATTCCATCCACGGGGCTCTCGTGAGCCTCCAAATGCAGGCAAAGCCTGTTTGCTCTCCATTAACAGCAGAAAGGTGCGGAAAGGTTTGTTTTTCCGCCCTCATTCCGGCATCCCTCGTGCCTCTCAGGCAGCATTTATTGTCCTTTCCCGATCTGTTAATGCCTGCACAAATGGAGGGACAGTGGGTTTGGATATGCCCAGCTCGCAGCTCCCATCCAAAGTGCGCTTTAATGGAGCGTTCCGCCGGAATTGCCGCCGCTCCTCCTTGGCTGATCCTCGCCGAGGGGCGGTGGGGGACGGCGCTGGAATCGTCACACACAAAGATGCTGTGTGTAACACTTGGCAGAAGGACCTGAAATTGGATTACAAGCTCCTATTCCAGCAAGTAAACGTCCGCGGTGTTTTTTATAGCTTATCTCTATTCATCTCTGTTTGCAGGCTCTGCTTGCCAAGCGTTAATGTAAACACTCTATTTTGAGACGTCGGTCCATTTGCCTTCTGGAAATCCTTCTTTTATAAGGTGGTAGTAAAGTCTGTGCATAAAACGAAAATAGCTCCGTGGTCATAACTGCACTGGGGCTGCGTGGCTGGCGGCGCTGGCCTTACCTGCGGTCCTGGGGTTACAGATGGGGACAGGAGCAACCAGGCCAGGGAGATCAGCTCTGTGTGTGTATAGATATGTGTATATATATTTGTATATGATTTTCTCTCTCCCCAGTGAGGCTGGAGATCTCTGATAGTTGAATTGGAAGGAATTAAATTGACTTTCAACTTATTGGACTTGCTTCCAATACTCTCCTAGAACAAATTTCTTGGAGTTGGTGCTTGGTGCAAAATGGATGATGGTTCAAACTCTTCAGGGGATTTAGGGAATGGTTTTATTGTGCTGCTGGTTTGGCTGAAAAAATCATATATGGAAACATCACCTGAAAGAGATTAAAAAGAGAAAATGAACCAATCTTGTGTGTCCAGCCAAGCAGTTGCGTATTCTGGTGGTGTAATATGTTGCACAATATTTTGGAAGAAACTGTAAATTCTGGGAAACATGGCCTGGAAAATGTGCGAAGAATCCCGGCATTCTGTGAATGTGCAATCTGTGCAGTTCTCAGAGGGAACTGGGTGTCAAGTACTTAAGAATATTTACTGGTTCAGAGCCTTCTCGTGTTTATTTTGGGCTGCTTTGTGATTGGAAAAAAGCGTGAGGATTGAGACACTTCCTTGCCTCCTTTGGGAGGACCGACAGAAGTGAATGAGGAGATGAAGGCGGAACTTCCCAGCAGAGAGCTGTTTGTATGGGAATGAAATGAAAATGTGCCTTCATAGCGTCAGGAAATCTGTAAATAAAACCTGTTTTTCTTCCTCTCTGTTTGCTCCAGTTTCCTGAAAACTTGTTTACATATTAAAGGGTGTTAAACTGTCTGCCTTTGTGGCAGGTCTTGGAGCTGCGCTGAAGCAATGGGAATGAAAGGCTCCCATCGCTGCTGTGGATAACGGGCCGGCCTTGTGACAGTCTCTGGGACTTGATTTGGCAGGAAAAGAAACCACATTCTTTTTGTTTTCTGTCACTGAGGTCAGGGAGAGAAAGAAGGTACAGGAGAAGCTTCCTACACCCACGTGGGGTAGGGGGATAACCACTAAACAGGGCACCTTTCTTGGCAGTGCTTCCCAAGATGGGAATTTTCAGGTTGTTGCTGATGTTGGTGTAACAGTGATGTCTGGAGGAGCTTGTTCTGGTTTAAAAATTTTGCCCCACTGACCACAAGAAAAGAGGGGTGAGAGGAAGGACATCCCTGGAAGGTCAAGATTAGACAGGGCTTACAGCAGCCTGGTCTTGTGGAAGGTGTCCCTGCCCAAGCAGAGAGTTTGAAATAGGATGATCTTTAAGATCCCTTCAAACCCAAGCCATTCCTGATTCTGTGTCACAGTTAAACCATGAAATCACATTAAATTTGGGACCCAGTTGTGGTGCCTTCTGAGAAGACTCATGGTCAGGCAGGAGCCTGTGACTGAAACATGTCCAGGTGATGTCAGGAGTGGAAAGCAAAGCACAGCTCAGTCACACTGTTCAATGAACACGTTTTTACTGGTCTGAAATGCTTCGATGTTACGTTGGAGTCGCAGTTTCAGCCGTGGTTCTGCAGCACCCCTTGGCTCTCAGCTGTCAGGGACTGTGGGATCAGGTGTGCTCTGCGTGATGGCGTGAGCAATGTGTGCCATCAGCCTCCCTGGTGACAAATGGCAACTGTTGCTTAATTTTTATCCCCAATTATGTAGCTCCAGGACCCATTTTTCAGATGGAATGTTGGAGCCATTAAGAAGAAATAAGTAAACTCTGCTGTATTCCATTATTTTTGGCAGGTACCCAGTGGTCTGTAGCCTTAATGTATGTGCATTTCTATGCAGGTATTTTTCATAAGGCTGGTGCCTGGGACTGTTTGAATCTTTGCTTGCTGGCTTTACTCGGGGCAGGAACGAATGTAGAGGGAATCCACAGCCTTGGCTGCTGTAATACCAGACTGAGAGAGGAGCCAGAGCATCCTTACCAGACTGAGAGAGGAGCCAGAGCATCCTTACCCCTCTGTTAGGGGACAGAGTTCCTGCGCCGTGTGAACGCGCAGGATTTCCGAGCTGCTGGCTGCGCTTCAGTGCGGAGCGAGGCGGTGACTCGGGGTGATGTGACATTTGCAGAGGTCGTCTGAGGGAAGCCAGGCTGCCTTGGGAGAGCTGACAGAGCCCCTCTGAGGGAGGCCAGGCTGCCTTGGGAGAGCTGACAGAGCCTTGGCCTCGGCTGCACCTCGCGTGACTGGGAGAGGTTTTGGTGAGAGGTCCTGTGGCTTTGCTGGGAATCTGTCCCTGTGCTTTAAATATGTTTACGGCCTTCCTAAGCAGGGGAACGGCTTCCAAAGTTTCCCTGATTCCTCAGCAGATGGGTAGGTGAATATTCACGTAAAAACACCTGAGCCTGAGAGGTGCTGCTGAGTTGGTGGCACGTGTGTCTTTCCTTGCTGCTTTTGATGTAGTGAAGATGCCCCACTTCTTCTAGAGGAAACATGGGAGATTGGGATGTTTTGTTTTCAGAGGAGATTTTGTGGCAAATTTGTCAAATTTGACCTCTTAAAAAACAGCAGAAGAAGTTTATCAAAACACTTGCAAGGTTAACATCAGCTATAAAATCGTTTTTAGCACTGGGCAGCAGAGGATCCAAACAGCCTCTGCATTTAAAAAAATGCATTTAAAACATCAAATTCATCCTGGTATGAGCACCCAAGATCATGGAAGGGTGGCTGAAATGAGCTATCATTATTTCTGAGATAGGATCAGAAGTATCAGATAATTTCTAATTTAGTTTTGAAAGTCCTCCCTTTGCAGGGGATCCGGTGACATTCCTGGCAGCTTTTGCATGTGCTTATCTGTCCTGGCACTTTAGTGTTTCCAGGTTTTACAACTATTAAGTTTAAACCTTCCTTGCTGCAGAGGTGTACAATTGCTCAGTGGGATTTGGGCAGGTGTGTGCAGGTTGCTGGGGCCAGCCCAGAGCTCACCAGCTCCGTTGTGGCTCCCCAGCTCCAGCCTGAGCCGGGAGAGGAATGGAATTCAGCAAACCCCGTTCAAGATAATGTGATTTGCTGCAGAAGTCTGTATTTTTAGGATGTTTACTACAGAGGTCTGAAATTACGTGGGCAATTTGTTGCCCTTGACAAGAGAGAATGTATCTCCGGTGAAATTTCATACTAAGAGCAATCTTTTAATGGACCTTTTCCTTCCGAGCTGGGGGCAGTAATGGCCCTGCCTGTGCTGTAAATCACCCTGCTGCCTGTGCCGGGCTGGGCCGGATGTTTCTGTTCTCTGGGGGAGCAGTGCCAGCACTGCAGCCCAGCCTGGGGCATCATTTAGTGTGGGTGCAGCCCAGGGTCTGCAGAAGAGAACCCCCCTGGCGCCAGGCTGGGCTCCAGCCGTGTCCCAAGCCCTGCACTCCTGTGCCAGGTTGGCACTGCCAGGATCCGTGAGCATCCTCTGCTGCCGAAATAACCAGACCCAGGCAGGCTGTGAGGATCCTCTGCTACCCAAACCAGACCCAGGCAGGCTGTGAGGATCCTCTGCTGCCCAAATAACCAGACCCAGGCAGGCTCTGTGCATCCTCTGCTGCCCAAATAACCAGACCAGGCAGGCTGTGAGGATCCTCTGCTACCCAAACCAGACCCAGGCAGGCTGTGAGCATCCTCTGCTACCCAAACCAGACCCAGGCAGGCTGTGAGCATCCTCTGCTACCCAAACCAGATCCAGGCAGGCTGTGAGCATCCTCTGCTACCCAAACCAGACCCAGGCAGGCTGTGAGCATCCTCTGCTACCCAAACCAGATCCAGGCAGGCTGTGAGCATCCTCTGCTGCCCAAAGAACCAGGCGTGCAGTGGCCGGGGCCTCTGGGGAGTGTGAGCTGAGCACTGCAGCATCCCCAGCTCACCTGGGCCCTGCTTCCCCTGCCCCAGCCGGCCCCTCTGTCCCCCTGCAGGCTCCTGGTGCATCCACAGCCCTTCTGTCACGGGCCAGGTGTCAGAGCACAGAAATGTGCTTTCACATCCCAGAGACTTGCTGGGACGGCTCCTGTGCTCAGACACATTTGCTTGGCAATCCAAGGAATTAATGCTGGGTTTTGTTGACCCACCTGTTCGGGGGGAGGTTTTTAATTACCTTTTTGGTGGCTGGCCAGCAGGATAATGCCTGTACATGTTCCTTCTCCGCTGTTTGGTTCCCCCAGCTTGAACACAAAGCGAGCATTAAATTGCCTTTTCAGAAGTGTGGCAGCCCTTGGAAGGGGCGCCTGCTTTCCCCTATCTGAGTTGTATCTGGCACCCTGGGTGCCAGGAAGTTGAATTTCAGGGGAAACAGCTCAGCAAAGGGCTCAGGAGGAGCTGGCAGCCGGGATGCTGCAGCAGTGCTCAGACTGCTCCCCGCTGGAGGCAGCCTTGGGAAAGGCAGCCTTGGGAAAGGCAGCCTTGGGAAAGGCAGCCTGGGCACCAGCTGGGGCTGAGGGAGGAAGGAAGGAGCGCCGGTACCGCTGGCATGTTTGGGCACAGCCTCCCGAGTGAGCACTGGCAAGTGTGGAGTGCTGAGGTGTGTTTATTCCGGGGGATCAGCAGCAGTGCCCTGTCGGGGCGGGTGAGCCGTGGCTGCTCAAGGCTCCACAGATCCCCAGTGACAGCAGCAGAGCCCTGTGTGCCCGGGCGGGCTCCGGGGGCTGAACTCTGCTGATAGATTTTTCCGTGCTTTCACCCCAGGCGCCCTTTTGTTTCCTCCTCAGTTGACTTTTTGGTGTCCACTGGCTTTCATAACCCGTCCTTTGCCCCTGCAGCAGGGAGCAGCTGCAGTTCCACGTGTGGCTGCCTGTGCTGGCCCTTGGGGCTCCACTTCAGGGAGAGGGATGTGATGTCCAGGGGACCCTGGGGACCCATCCCAGGGGGAGCTGTGCAGGAGTGAGCGGGGCTGGGCAGCACTGTGGGCCCTTCAGCTGCTTTACTTGCCAGCTCTGCAGCCCCTCCTGAGTGTGTGCCCTCAGACCAGACCTGTCCTCTCTGCAAAAGACAAAAACTGGAGGTGAATGGCTGTGACAAAAGTGACAAACTCTCCAGAGCCCCTTTTCTCCCCAGCCCCTTTGTCAGTGCGGTTGCTCTGGGTGCTCGTGGCCGGAGCTGGTGGCAAACCCTCCAGCAAGGATGTGCTGGGGGCTGCTGGCTGCTCCCAAGGGAAGCCAGCGTGAGTTTGCTGAGGTCCCACATGCATGTCTCTTGCACATGCGTGTCTCTTGCACATGCGTGTCTCTTGCACATGCGTGTCTCTTGCACATGCGTGTCTCTTGCACATGCGTGTCTCTTGCACATGCATGGATTCCCCTCCCCTGCCAGAGCCAAGCACCGAGAAGCACTCGGGTGTTCTGGCA
The DNA here is from genome assembly GCF_021018805.1 of Prinia subflava. Classification (NCBI taxonomy): domain Eukaryota; kingdom Metazoa; phylum Chordata; class Aves; order Passeriformes; family Cisticolidae; genus Prinia; species Prinia subflava. The sequence goes on along the minus strand of NC_086268.1, from coordinate 569,022 downwards.
GGGATTTCACTTGCTGACGGGGTGGTTTCCTGAGTTATGGGGGTGTCCCTGACATGAGGGGTCCCAGGGCAGGTGTAGCAGCACACCTGGGCTGGTGAGCTGGAGCAGAGCTGGGGCAGCCAGAGCCGCTGCCAGCACAGTCAGAGATTGCCTCGATGCAGAGAGAGGATAACTTTGACCTTCCTCTGAGGGCTGTTAAGGATTAATGTTTGCACAGGGCTTTGAGTATGTCAAGCTTTATGTAAATAGCAGTTATGACTCTTTTATTAATGCCCTCCCCCCCAAGTAAATAACCTGTGCTGAGTGTGGCGGGCGCCTGCTGCAGCAGGGGAAGGCAGCGGGGCTGGCACTGGGCTGGTGCAGCACCGTGTCCCCTCCCAGGGCCACTCTGACCCCAGTGCAGCCCCTTCCCAGTGCTGTGCTGGGAGCCCAGTCAGGCAGAGGTGCTGGTTTGCAGCCCTGCTGCTGCCTCCCCAGTGTGTGACTCAATCCTGTCCCTGGGAGTGCAGCAGGGGACATTTCCATCAGCCCCTCAGGGCAGGCCACCTCTTACAGCCAGGAATTCTGGTGGGGCTTCACAGAAATTATCGTGTCCCTCCAAAATGCCAGTCCCAGGTCTAAATGTCCTGCCATTTTGTGCTGCACAGTGTTCTTGTGCAGAAGAAGATCTACATTCATCCGTGTCATTTTGGACTCCATGTTCCGTGAATTTATGACTTGGTTTGCTCTTAACGTGAGACGTTTAAAGAGGAGGATTAGTCTCTGGGGTTTGTCTCCCCTGCCCTTGTGTTTGGAATCAGGCAAAAACATCATTAGAAGAGATCTCTGTGAAGGGTTTGGGGTGTGGGACTGACGGAGGTGTTTCACTGCTGAGTTCAGGAGCTCATTTCTAAAACTTAGTCTTGTGCCTAAAGCCATGGAGGGTGGGAATTGGCTCTTTGCCAGTTAGTTACTTAAGTTTAAGAGATCTTTGCATTCAAATTACTTATCTGGAGTGCTGGCAGGCTAATAAATTCCAGGGACTGTTCTAAATATTGTCAATCTCCAATGTAATCCTATTAAAATAATTGAGTATTTTCAGGGTAAAGAATTCCCTCATCCTATGTCCCCAACACACAGGAGACAACATGAAAGGCAGCCTGGAGTGTCCTCTGCACATCATTGAGCTGACACAGCTGAGGTTCCTGGCTGTGGGGCTGTGAGATTCCCAGCAGCCAGGACTGGGAGAGGCAACACTTGTACCAAACCCGTCTGCGTTCCAATTTTGTGCCTTGTTTGTGGATGTGAGTGGGTTTTGTCCTCGCTCCCTGTTTGATTGTTCTGGTGCACCTTGATTTTGGTGGGAGGCTGTTGTTGTCCTCTGGGGTTTGTTCCTGGAGTGCAGGGGAGGCCGGAGCTCACCGTGCCTGCGCTGCCCGGGTGTCCTGTGGCATTCCCAGAGCATTCAGTGCAAGGGGAGCTCTGAGCCCGTGTATGTGTGATCCTCAGCAGGTTCAGTCTGGAAGGGCTGGTAGCAGTCCCCTGCCTGTGCTCTGTCCCCAGTTAAGAGCTGGATCAGACTCTGGATCCTGTTGTTTCAGCTGAGCTGGGACAATGGACCCTCCCGGGGGCGATGCTGCCGGAGGAGCCCCCAGGACATCAAACACAGCCCCTGTTGCTTTTTCAGACAAGACAGTTTCTCCAGTTTGCCTTTTGATAATCTTCAAATGCAGGCCTGACCTGAATTTACAACACGGAGGAAGAAAACGAGAGGAAAAATATCTCCCAACAGCTTTTAAGGTGTCTTTGACAGCAGTAAACTAAAGAAAATAAGCACAAGTTCTTCCCTTCCCCTTTGCTTTTGTAGGTCACTTGAGGGGAAATCTGAGCAAATCAGAGAACTTCAAAAACAACCTCCAGCCCAATCGCTTCCACCAGGCACCCAAACCCCCCCGGCACACAGCCCACAAACCTCACTTTCTCCTTGGCAGCCTCGTGTGAAACCATCTCGGAATAACTCGCCACAAAGAGGACATGAAGTTCCTTTGGTTTGGCAAAGTAAACAGGTTTATTTTTGTTTGCAGAAGGTTTTGCAGTGCAGCACCCTGGCAAAGCTGGCCTGCATCTTTTCATTGCCTGGATTTACCCTTGGGCCCAGCGAGTTTGAGGGATGAGGTGGCTCAGGAAGAGAGCGGGGGCTGCGTTGGTGGCTCCTGTCACCCAAACCCTTGTGCCCTGAGGTGCCACGTGCTTTTCTGTGCAGCAGCAGCCCCAGTGCTCTGCCCCTGGCACATGCTCCACTTCCCCCCTGGCATGGGCTACCCTGGGTTCCGCTGGTTTCTGTGGTGCTGCTCTGGTGAGGTGGGAGCAGAAACGGTGCCACAGCTCAGTGGGGTTTGCCCTGGGAGTGATGGAGGTGCGGGCTGTGGATGGATCGGTGCGAGCTCCCGCGGGCTGGGTTGGGCGTGCTGCTCACCTGGGCAGACCCAGGGCTGCTAGCCCCGCTGCTGGCCCGGCTCCTGGCCCCGCTGCTGGCCCCGCTGCTGGCCCGGCTCCTGGCCCCGCTGCTGGCCCCGCTGCTGGCCCGGCTCCTGGCCCCGCTGCTAGCCCGGCTCCTGGCCCCGCTGCTGGCCCGGCTGCTGGCCCGGCTCCTGGCCCCGCTGCTAGCCCGGCTCCTGGCCCCGCTGCTGGCCCCGCTCCTGGCCCGGCTCCTGGCCCGGCTCCTGGCCCGGCTCCTGGCCCGGCTCCTGGCCCGGCTCCCGTGTGTGTCAGCACTGAGGGATGAGCCATCGGTGCTGGAATGGGGCTCCGTGGCCCTCGGGGGATGAGGAAAGGGCTCTGCTGCAGTGAGGGCGCTGGGATTGACGCCCCAGCGCTCTCACAGTGGGATGTGGCTCCATAGATTTTCTCCTCACTGTTTTTAAAAACAACCCAGCAGATACAGGTGATAAATGATGCTTTGGAGCTGCTTTCGGGTGTCCAGTGGCTTTGGCTGGAATCGTTTCTGTGCTTGAATCATGAGTTGAGTTCAGCGTGCTCAGGGCTGGCTGGTGGCAGCAGGGCTGTGCTGTGTGTGAGCTGTGGGTGCTGGTCAGAACCAGGGACTCTTGCAGGAACCCGAGGGAGGAGGTTTTGCTCTGCCGTGGCTTTCAGGGAGCTGCAGTGTGCTGGAGGCAGCTGCCAGGCTCTGTCCAACCCTGTGCAGGAGGGGTTTTCCTTATCCTTTGGAGCAGCACGAGTCCAAGGCTTTCCCTCAAAGCCACTTTAGGGAGGGCTGAGGGGCTGCTGGAGGTGTGGGTGCTGTATCTCAGCGTTTTCATCTCCTTTGCTCAGCTTCCCACGTCTTTTGCCCTTACAAAGCAGGATGGAGTTTATTGTCTAATCACCAAAGCTGCCGAGTCAGGACTTGTGTCCAGGGTGATCGTTGTCAGTGCCAAGAAACAGAATTGAGCAAAATTAAACCCAGACCTGATTAGTGACCTACTTACAGGATGGAGAAGGTGCTGGGATTCTGGCTGAAGCGAATTCAAATTCCCTGTTTCATTGTATTTCCTTGATTAATAATAAGTGAGTGAAATATCAGTCAAGATTTTTTTAAAGCAAGGAAGCAGATTTAAAACATTACATTTATTTTACCTTGGGAGAACTTAATTAGCTGTCAACAGCACAACACATGAGTGGTGACTTTTGAATGAAATTATGAAATCTCTGCTCCTGAGGCATTTTTCTCCCTCCTTCCAAGGCAGAGGGAAACACAACAGATATGTTTAGGTAAAAGCTAAGTAATTTTTAGGAGAATGCTTTTTCCTTCACTGTTTTCTTGTATTAATTACAGAAGTGTATAACTCTTCAGTTCTGATTTGAATGTGAGCAACCAGCACAACCAGGTTATTAAATCAGGTTGCAAATCTGAGATCAGGGTCATGTGGTTCTCTGTTTGATGGGCTGATTTCTTAAGTGATTGAACTTCTATCATTCCGCTGGATACCATGGTAATTTACTTATTTCACAAATGTGATAAATAAACCACAGCCAGCAAATCACTCAAATGGTCCTAATTTAGAGCTCCTGGCTTTTGCTGACACATGATGGGAGCGTGGCAGGGCCATCAGGGAAATGGATGTGCTGAGGAGCCAAGGAGAACAAGGTGGTTTGGAGTTAAAATACCAGAAGCCATCAAAACCCAACCAAGTGTCCCAGCAGGAGCAGCTGCCTGTCCTGGGGAGGTTTGGGCTGTGCCTGCCTGGATCAGCAAAGTGGAGCTTCGTTTGTGGCCAAGCTTTTCTCGAGAGCCTTGGCTAGGGAAGGAAGATGGATGGGTTTAGATTACAGGCAGTGGAGTTTCCCAGGAACTCTTTTTCTTACAGCTTCAGCCTCAGACGTCATTTGAATGTACTTAAAGCTGTGGTTTCAGGGGAGGCTGAGAACAGGAAGAGGAGGACCCCCAATCTTAGGATTCTAGGGGAAAATCTGCAAAAAGATTGGAGCAAATCCTGAGGAGCTGATTCTTTGTATGAGTGACACCGAAACTGACGCTGAGAGTGGTCATCGGTCTTAATTGTCTTGTTTGCAACCCACATACTTAGAAATACAAATAAAATTGACAAGTGGAGCATTCCTGGGGCAAATTTGCATTTCAAAGAGCTTCAGTGGGACAAAGATCTGCTGTTTGCTGGTGGTGGCTGGGCTGCCGTGGGCACAGGCATCAGGTGGGGTTTAGGAGATTTTCCTGTTAAAATGTGGGTTAACCTGTAAATGGCAGGGACTGGTAAACCTCGATAAATCCACTCTGTGGCTGAAGCCCCTCTTGTGCATCCGTGGGGATGGGCGTTCCCTGAGCCTGCTTGGAATCGGAGAGAAAAAAAGGATGGTTCTGGCAAAGCATTTCATATGCAATATCAGGTTGTTTCTTCAGTCCAGATCTCACCTTCAGCATCCCTGTCACAAGTCCCCACGGACCTTCTGATTGAGACTCCCTGCTCTTCGAGGAGACAGGGAGAGGAAGGACGAAGAGCTGCCCACGTTTTTGTGGCAACTTGTGACAAACAATTTCAAACCTGGCAGCTGCAACAAAATTGTTGGCTGTACCCTGCCACCACTCTGGGGCTCAGGAATGTGTTTTTGTAGCAGATGGAGCTATTAGTTAGCTGTGCTATCTTGAAGAATTGCTTTCCCAGGTAATCAGCTCTGCTCATTTAGGATGTCGTTTCCCCACCTCGATATGTCAGCCGAGGAAGCGGGAGTGATTAATCACTGCGGCTTGGACACTGCACAGGAATAACTGCGTGGAGGGAATCGTTCTGCGGAGCACCAATGCCACAGGGAGTTTAAAGTGCTCTGATGCAAAGCAAACAAGATGGAAAAGATGACCGTGATGCTTCCTGATGGCTGTGTGGCACCCTGAGAGTTTCTGTGGCAACCTGAAGATTTGCAATTCATGGGGAGCCTGGAGCGAGACAAAACTTTCCAGGCTGGGCTGTGGCTGCTGCGGAAGAGCCAGCGCCGGCCCCGCTGCCTGGCAGGACCCTCCAGAGCCTGGCAGGACCCTCCAGAGCCTGGCAGGACCCTCCAGAGCCTGGCAGGATCCCCCTTTGCCTGGCAGGATCCCCCTTTGCCTGGCAGGATCCCCCACGCCGGAGCCGCACGCACAGCACAGCCGCCGGAGGGATGGACAGACGGACGGACGGATGGATGGATGCCTTCCACACTTGCCACCAGCTCCTGCTGAAGGGAGCTGAAGGCCCCTGAAAGTTCATTAAGAATCAGCTGTTGATCCCTACTGCAGACTCTGCCTGGAAGGCTGGGTTTGCTGGACCGAGCAACAAGAATACTGTAAAAGCAGCACAGTTCTATTCTTCCTGGTTTAAAGGCTGAAAATGAGATTTTGTTTTTTTCAATTACTGATATTCTTAAATTACCAGCAAAGAAGGTTAATCCTTTTTTTTTTAATTATTATTTTCTGGCAGATCTCAGGCTTAAGCCTGCTGGTGGCTGCCTCTATTTTCATTTCACCCCTTCGAAAGCAATTTGGGATATTTTGCAAGACGTAGTGTTGCTGTGTGCCGTATAAACATAAGATGCAAAATAGGGCAGTCTGGGATTTGGGATAGAAAGGGTATCAGCTTTAGCTCTGAAGTGTGACCAAGAAATTTAAACTTGTTGTTGGGCAACCTCATCTTGTGAGGAACATGCAGGATTTTCAGCCTCATCCCCCCTTGTAGCAGCCTTTTACCATCACCTTCCCTGCTGGGCTGAGCGCTCCGTGGCATTGGGCTCCTCAGGCCGTTCCTCGTGGGGAGGGTTTCTCCAGGGCTTGGATGTGCTTGGAAGGAGAAGGAGGAAGGGACTGGTGGTGTCCCAGAGCTTAATGCATCAGAAAACAGCTGTGGAGGGGTTTGTTGGCTGCTGGGTGAATTAGAACAAGCTCGGGTGGGTGGAAGGCAGCAAAACAAAGCTGTGGTAAGGGAATTCCGGCAGCCAGGCTTTGCAGAGCCAGCACCTCGGAGTACAGACCTGGAGCTGCACCAGTAACTGCCTTGTAACCATTAGGGTTAATCCCATTTCAGACTGGGATGTACAGCCATTGGTGGACCTGGATCATAAACATTACAGCAGCATTAAACCTTGTGCCGTGAGCTTTATGGTGGACGAGTGGTCCTGCAGGAATTTATTGCAGGAGCTGATCGGTGGCTTTTATGTGGCCAGAGCAGCTGGTGCCAGCACGGTGAGCCTGTGGCATGTCCATCATTCCTGCTGCCTTTGGGAAAAACTCCTGCAGGAGCTTCCCAACTTCCTCTGAACCTCCTTGGAATGATCTGGATGTGTGCTTTGGGCTGTCCCTGTCAGCGTGGCCTGTCCCGGCTGGGTGGTGCTGCCCAGCTCACAGCGTGTCCCTGTCTCCACTCTGATGGTGACACAGAGCTTTCCTTGGCCCTTCCTGCACCTCATCCTGAGGCCTTCCCTAAACCTTGTACAAGGACATCTTTCCCTACATCTGATATAACCTCTGGACGTGCAGAGGCAGGTGAGGTGTACCCAGGAGTGCAGAGCCCCAGGTTTGCTGTTCTGCCCAGCCTCCTCCAGGTGCCGTGGCTCGTGCAGGGGGGATGTTCACCTCAGAGCCTGTTTGGGAGCTCATCTTCTTCCCACCTAGCTCAGTCATGGCTGTTTCTGAAAGATCTTCCTGTTTATTTTCAAAGCACCTCGTTCCTGTGGCAGAATTTTGAAGTTAATTGCCTGGATGCAGACGGCACGGAAGGCGGAGTGTTACAAGGAGATAGCTGGAGATAGAGGCTGAGAAAATAACCTCAGGGCATCTGCCTGTGAGCAGGCATGTAAAAATACTAATTTTTGAACTTTTGACTTCAAATGGTTTGTGTAAAAATGTTTAAGTATTTTTTTCCTCTCAGATTTGATCTTTTTGAGTCACAAGACCTTTTTGTGGTTGGCAGGGCTCCTGTAACATATTTCTTTTTAAATGATCTCTGAAGTTGTTGAGTACACGGGTATGAAAGTGCCTGATGGAAAGCTGTACAATTTGTTCAGGCAGGAGCATAGAATGAGTTTCTTTTCAGTGGAAACTGAGTTGGCTTTTTGAAGCTCCTCTTGCTGCTTGAGAAGAGATTTTCTATGTGAGGGCTCAACTGCTGCTTTGTGGCTCTTCCCAGTGAGCCTGTGAACAGCCCTGTGTGGAGGTACCCTCGGGGGTGTGCACTGACAGGTACAATTTGGGGCAGCCTGGTTTCTTGAAACTGGAAAGTTTCCTAGAATAAAAAAATGAAAAATGTGGGGTGTGGGCCTGGTTGGAGATGTTTTCATGTCAACTCCAGTGTTCAGCCTGTGCCCCATCTGCCAGCATCGTGACGGGCGAGCTCCTTGGCTCCTGTGCCCCGCTTGTTTTGGCTGAGTAGGAGCATCCCAGCACACGGCGCTGCCCCAGACTGCGGCTGAGTCACCAACGCTTCCCCTCCTTCCACTGGCACTTCCTACACACGCTCAGAAATGGTCCCAGGATCCCATAACGGGAACTGCCTGTGGCGGGGAGAGAGCTCTGAAGATTTTAGACAGGTGTGTAAATGAATTAAGAACCAAATCACTCTCCGTGATGGCAGGGAGCTGCAGCCTGTCCCCCCAGCCTGTGTCCCTTGGGTGTCCTGTGAACCTCCTGTGGGTTGCAGAGGCTGTGTTTCCTGGGTGCTGAAGGTGACTCTGTTCCTCTGAGTCTGGCTCTGGTGTTGTCTTGAGGCAGGGGCTGGAACATCAGTGTGCCTGCCTGTGTCCTTCAGCAGCATCAACCACTGCAGTGTCAGTAACCTGGAGCTAAGAAACACAACACAGTGCTCCTGGCGTGTTTCATAAATCTGTGAAAGTGTTTCAGTCTTGGTCTCGTTCTCTGGGAAATGGTAACATGCACCAAAGGATTTTTTGCTAGTCTCGACTGGTTTTGACCTAGTCCAGCAAAAGGACAAAGACAAGAGAGCAGGAAAATGAAATGGAAAATGGAAAGGAAGGTGTTGTGTTTGCACATAGTACTTGGCAGGCTGCCCTTGGTGACGAGGGGCTCGTCCCCCTGTCTGCAGCTCTCCCAGCTCTCCCAGTTACAGCTGAGCACATGGCAGAGCATTTTGCTGAGTCTAGGACTTAATGAGGGGCCATGTTGGGAATAGAGTTGTGCTCCCAGACTGGAGTTCATGGTGGAGTGTACCTTTAATATGAAGTGACACTTGTCAAAACAAATGAGCGAGATTTTTATTGCATGTTCACTCGCTTGTAAAATTCGCTAGTCTGCAGTGGCTCTTAATCACCGCCGCGAATTAGCCAGGTCCTCCTGCAGTTCAATTACTGGTGTGTCATGTTTAAATTCTCCCTTGATGAACTGATGGTGAGATTATACGCACGGTTTCATAATAGGTAACGGGCAAAATACAAACACAGGAGGGGAGCGCAGATGGTGCAAAGTGCTTAATCCGCAGCAGGGCGAGGTGTGGTGGCTGCTGGAGTGGGGCCTGGCGGGAGCTCTGGGTCACCACAGCCAGTTGTGCCCTGGGTGAGGGCAGGGATCTGGCCTAGACCAGGGCGTGGGAACTGCATGTGACAAAAGGGGCAGGCAATGCTGGCCTGGCCATGGCCAGCATTCCTTCAGGTGGCCTCCGTGTTCCAGTGGCGTCATCACTGGCATTGGGCTCTTCTTGCTGTTGGCACCGTGCTGGGCCACGTTGGTTTTTGACAGTGCCCACGGCCAGTTTCATATACAATCACAGGGGCAGAGGGCTGGCCAGGCTTTGGGAGGCTGCCTTCTCTCCCTGCTGTCTCCCACGGTGCTCCCGTCCCCGGGCGCGCTCCCGCAGAGCCGCTGGTGCTGATTGCTGCAGGCGGTGCCGAGGCTGAGCCGCGGTGTTTAAACAGTGGCAGGTGGAGCAGCGGATAACGCTCAACACTGCGAGATCTGAGATGTGCTCACAGCCCGTCTGCCTTCCCCCGCCGGGAGCCGCCGTGGCCGGGCAGCGCCGCCGTGGCCGGGCAGCTGCAGGCTCACCCGCCTGGAGACGGCCACGGAGCCTCCCTTGTCCTGACCTCTTGCTCAAAATGAAATTCTTAATTACCAGGGAGCCGATGACTGAGTCATGCTGCGCGTTGTCAAGGAGACAAATAAAGCCCGTTGAACTCGCAGAGATTGTGCTGGAGAGACTGGCACGATTCCTCCTTGTTCTAGAAGCACTCTGAGGCAGTGCAGGCTTCCAGATGTTATGTACAGCTGCTGCCTTTACAATATAGATTTCAAAATTACGTACAAAAAAGCAAACTCGTTCCCTCGTCTCTTATCTGTGCTCTGGAAATTCTCTGCTTACCTTGATAATGTGGTTTTCTAAGGAGCCACCTTGATAATGACCAGATGAGATGAGATGCAAGAAGTTGTAATTGGAGAGGAAATAACATTTAAGAAGTGGGAAACTGAAGATGGTTTCCTGATGCTGAACAGGTCTAGCTGATCTCCATAAAGTTTCCATAGAAAATTGAAATTAGAGTGTTAAGTCCAGGGCTTTAAACTTCACACCGAGCTGTTAGAGGAAGGTGAATCTGGGGATGGAGTGAGTGTTGCCACATCTCTGAGCAAAGGATGAGCAGCACCCTGAAACCTTGGCCCCTCTGCTGCAGTCTGATTCCCAGGAGATGCCTTCCTGTGCCTGTACCCCACACAGGGCTTGGGAGGATCCAGATGCACGCGCCCGTCAGCCTGGCTGCTGAAATTAGAGGTAACAAATTATTGATAATTAGGGCTGGCTTTTTGTTTTACCATTGCAAAAAGTGAATTTATAAAAGCCAATTTATTTTTATCTCTGGCCTCGGGAACTCCAAAGCAGTTGTACTTATTCTTAATTGCTTGTTTTATGGGTGAAAATGAAGCTGGGATGTAAACGACGGCACAGGGGGGCTGGGATGGAGCTGCTGCCTGCTCAAACCACGAGGAGGAAAACTGGCACTGAGGATTGCCTAATACTCCACAAATTCCAATTTTTATTAAGTTTAACAATGCAACCGTTTCCAACCATCCTGGAACTAAATATAGTAATGAAATTTTATTTGAAGTCAGGAACATTATCGAGATATGACTTGATGTGTGTAAGATACTGCACATCACCGGAGTGGTACAGATTGTGTTAAATGGGCCTGAAATAATCTTCAGGAAAGAAAATCGTTTTCTATTCTCCTTGACACAAAGTGTTTGTCACAGATACGCGTTCTTATCCACGTCTTGTTAGTGAAATCATTATACTTTTCATTACAACTTTTATGCAAATATGCTGGTTTTCCTTGATTAGGTTTACATGAATAAGCTGTAATTGTAGGCTGAGGTGATATTAATGTGCAACAATTAAATACATAATTACTGTGTGTAATTGTGGTGTGAGGGGTGGCAGCCTGTGCTGGCAGGGTTTGGGGTCTGGGCTGGGGTCCTGCCTGTGGATACACGAGCCCAGTATCCAAAATAAATGAAGAAAGGGAGACCACGGGAATTCTCTTGCAGCATCCTGCTGCTGCCCAGTATAAAGAGCTGGATGGTTTTCACTTGTCCCACTTGCATTCCTCCTTTTGCTCACCTAAACACGTGAAGCCTTTGAAGTATTATATTGAAGGAAACTTTTTTCCCAGGCAGCTGCTTGTGTCTGCTGTAATTCCTGTTAATCTCTGTGTGCACAGGGCTCGTTGGAGCAGCGGGTGGTTTCCCTCTCTGTGACACTTCACTGCATTTGCAGTTGGTGCTGCAGAGGAAATACAAAAAAAAACCAAAAAGAAAAGCTCAAAAGGAGAAATACTGACCTGTGGGTACCTGCCAAAATTGTCCTTTTGGCGAGCAGTCAAGCGTGCCTGTGTAGTGGAGGAGGCAGGGAGCTGTTCCTGGGGCTGGGGATACCCTGGGAGTGTCCCAAGGCGCTGGGGAGCGCTCGGTGTCACCAGCACAGGGCTATGCTCCTGGAGGTGACCGTGAGCTCTGAAGAGATGTGTTGGCAAGGGCAGGTGTTCAAATGTCTTTGCTATTTTTTTTTTGTGCAATCAAGAGTTCCCACAACTCTAATTCCTTTATTTTTGGTTTTGAGTGGCTTTTTCTGTTGTTTTTTTCTGATAAGGCAGCGAGGCTTCTCTGGTGGCCCCTTTTTGGGGGTTGCAGCCCCCCTTCCCTGGGCTGTGCTGGGACCCAGCACACCAGAGCAGAACTCACTATCTTCAGCCTGAAGAATGAGTTATTGTGCCGCCAAGAATTGTTTGAAGAATTAAAATTGACCCATTTCCTTCAGGCACGGGCAAGTTAATACTCCGGAGTGTTAACATCGTAGGAGTGATTTGAGAAGTATTATTCCTCAAATCCCTGTGCTCATATGTATGTAGGTATAAATAAAAAGGCCTCAAAGGTTGTTTCAGCATTTATTAACCTCTCCTCCTCTTCAGGGGCTTTACTTGGCCAAGGCTTTATCTGGTTGTGTGTTTTTTCTGAATTTGTGGAACTGGAGGAGCAGCTGTCAACACCTCCCTGGATTGAAACTTGTCTTTGTCCAGGGTTTTATATCCAAGTTGCTACATTTGTGCTAATTTTGTTTTCCTGGCTTTTTTTAGGTAAGTGAACACGTTCAGAGGTGGGATTGGAAGGCTGGTGTTTGGCACAGGTTCGGGCTCGGACAGCGGATCAGGCAGTTGTCAGCCAGGAGATGCCTCATTAGTAAGTCTAGAAATGATGGGTTATAAAAAGATGCTTCAACGGCTTTTGGAGGTTTTCTGGGATTCTCGTGTTTGGATGAGGAAAGGAGGACTTAGAACTTTTCCTCTCACAGCACTGTAGGGAAAACCCAAACAGCCCTTCCTGTCGTGTGATTTCTGTTTCTGATTTTCTGTAGTATATTTAGGAGTGTAACTCTTCAAGGAGTAATTTTTAAATACAGCTGGATTCCTGGGCTTGGGAGTGTTCTCCAACCTCGTGTTGAAAGGGAGCGTGAGGAGGTAGGAGGCAGCAGGGGTGGTTTGTTGTTTTTTTAAATAATGCTTAATCTAGAATTAAATTCAGAGGAGTGCCTGGAGAAAATGAGATCTCTCTGATCAGATGCTCAGAATACTTTTTGTCTTCTCTAATAAGCAAGAAAAGCTAGTAGAGGGAATTACATGCTGGAAGAGGAATTTTAATAGCAACAGATATGCAAAAAGGGAGGTATCTCAGGTGAATAGGAGGCGCAGGCTGGTGAGGGGAGATCCTTTCCAGCTCCAAGAGCACGAGTTTTTGTGGCACAGACACAAACCTGGTCCTCCCTGGCAATGCCAGAGGAGGGGAAGCAGCTCCCTTTGGTTTTCAGTCCCTGCCTGTTGTGGGAGATTCCCACCAGGGCTGAGCAGGAGGAAGCAGCATCCCCAGGGCTCCTGGAGCAGCCTGGCTCTGCAGGGTCTTGGCAGTGACTTTGTTTCTCTGCTTTTTGTTGTCCTACTCCTTTGGCTAAGGGAAGGCATTTAACCTTGGAGAGTGTCCTGTGGGACACCCTTCCCTGCCTTCAGCTCCTTGTTTGTGTGCTGCATTTTACCAGCCCTGTCACCACCCCCAGCCAGCGGAGTGCAGAGGGGCAGAGCCTCCTTTTCCCGAGGCGTGGGCACACTGCAGGAAAACACAAGCATCTCATGGTGGGCACAGATGCTCCCTGTGTCTTTTTGCCTGTGAATCTGGTTAAATAACGCAGGGTTTTGCTGCAGGTGCCATTCAAGGTCGCTTGTTCAGCACTGCTGTAACTAATTCCAATTAAAGCAGAAAGCTTTTCCCATTTTTTTAAAAATAGACTTAAAAGCTTTAATTTGCTGCAGTGAGCTGCAGCTCCTGGCCTGGGCAGAGTGGTCTGGAAATGTTCCTTGCTCCAGTAAAGCCCTGCTGAGCTCGGGAACCCAGGCTGCATCTCCCAGCCTCAGCATTCCAGAGGAATGGGGACGGTGGCTTCGGCGGGAGTTGGGCACCTCCCTGTGTTGGGAGAATCCAGACCTGTGGAGAGGTCTGGAGAGGGGGAGAAGGGAAGAACAGGGACAGGAGCAAGATAAATTGGTTCCCAAAGCCATGTGTGCTGTGGGAATCCTGTTGTGGAGCAGCAGCACCCGCGTGCTTGTGTTCAAACATGGAGATAAACGCATCCATCTAAATTCATGATTGGGGTTTTTTTTCGTGGAGTCGCTAATTATTGAACATAACTGCTTATTCATAATTTCTCTTCTGCTGCCTGATAGCCCTAATCCTGTATTTGTGCGGCTGTCATTCCCATGGCAACAGACTGGTGTCTGAGGCAGAAGATTATTAAATACCGAGCAGCACATTAAAATAATGGGCAGGTTCTGACTTCGAGACTTTCGCATGGGGGCAAACTTCAAAAAAAGAGAACACTTTCACAAAAAGCAATTTACTTTGCCAGTAATGTTCTCTATTCCCACAGCTCTCACTGGAGAGAGCTGTTTGAGGAGCAGCCCGCTGCCTCCAGCCCATCTCCTGCTCCTCCCGCTTTGCGGAGAAATCCTCAGCTTATGTTTATGTCATCAGTCTGTTGCCATGGAAACTTTGTCACAAATGTATCGTGACCTCACGACGGGATGGCAAAGGAGGAGAATGTGGGCTGGAAGACGACATTAGGAATGATCAGCAGCAGGGGAAAAACAGCCCCAGGCCTTGGGAGATGCAACAAAATAAAACACAGAGAAGGAACCGGGGCTGGGGCGCAGTTACCTGATCAGTGATCCTGGGGTGCAGGAGCTCTGCTCCACAGCCATTTACAGCTCTAACTTTGCTGTTCCCCGCCAGTTCCCAGCACTGTCAGGTATCCATGGCAAGGGAGGAGCAGACCCTTCCCTTCAGCCTGTGGTTCAAACAGCAGGGCTGGGAGCTGGGGGCCACTTTATAAGTGTCAGGTATTTGTCTTTTTGGGATTTCAGCCCTGTGTCAGATGGGGACAGCAGAGCCCTGGGTTTGCTGCAGCACTGCTGCTCTGTGCAAGCTGTGTTTGCGGGGGTTTGGAGTGACAGGTGTCAAGGTGATGCCTTTTGATGCCTTTCAGAAATCAGACTTTCCCTAATGAAAGCTGCAGCTAAAATGTGAAAGAGGATTAAGCAAGGATTAATAAAGGAAAGGTAGACAAGAGATTTGATTATCTGTCACAGAGACACTGGCTGTGTACTGTGTCATGGCAGTGAGATGGAACAGAAGATTCTGCACACCTGGCTATTGATCAGTGGGTGTTGGAACTTACGGTGCTTTTTGCTCATTTGTGCTGACCCCGGGCTGATGCAATACACTTCCCAAAGCAGAGGATTTCCCCTGGAGGTGCTGCTGCTCCTTCCTGCCCAGCAGCAGGTGAGAGGCTGTTTGCTGTGGGGTGGGAGCTGCCCCAGGACTCAGTGCCAGGGCCAGCAGCAGTGGAGCTGTGGACAGGGGCTGGTGTGACACCGCCTCGAGCTCGGCCACCTGCTGAACATCAAACCAGGATGATAAAAACAGAGAGGCTGGTACAGAGAGCCACTGCTGCTCCAACTTTATCTCCCTGTGCAGGTGCTCCAGGCAGTGCAGCCGCATCCAGAAGTGCCATTCTCTGCATATTTCATGTATTTTTAATACAATCCTTTAGAGCACTAATAAGATCCTTGTGCAGCTTGAGCTTCAGTGAGAGCCAGTGGCCGTGGCAGCACTGAGGGGTGTTTGGGGTGTTCTGTGTGTTCTGCACAGCTCTGGCACTGTGGGGAAAAACTCCTTGGCTCAGGACTCCCCCCTTACCAGGGCCCACAGGGCAGGGGGGAAACCGGGCACAAGAGCCTGAATTGGAGCCAGCCAGCCCAACGAGGGCAGGGCAGACTTGCCTGCCTTGGAAAACCCTCTGGAGGGGATTCCTCATGGTGTGCTGGGACAGAGTCAGAGGAACAGCATCTCCTTGCTGTTTATCCCTTCAGTTTCCTGCAGGGAATAAAAGGAGGGCTGGACTGATTTTGTAGAACATGTGCTTCAGCACTTCTTTTCTCTCTTAAGCAATTTCCCTGTCCTCTGGCTTCTTAAGAGCTTAAGGATCATTTTCCTCTTGCAGCTGGTAATACGAGAGGAGATGAGTAAGTACAGATCTCTGCGACCCATAAACCGTAAAGTCCTGCCTGCAACTTAAACCTCTGCGGCTTTATTTGCTTTGTCGTGGCTTCTCACATGTGTTGGGGTTTAACAAACACGAGTTTTCCCTCTGGAGACAGACTCAGAAAGAGGCTGTAAGGAACAGCATTGTTCTCAGAGCATCTTGTCTCTTCTGTGCCTTCAGAGGTGTGTGAGTTCAAAAAGGAGCAGCAGCAGCTCTGCGCGGGCTCTTTGCTCCTCCTGGGCTCATTCGCAGCCTGCGCTGCCCAAGTTTCTTTTTGGCTGCAGCCTGCAGCGCCTTAGGGACAGCTCTGAGCAGGGGGAGTGCCCTCACCCTTCCTGCACACTGCTGGGATCCTGGCTGCCGCTGCTGGGAGAGCGCTGTGCGTGCAGGTGCGGCGCGGGCAGGGGAGGAGCGCCTTGGCAGCGCAGCATCCTGAGAAAGTAGGGCATCCCAGGGCTGTTGTGTAACTGCAGCTCCCCTCCCCTCCCCTGCCAGCCCTCTGCCTCCTGGGGAATTTATGACCGAGTTCACTGCGAGTCTATATTTGGCTGGAATATTGAAAAATGCATTTGCTGTCAATGGGTTCCTTTAATACAAAAGGAAGGAGATTTGTGGGAAGAGGAGCGTTGGCCTCACAAGTGCCCTTTGCTTCTTAGTTCCATCTTCCCTTGGACCTGTTCGAGCCAGGTGTCTTGTTGGGGAAGGTGAGGATGTGAAGCCGTAAGGGTAACTCGGATTTCCACCTCCTGGGAGATCCTGAGAACACAGGGCAGCACTTAGAGAAGGTTTTGAGGTTGTTCCTTTGAGCGCTCTGCCCATTTTTAGTCTTGAGCTTTTTCAGTTGAAGATGGAGGGGTAAAACCAGGAAAGTGTGACCTGTGAAGCAACCATTCTTAGCTTCAGCTTGACTCTTTTCCTGCTTGTGTCCAAATATGGGACGGTGCTGTAAAAAGATGCAGTAACTACCCCTGAAGGATGCAATCCAAAGTCAGTCAAGTTAACAGCTACCACCTCTGAATAGAAAATGTCAACCGGGTCAGGGCTGCAGTGTGGGTGTGTGTGAGGGGTTGTGACAAACAGTTGCTGAACACGAGGCACCGGAGGTTTGGAATGGTGTGGAACGGAACAGGCTGGGCTCAGCCACCAGAACTGTGCCACAGCCATGGGCTGAACTCCTCCTGGCAAACAATCCTCACAGTATCCTCCTGCTGCCCCTTGCAGTGGCTTTGCCAGCACGCTGATCCCTGGCCTCCAGGAAAAGCCAGGGAGCTCTGGAGCTGTGAGGAAAGGGCAAAATGAATTTGACTTCTAGAGCCAATGTGTTGTAGGTGAAGATCTTTCTAGGAAAAAGATGTGTAGGGAAGCACTGAGGTTTGCAGCAGAGTATTCAAAGATTATTGTTGTGGGTTCTGTGGGAGCCTGTGGCCAGAGCCAGAGGGTGGCACAGCTCTGTGAAGGGCATCAGGGAGACTCAGTGCTCAGCTGGGATCTGGGTGCTGTGCTGGGATCTGGGTGCTCAGCTGGGCTCTCTGTGTTCACCTGGGCTCTCTGTGCTCAGCTGGAGCCCCAGCTCCAGACCACCACTGATCTCTGCCATCCCACGCTGGTGGAGGACGTGGGTGCAGCAGAGGATCAGTGGAACTCAGGGCCGTGGTGTGGGCAGCGTGCTCCTGGAGAGGAGCTTAGGACTGCAGTGGGAAATGTCTTTGTTTTTGTTCTTTCTGATGAATTCTCTGAACTGTGTGTCTAATTGCACTCAATTACTCCCGCCTGGCGCAGGTGGGTTCACGGTTTCCAGGCAGGGATGTACATTGATTTCTTTTGCAGGACTGGAGACAAAAGTCATTCATAAAGGACAAGGAACTTTGCTCTGCTGTCAGTGGGGAGGGGGTGCATTTCTGCCTCTGTATTGTTGGCAGTTTTTCCATTGATTCAATTTGAAAACTGAATGAGAAATTAACGTGTTCTTGTGTGGGTACATTTCAGCTAAATTATTAAATGAAGTGGTCGACTCTTCTCCCTGCATTAAACCAGGAGAAAAACTATAATTAACTATTTCATTGACTGAGGAGGAGTGGCAAAATTGATGTGAGACATTGACCTCATAGATTTTTGTTGCCTGTGCTGTGAAAGTGAGGGTAAGCTTTTAGGAATGAGATTGGTGGGTCAGCATTGTTCCCAGAAATACAAATGGTTTCAGTTCATTATTGCACCTTTTCTGCTTTATCTCTCCTTCCCCTGGGAGGGACCTGCTTCTGCCTTACTGTGCCAGGGTTTAGGAATCCCATCACTCTGTGACTCCGTGTAATCCCTGTTCTCCTGGTGATCCTTGCTAGCTTGTGTGGAAGGGAAGGGGCACAGCACAGCCTCTGGTTGGGATGTCTGTCCTACAAAACTCCTGTTCCACTTATCCAGCAAAACCAGCTTCTCCAGGAAAAATCCAGCAAGCCTTGGGCACCAGCAAAGGCCACTTAGTGTCAGTCCCTGGCTGTGCTGGGCACCATCCAGCAGCCATCTGCTGCCAGGTGTGCTGAGGGTGACAGGGTGACGCTTCCTTGGCACGGCTCCTGCTCCTGGTGGAGCTGGCAGTGTGTGAGTGTGGGGAGCAGCACGTGGGGAATGGCTGGGAGGGGTCCCTGGGGCAGCCAGGCAGGGCCCAGCTCTGGCTCAGGATGGAGAGGCACTGCCCTGAGAGAGGGAGGGTGAGAGGTTTGTGGCAAAAAGCAGATTTCCACCGTTAGTGTGTTCCAGCCTCTTGCACAGATGGCTGGGGGTGCTGGGAGCAGGGCAGCGGTGGCCCTGGCTGACCCCTCACGTTCTCCAGGGCTGTAATTTCTGGGTTCTGGGCACAGGGCGTGGCTGGGATTAAGCAGAGATTATGTAGAAAATCCATGGGCTGTGGAGTGCTGCCAGCTGTTTGCTCCAGGGGACGATGCTGTCGTGGTTGGAGGAGCAGGCAGTTTTCTGTGCAGCACAGAAAATGTGCTTTTGTAAAATCTGGGAGCACACGGCTCTGTAGAGCCCTGCACAATGAGAGCTGCAGGACTGCATTCCCCTCACTGTGAGTGCTGCCACAGTGCAGTGCTCCAAGCCCCTTGGAGGCAGGAAAACACAGGCATTTCATCCAGAATGCCCAAGTTAGTCCTCTAATATAGAATTTTATTGGGTACATAGGAGTGCATTTCTCACACTGTGTGGCATCAGTAATAGACTCTGTTGGTTCCAATGTAATACCTTTAAATATTCCAACTGTGCATCTAGATACATAAAACACAGAATCCTGCAATGATTCAGGCTGGACAGGATTTGAAAACTCATCTCATTCCACACGCCCTGCCAAGGGCAGGGACATCTTCCCCTGTCCCTGTTGCTCCAAGCCCTGTCCAAGCTGGCCTTGGACACTTCCAGGGCTGGGGCAGCCTGTGCCAGGGCCTCGCTCCCCTCACAGTTACAACAGGGCATCGATAGGAATAGCTGTTATTACCTCTGCTGATTTCATGCTTGGGGTTCCATTAGGAATTGCTTGGGACTTCATGGGGCACGTGGTATTTTGGTATGAGGCAAGTGTGGGAGGGACGTTTGTAGGAGGAGTAAATGGGATGTTCTTTGCCCATGGTTTGTTTTTACCCCCTTTTCAGCCAGCCCAGCACACCTCAATGCTGGGGAGCTGCTGAAGGTCCCTCACTAATGAACACCACTGCCAGTTCTGAGGGGGTGCCCAAGGGAGTGATGGGGCCACTTCTGCAGCCTGGAACTGGTGGAAATCTCGTGTGGCACTGGGGGTCTGTTAAGTGTGTTCACATATCTCTGTCTTACATGTGGCAGCTCCTTGAACCTTATCAATTTCTAATGGTACTCTACTGTAATAAGAATATATGATCACTCACTGGGCAGGAGAGGCTGAAATCCCTGCGAATGCAGGTTTTCTGTGAGGTTTCTGAGAGCAATATAGCAGGAGGCATTTAAGGAGGCTGGTGGAAGAAGGTGAGCTATCCATCAACTGCACAATCTTGGATTTGAGTCTTCTATTTAGATTAAACACGTTAAGAAAGATGGATGGTAAACGTATTTCAGCAGCATTGTCCCCAAACCAGAGCGGAATATAAAGAGTCTGGGAGAAGGATTCAATTACACTGGCAAATAGCTTGAGCAGGAGCTGGGTAGGAGGGGAGCTCGTAGGGCAGTGGGATGCGGATTTACGGAGTTGTGCGATAAAAACGTCGCTTTCATTGCACCCTCCCGTTCCCATCACGCTTGCACTGCGTGGAGTCGTACCTGGAGTTCTGTAGGGGTGGCTCTGTGTGACTGTGCAGCTGTTGATGTGTGGGATGGTTTATGGACATGGGTGGCATCCCAAACTGAGGCTCCTTCCAGCCTGGGAGTTTGGGTTGGCTGTGTTGTTGTTGGGAAACATTTCTGTGCTGGTGCCTTCGGTGACTGAGAGGTGCTGTTGGCATTCCCTGCCTTAGGTACACGGAATTGGGAGAGGGAGGGACCTGCCCCAGCCCTTTGGTGATCTCAGTGCTGCCTCACAGGGTGTTCTCCTGTGCTGCTTCCATGCAGGACAGGAAGGGTGAGTCGGCTGGTTATGCCCAGAAAGAAATGAATTGTATTCTTGACATGTAAAGGACGTGCTTGAAAAGGCCAAGGCATCAAGGTGGCAGTGTTACAGCGCTTCCTTGTACAATTAATTGGTGCCCAAGACAAATAGGAACAGTTAACTGTGTATTCTGCCTCAGTGTGAGGTTCAGAGGAGCAGGAGGGGGACTTGGCAGCACTGCCACTGTAAACCCCTTTTCCTGCAGTGTTCCTTGAGGTGTGCAATTACCTGGGGCGTGCGGGCAAGGTGTTTTCTTATCTTGAGCTGAAACTTTGTTCCTTTCCTCCCAGTCTGGCGCTTGGCAATTAAGGAACAGTGTGGTGCCTGTACTTTGATCTTTACCTGCTTCTCCAGTCCCTGGTGTTGCTGTGATTCAGAGAAGGAAAGTGTTGGCCATTGCTGTGACCAGTGGCTCCTGTGGCATTTTGCTGTCAGTGTTTCAGTGGTGCTGTGCACTCAGTGTGCTCCTTCCGTGAAAAACAAACCCCCAAAACCTGCTGGGGCGAAACTCCCGTGCTCAAAAGGCTCAGTTTTCTGCTGATGCTCTGTTTGGGGGGAATTACAGTGCAGGGAGGAGTTAACATGTCTGTATTCTCTGTTGTGGTTCTTTTCCTTTGGAGTTTCCTTTCCAAATTCTTGTTGCAGTTCTTTGTTCAGTTGATCTGCCCTTGCTGGGGCAGGTGTGAAGATCCAGGCAGCTGCCCGGGGTTGAGTGCTGGGTGAGATCAGGGTGAAGTTAAGATGCAGGGATGGGTGAGTAGCCGATGTGGCTGTGATTCATCCCAGGGGTTAGCAGTACATGGCTTTGTGCTCGAGTCCTCCCTGCAGTACAAACATCTCATATCAGCTCATGGGCTGTAGGACAAGAGGCCCCAGTAGATTGCTGAGCCTTGTGAGCTCTTTCTGCTTTCTCTGGGGCTTTTCCACTTGGCTGTTTAACAAAAAACAACACAGAAGCTGAAAAACCCCAACCCACACACATGTCCACCTGGGATTTCTCCCCTCCTGGAGTTTGCCTGCATGCACAGCCTCTGCAGGATAATTTGGCTCTGTGTGTTGCTCTCTTTCTGTATTTTAGGCAGGGTTTGTGCAGGTGTTTTTTTCATGGGGGTGGTGGTTTGTGTTTCTGACTGACCCAGAGCTGCCTCTGTGTGTTTGTGTTTCCAGACACCTCCCCTGGATCCCTGGGGTCACAGGGCTTTCCCAAGGTGGTGACCTCAGGATAAGTTCTCTTGAGTGAAACTTCTAATTCAGCTGTGTGGATTTCCAGTATAATTTTCCAGCCCATTTTTGGTCCTTGTTGCTGTGCTTGTCAGAGTTACTGAGGTGGGAGGGAGCTCCCAGTGCAGGCCCCAACCTGGGACGGAGTTGGAGCCACTCAGGAGAAGGTGACTTGGGTGATTTTGTAGCCACAGGAACTACCAAAAGTCTTCCTGCATTTTTTGTTGTGTCTGTGGCCTGTCAACCATTCGGATTTTTTTTTTCTTCTTTCGGGTTTGGTGGCCAGCCAACATTTAGGATTTTTTTTCACTTCGTTGCTCAAGTCTTTTCATTTCACACCATTACCCGAGTGATTTGGGAATGTTTGAGCGTGTGCCACGCTTGTGCTGTGAGCCAGTCCCAAGCCTTCCCTCCAGTTCCTGGAGGTGGTAGAGAAAGTTGTGTAGGTCAGCTTGGAATCATCATGCTTGCAAGGAAAAAAATTAAAACTGACTTCAAAGGACAACTCTGACACGGTCAATTAATAATTAAAACAGTTTTTTAATGAGCTATGCAATTACCTGTGTGTCCCTGGAGATGATAGTTTATGGTATTATTGCTCAGTGCCCTTTCTTTAGTCATGGCAGATGACATCTGTAATTTAAAGCAGACGAGACATTAAAGTGACAGAACTTTCATTAACCTTGTCTAAAGTTTGTTAATGACAAATGTCTCGTAAAAAAAAGCTATTGTCAAAACAGCAGCTTGGTGTCAGGAGGATCTCAGGTCCTGTGGCCTGGGGGCTCTCTTTGGCCAGGGGGGGTGTGAGTCCTCTGCTGTCCCCAGTGTGCCCCTGGCAGTGACGGGATATTTGCCCCCTTCCCACCTTGGAATCCCTGAATGGAGCATCCCTGTCTGGGCTGTAGGCACAGGTTGTGTTCCCTGAGGTTTCCACTTGGCCTTTGTGCTCAAGGAACTGCGATGAGTTCAGGCTTAACCTTTCACTTAAAATTGTGGCTTAGAATTTGGTCTATCAGATTTAAGCCCCTGGTCTTCTGAAAGACCCTTCAGAGAGCAGGATGGGCCCAGAGCCCTGGGCTGGGTGGGGAGCGTGGCCACTGCTGGTCCTGACCAGGCTGCTGCTTCTCTTTCCCCAGCTGTGAAAGGCGACAGCCCTGCTGCTCCCAGCCCTCACTTCTCGTTGGGATTTGTCCCTGCATCCATCAGGAGCTGGCTGGGAGCATTCAGATCCTTCTGTAAATACCTCCTCATGAAATATCAGCCAGCCTCAGCTCTCAGTGCAAGTTCTCCGGGGCAGCATCGTGCACTGGATGCCCTGAGGAGTTAATTTAATTTCCACAGGGGTCCCAATTAAAGAGGAAATTATCTGCTTGAATCCTGAGCAACTTTGTGGGAAGGGGTGAGGCACAGGGAGGTGCCTTAGCAAGGAGACTGCTTTGAAAAGGGTCAAGTGAGACCTGAACATCTCAGTGGTGAATACTCGGAAATAGCATTTTTGCAGCATTGTGTCAGTGGTGACACTGCAGGGAAAATATCATTTTGTTTGGCATTTTTGTGGTTTCTAATACGAAACAGGTAGGAAGTGCCTTGTTAAGTTATTGATCACCTTCAGATGAACTTCCAGGAGTTTATAGCAGCACACTGTGCCCTCAGACTTTGTTAAACTGGATTAATTTTTGTTTCTGATCCCGTGAGGCTTCCAAACCTATCAGTACTGAGTGCAGCTCTTAGGAAGCGTCCTTCTGGCAGAGCATCTCAGCTGCGAGCGCGCTTCAGACCACGAGACCTGGGCTTCATCTGCCTGGGAGAAATGTGGTTTCCCTTTTCAAATTAACAATAAGGAATGTAAATGCCTGTGTGAGGGTTACACAGCATTTCATGCCTTTGTTTGTTGTGGCAAATTGGATTTAAAACACTTGCTCCTGCGAGAGGGTTTTATGTGCCCTGAAGAAAGGATTTGCTATAGTTGCTGGGCCCTCCCTCCGATCGCTGTGTGTGTACATAAAACACACACAGACACACACAGACACACACAGACACACACAGACACACACAGACACACACAGACACGCATTTATTGTGTTTGTGTGTGAGGACACAGAAGGCAAATGCAAGGTCTGCTTGTTGTAATGTTTTGTCAGAGTTTGGGATGCAGGTTGCTCAAGCAGGAGCAGTCCCTGATCTTGGTGTCTCCTGATTTAAGTGCAGAGTTCCTGCTGGTCATTTGTTGGCATCGGATTCATATCTCATCTCATTTGGGAAGGAAACAAGACCTGCTGATGTGAATGGTGTGGTTATAACCCAAGGCTGACTCTTCCTTCTTTGTCCCCTTAGATTTTGAATTGTCCAACAGGAAAAGTTTCTGGGACAAAGGGCACTCACTGTGTGGCTTTTTAGCAGTGTCAGAGTCCTGATGGAATCGAGGCAATCCTTTGGTTTCCCGTGGAAATTCCACCACCACTTCTTGATAAAGACAGGATGAGACACAACAGACCCTGCGGATTACTGACATAGAGAGAGAAAGGGCAGTGGGGAAGCTGTGGGCAGCATCATTATAAGTGGATTTTGAGGGCAACTTAGATGATTTACAGCCGTGTATGTGTGTCTGCTGATCCCAGAAATGCTGCTGAAGCCTCTCTGTGCTTCCAGGATGAAACACCAGGTCCCTTGTGGCTGCTCTGACCTTCCTCCCTGTGCAGGTGGCAACCCTTTGTGGGTATTACTCAGTTCAAGTGGTAGCAGAGGTGCTGAAAGAGAATAGCTATTATGTCTGTTTATCTAAGTAAGACATAATGTGTATTCCCCAGATGGGTGTATCATGTTGCCAAACTTTTGTCTACAAATTGCTAAAACCGGTTAAGCAAGCACGTTTGCAAATGCACATGGCTCTAGGGAACGCACTTTTGTGTGAAATAGCCCATTAATTTGAACAAAATGTTTTAAATAGTTTTCAATGATTCTTTCTCAAAGCTCCGTTGCTCCAGCACTGGAGTGCGATGAGCAGATGCGCCGGTGCTGCTCCTCCCGGTGGGGATGGGCTGGAGAGGGCAGAGCTGGGTGAGTGGGGCACTGAGCTCAGGGCTGGGGCCCTCGGCGTGCCTGATCTGCTCCTGGCACAGCCAGCAGTGCCCTTCCAAACAGCCAGGACTGCCTGGAGCCTGTGCTTTGGTGTTGCACTTCTCTGCAGCTGCATGAACACCCCGCGCTGCAGTCTCACCGGCTGCAGCTCGCCAGGCCCGTGCTGCCTGGGCAGAGGGAAGTGTTTTCCTTTCTCCACAGCTGCCTTTCAGGTGCTTGAGGAGTTCTCTTCCCTGCTCAGCTCAGATCTGTGTGCAGATTGTCTTTGTCTGTGCTGTGAACTCTGCCAGGTTCCCTCCCAGCCCACGGTGCCTCTCCCACTGCCCAGTCCCACCCGTGCCAGGAGCAAGCAGGACACATGGGGGACCAGTCCACTGCTGCAGCTCATCCCCAGCCCGTGGTGAAGTCCAGCACCCCTTGTTTATCCAGGATAACTTTGTGTGAGGTGTGAGGAGGTGGCTGGGAGGCTTGGCAGGATGCTGGGATGCTCACTGGGTGCCTCCTTTGATTTGTGGCTGGCTCTGGCGTGATTTCATGGCAGATGGTTCAGCTTTGCCAGTCTTGAAGAAGGCTAAAATAGGAACAGGTTTGTTTTTAAGGAGTGAAACAACCGGTGCATGGCAAACTTGTGATTATTGTGATGTTTCGTGGTGGTTTACAATACAAAAATACCAAATGCTGTACGGTTCAGGGCTGAGGGTGCTGGGGGGAAGCAAGGTTAAGCAGCATCTCACACCTTCCACTTCACATCTCATTATTCATTGCTAATAGAAGCCTGGAC
Organism: Prinia subflava; assembly: GCF_021018805.1. NCBI lineage: Eukaryota > Metazoa > Chordata > Aves > Passeriformes > Cisticolidae > Prinia > Prinia subflava. The sequence continues at coordinate 543,740 of NC_086268.1, read as the reverse complement.
CATCTGTCTCTGCAGAGAACATTTGGATGTGACAGGCATAGGAGATGTTACAAAACTTTCTCTGCGAGGTGTTTATTTCTGGCGTGTTCTGCTCGTGCTGTCCCTGTGCCTCCCGCAGTGGACGGGGAGCCCTGCAGGGCTGGCTGGGATCCCGAGGTGTCCCCGGGAGCTCTCTGAGCCACCAGGAGCTCTGAGTGCCTTCCTTGCCTCCAAAATTCTCTTTAACTTGCAGACAACCTCCCAGAAACCCTCTGAGGTTTTGCTATATCTTAGTAGAGATGCTGTGTGTCTGTCCAGGGCCATGGGGTGGGAAGGAGAGTGTCTGCTCAGGATTGAGGAGTGGAAAAGCAGAGTATCCCCTCAGGATTGTGGGGTGGAAAAGCAGAGTGTCCCCTCAGGAGTGGGGTGGGAAGCAGAGTGTCCCCTCAGGATTGGGGTGGGAAGCAGAGTGTCCCCTCAGGAGTGGGGTGGAAAAGCAGAATATCCCCTCAGGAGTGGGGTGGGAAGCAGAGTGTCCCCTCAGGATTGCAGCAGTGTCTGCTCAGGACTTGCTGCAGGTCCTGCCCCTGTCCCATCCCATCCTTTCCATCAGTGCTCTCTGTGGGGGTGCCTGGCTGGCCTGAACCCGAGGTGGGGCTGCAGGGTGTTTCTCTCTGCCCCACAGCACACAGAGCACCCCTGAGAACATTGCCACCTTCTTTCCCTGCAGTTCTGCCGTAGGGAGACTTAGAATATCAAATATCCATCTCCCCTGGAGGGAAGGAACTGCTGTGGGATTTTAAAATTCTTTTATGTTTTCTTTCAGCAACACTGAGGAAAAATATCTTCTTGGTTCCGTCAGTTAAAGTGATGCTTGTGAAAGACTTAGCAAATACCTTCTTTCCATCTGTTCATTAGGCTTCTGAATTTAAGCAGCAATCAGAAAACCAAACAGAAAGGGTCCTGTTGAGTATAAAGTCCCTCCTGGTTAGGTTTCAGTCGTCTTGGTGGCCGTGGTGCCATCCAGAGCGCGTTTCCTCTCCTGAACAGAAAGTCAGATGGAGCAAAGTTGGCTTTTGGGGGCTGTGTTATTAACTGCAGCTCTGGCTCTGTGTCAGCAGCAAGCCCCTGGCAGAGCAGGGACACAGAGTGGGCACCGCTGGCACCAGTGTCCCACTGTGTGCCACTTGTTAGAGAGGACAGGGACCCATTTAAATGCTGAATAATTGAAGGCCAGGAGTGGGTGAGACGTTAAGGCTAGCTACTTAAGGAAGAGATGATGGATTCCTGCACAATCCTTTTTTCTCACTTTTTGAAGGCATTTTAGGGAGAGATTCTTCCTAAGGGGATTGAGGTCATCGCTCTTTCCTGTTTAAGGCCTGGTGAATTGCCTCTTGGACACTTTATCTCGTGAATGACACGGTGTTCAGTCAGGGGGTTCTGCTGACAGCGTGAACCACACGAGCACGGCTCAGTTTGTGAACATCAGCAGAATCGGAGATGGAAATACCTCCGTGGGGTTGGTGATTTAGTCACGGGATGTAAAGAATTTTCAACAGTAAATACACCGGCTTTTGAAGTTTCTTTATCCTCTGCAGAGTTTTAACTTAGATGGCAATGGGATATCAGTATTCATTTTATAGAATTTTTTCCGGAAGATATTTTGCTTATTTTTGCCAGCCTGACGTCGTTTGCATTCAGTTCTCCTGTTATCAATAACTGTAGAAGCAATCCGAGCAGAGTTTGCAGAAATTGCTTTGTCTGTGCTTTGCTCCTGCAGTATTTATTGGCTGACACTCTAATGTGATTATTTCTCTGTGTCCCTGCTAAAGACACAGCTTGGAAAGATGCTACCCCAAGATGCCAAATCTGCACTTTTCTTCCTATGAATTTGTGAGAGAACAACTGTTCATTACAGGCACCTGATTTGAAAATTATTCCTTTGGAAGACGAAGATTAAGCAGCGTTGAATTTATATTTGTGATAGATAGGTCTCAGCTCTGTGACAGAACAGTAGGACTGCTGAAAGCCTGGAATGATTTCATGTGGTTGTGCTGACAGGAGATGGTAGGAGAGAAAAGTTTTTACAGGACAAGAAACAAGTTGCTGAACTTGGCATCTGCAATAATCTCGATTGGCAATACATGCCTTGGAGCAGAATATTTGGCCACTGAGCTGGAAAATTGTTATCAGTTGTGGCAAGGCTATTTTTAGGCAGCAACATCTGTGGAACACCATTTCCTCAAACTTTCACTATCTTTTGACAAGTCAGCCAGATGTGACTCACTTGAGCATATTGGGTGGAGAGGAAAAAACAAAGTGTTGTGTTTACCAGAAATGCAAACATGACCTTTTCGGGATGAAGGCAGTCTTTATTCCCAGCCCATGGAAGAGGCAATAAGAAAAGATGGATTTTCATCATCAGTATTAAACCTCTTTACAGTGCAGTATTGTGTCCAATGCTCTCACAGAAATCATGTTGAAGAGGGTTCTGAAAAAAACCAATTTTGTCTCCTTGTTTCAGAGCAGAAGGGGGAGGGAGCCAATGATGGTGTCCTGATTCTCGCCCCGTGTGTCACCTTCTGTCCCCAGCTCAAGGGGTGGCACCTTGGGAATGTTTGGGGTGGGTTTTGTAGCCCAGGAATCGCATTTGTGCCATGCAGGCCACAGTGGAATTGCCATGGCAGACGGCAGGAGCCCAGTGGTGCATTTTACTGCACGAGGAACCCGCAGCATTGAGAGTGTGCATCCTCTAGCACGGCTTAGTCAAAGCAAATAAGCCCCAAGGAGGAATTACCTGCCAGGCTCCGGCTGGAGCGTTAGAACAGGAGTCAGACCTTGACATTTGATGTCTCTGAAACAGGTTTTGGCTTAAATTCACTTGTTTACTACCGCAGTTGGGAGCAGATTTGTTAGACAGGGCTAATTACATGTGCTTGTTCCAAAATCATTTGGAAACTGTAACATTTGTTGCTTTTCAAGCGCTTTAAAATATGCAAATATTTCATGCAATGAAGAGAGCTGATTTTTGCAAGAAGCCACAAATGGTGTTACAGCCAAATGTGATTTTAGAGGTGGCCCAAAGCAAATCCACTGGGTTCCCTGACAGGAGCGGGGAGGAGGAGGACGTGAGTGGTGCCAGTGTCTAATCACAGGTGAGAACTGAGCAGGTGGAGAGTTTGTTTGCTCACTTCGTCTGGAATTTGTTAAACAAGTAGTGGGAAGGTGACCAGGAGCTGTTCCCAGTTCCAGAGGAAGGGATGTGCAGGGATTTCTCATGGTGCTGCTGTGCACCAGCCAGGAGGGGCCAGCCCTGCCTTCAGCTGCACTTACAGGCTCTGACCCCTCCGATCTGAGAATTCCTGGGATCGCAGTGTTTTAAATATTGCTGGATTCCTGACTATGAAGTATTCGGCTTGTGCTGCTCAGAGGTTCTGCAGTGCTGACAGGATCCAAGACTCCCTTCCCCAGTGAGTGGAAGCTCAGCCTGGCCCTCCCTGCTTGTCTTGAACAGTTTTATAGAAAACAGGAGGATCTGGGGCTTTTCAGTGTTCTGCTGAAGGCCCAACCTCCCCAAACCACGGAACTAGATGAGACCCTGATGGTGTATCACGGGAGCAGGGATTGGAAAGTGTTTCTTTTAGGTTTCCAAAGCTGTTGGAGCATCCAGAGACACCGATTCCTCCCATATTTTAAGTCTGGATAATTTTATAAAAGCCCTCTTATTTTGTTTGTGTCTGCTGGAAGCCATGTCTATCTGCCAACCCTTTGGAAATGTCATGATGTAATTATTTTAACAGGCAGTCTGTGCTCCTTTATTTGGGGGATATTAACCTTTCTAAACAAAAGAAATGTTAATATACATGGGAGACGCAGCTAATGGGATTTCATTTTTCTTATTAGAACAGACTGGAGTTCTCTTTTTAAATTATTGTAAAAGAATTCAGCAAGTCAAGTAATTGCCTTCAGCTAATCCACGATGGCAAATTTGAATGTGAATATCCAGATCATTCTGTGTGGATGGGAAAAAGTAATGTGATTTTCTTGTTTTTTATTTGCTTTGGCTAAACAGTGTTGAAGGATGATATAAATTCATTGAATTCGAAACAAAGAACATGCTAATTATTAATGCGCCGAGTTGTGATGCGCTGTGAACACGCTGTTTAATTTGCAAGGCCTGTGGTGGCCCGCTTATATTTCATTGCATATTGATTCAGAGTTTGTGTTTGTATGTGGTTTGGTGGTTTTCCCTGATAGCCAGGGAATTTCAGCTGGACTTATGGGCTTTTCCCCCTGGTGCGGACTCCGCCGTCAGATCCGGGCATGGCCGCGCTGGCTGTGCGGGTCTGGACACAAATGGATAATACTTTATAGGGCTTGGCTCAGGTTGACTGGATTAATTCAAAGATTAATTTCTCTGTGTGCAGCCTGTCCTCAAGGCTGCCTCCTGCTCACCAAAGAGCCCCTGGGCTCGCCCTGGCCTTTCTGGGGCAAACACTGTTGCTTTCTCCAGCTGATGCTGCGTTTAAAGTCTTTCCCTCCCCGGCGTGCCTTGCGGTTGGAACGCGTCAGGACAAATATCCCAGACTCTGCAGGATTTATCTTCCAATCTCGATTTTAAAGGGATATTTCCAAGCGCTCTAATCACTGGCTTTATCTGCAGCCAACTGGTGAGGTTTGCAGCGCTGTGGAGCTGCCTGGGCGCCTCCACCGGGCTCGGAGGGAGCCGCGCTCAGCTGACGGATACAGAGCAGAATTCACTGTGACCCCCCGGTGGATAAAGGAGGATGAGTGGAAAGCCGACTTGATTGCATGTCTGGAAGAATATTTGTGCCTGATTTATGTTCTAATTTTAGTATTGGGCTTTCTTCATGATAGTAAAATGTCACATTAGCATGGAACTTTCCATCTAATACGCTGAGAGCAAACACCGGTGCTGAGGCCATCGTTTGGGCTTCCCTGAGCGTCAGGATCCAATGGCTTTGCTGCAGCAGAGTCTCGGTTAAAGCTGTGCTTCTGTGTGTGATTTTGTAGGAAATCCTTGGGTAGTAGTTGCCTTCCCTTTTCCTCAGAAGTGCTCAGGGAGATCTGCCTGGGGTAGTTAATCCTGGTGTTGCAATGTCAGGGTGCTCGTTAGAGGCTGGAATAAAACAGCCTCCAAAGCCTGATGACCCTCAAATCCTTGGCAGTGTTAAAGTACACAGGTGGGGGAATTCCTTCTTGGCGCTTCATGTTTGCATTGGATTTTGGTGATAAATCCAAGTGAAATTTTCACCCAATGAAAATTGGTGTCCTGGACCCCTCGGTGGCACCATGTCACACCCCAGGCTCACCACAGTGTCAGCTGCAGGGACTGCCCCGAGTGCTGCTGGTGGGAAGCTTCCAAGATCTCATCTTCTGCAGAGTTGGAGGCTGCTCCCCAACCAGTGATATGGAGGAATTAATAATTCATCTTGTGTCTGTAGGAGGAAAATGAGTCTTGAATTTGATTAGTAAATGACAGGTTTCAGCCTGGTAATTTGCAGCCTTTATTAACAAACTTGTAGAACTTATCAATAACGCTGGAAGCCTCTTTATTTTGGGCACCTTTATTGTAGCTGGTGTCATTTTTCCCAGGAAAGAAGTGCTGGTATTCCTGTCTTGTGCCAAGCTCATTAAGGCTCCAGGACTGTTCCACTTGTACGTGGTGCCTCTTGCCAGTTATATGCCACAGATGAGTCACAAGCCTGTTTTGATTCCTGGTGGTTCTCCGCCTGCTTTGCCAAATCCAGCAAGATTTCTTTTTGAGATGATCCTCAGTGGTTAACCACGACTTAGAGCCTGTCCACAGATTTTATGTGGGATTTTTGGGTTTCTCTCAAGTGATGGTATGAGACACGCTGCGAAGAAAATAGTGGCCATATGTAGTCTAGTCTTGTCGAAAGTTAGGAGAAGCTGTGGAGAGAAACTCTTCCAAGTCTTGTTGGAGTTTCCTTGGCTCTGCAGTGCTGATGTGCTGGAAGTCCTGCCGTGATTCAGTGACAGGGACTTAAAAATCCCTTGAATTTCCTAGAAGTCCCAAGGCAGCCTGGGAGCAGTTTGTTTTCTTGGTGTTTATTTTAGTGCCTTTGCACAAACCAAACCCTGCTCAGATGGGGAGCTGCTTTGGTTAAACTGTGCTGCACTGTGGGTGTCAGGAGGATTTCACAGAGGAGGAAGAGGGTTCTGGGGTATTTGGGAGGCCCTGGGCTGTGGACATGCTGGCAGAGTCTCTCTCTGGGCTGGTTTGCTATGCAAATTGGCAGCTGAGTGTTACGTCGCGCTCACTTGGGATGATGCTCTTAAAAGTTGTGCTGCTTTTGTAGATAAACACGAAGACATCCGCTTTCAACTTCACATTCTTTAACCTTGTTTTATTCCTTGCCTAGTGCTGACACTTTCAAGGCAGATGAAAATCAGACTAAATTTAGCAGGGAGCAGAGCCCCCATCCCTCCTTCCCCCCCACCCTACCCATTCCATGCGTAGCATCCGTATCCTTTTGATTAGTTTTGCCCTTGGTTTCTGCTTCAGATGTGAAGTTTTGCAAAGTGATACTGAGGAGAAGCCTGGGTTTTTTATGAAGTGAGCCCTTGGCGTGGCATGTCTTCAGTCCTTTGCAGAAGTGAATCTGGAGACTCTGTTTCCCCTTGCTGGGGGTGCACCCTGCTCTCTTCCTGTCTTGGCACTTCTGCCTTATTTGTGCTTCAGAGAGGTGGATTTTCTGTACCTCTTGGTGCAGGATGGAGCCACTGATCTGGAGAAATTTTGTAGCTGGTACTGGTGAGCATCAGTGTTGACAGACTGTGTGCGTGCTGGTCCTCGCAGCCCCTCCGAGAACCCTCCTCAGACATTCCCCAGCTCATTTAGTCCCATAGTCTCATTTAGTCCCTGTTTGAGCAGAGATTAATTATTTTGCTGTGTTGTGATGGCTGTTCGAAGCTGAGCCCTCGGGGGAAGAAATTTTTTAAGGCAGTTGAGCCTCAAGATTTAATTTGAACTCCTGTCTCTGCATTTGGACAAGCAGATTAATTGACCCTTGATAGGTGTGGGCTCTGCTCCAAATGAACAAATCCCAGCTGCTTGCACTGTGCCTGTGCCTGGGCAGATAAACGGCTGGGGTGTGCCAGGTGGGACACTCACAGCCCCTTGTCCTGCTGAGAAGGGGAGATGGGTGTCTGGAGGTGATGGTGTGGCTCTGGTCCCCTCGTTCGTGTGACAGGCTGCTCACACCCTTTCCAAGGATGAGCTGCTCCCCAGCTGCCCGGGGGCTCTGTCTGCCAAACCCCCGGCATTCCCTCAGCTCCTCCTGTCTCTGCTGCCTGGTTGTTCCTCGTTCTCCAGCCCTTCACCCCGCATAGTTGTGTGCATATCTAATGAGGGGAAACCGGTGACATCCCAGGATTAGCTGACCCCCATGGCCTGTGAAATGAAGCCCTCTTGAGGGTGGAAATGCTGCTCGATGGCAGGTGAGGGTTTCTGTTATCAAACATGCAGCTGAGGAAGGGGACCCGCTGTCCCAGCACCCCTCCCTGCCCGTGTGAGCCTCGGACCCAAACACCTCTGTGCAGATGCCATGAGTTTCACGTGGTGCAGGGCGAGGGCACAGCCCGGCTGAGCTGCCCACGGGGAAATGTGGCCCTTCTGCTGTGGGCTGGGATGTGCCAGATGCCAGCAGGTTCTTCGGGTGAGCAAGAATGCTCCTAGCAATTTCCTTCTTAAATAACAGCACTTTGCATATTCCCTTCTGCTTTTTACTTCTGAGAAACAACTACCTGTGCCCTTTTGAAACCAAAGGGATGTGTGGGCTGTTTCCAGTTGGGAATGAAACTCGAGTTTCCCAACCCCAATTGCATTTCCTCAATGCTGTTTAGATGAAAATTACAACTTCTGTATCTTCCCTTACACAGTTGATGTGATTTTTAGCTACACTGATAAGGTTCATGAGCCAAACATAACAGTGGCTCTGCAGTATGATAAATTGGCCCTGGTTTTTAGGTCCTCTACTACCTTTGTTCTGAGTAATCAAATTAAAGTAATCTCTTATTACAGCATGGCAGAACCTGCACATGCAGCTGTTTTTTATGGTAGCTGCAGGTCTTAAGGTAAGTTAAAGTTATTTCAGTTGTTACTTATCTTTGGAATGACGATCATGACAAATGGCCAGTGTAATTTCTTTCCTTAGTAGATGGATAGAAAGGGAAGATATTGCACAGGCTGCTCACTGAATTCATAAATTTTTAGACTGGAAACACGGAGTTGGATATTGAAACACTTAACGTGACAAGGAGACGGAGAATTGTTTTCTGATCTTATTGGTGCCATAAAGTGAAACTGGGTGAACTTCGTTGGCATCTTCTTGTTGCTGTGTAATTTAGATGGGAGGAGAAATAATCCATGAGATAAAGATGGCTGGGTTTGTTTTGCCTTTCCTGCAGTGAGGATGTGGCTGTGGGGCCCAGCAGCTGCAGGTGTGTGTATCTGGCAGGGTGACCCTGAGGGGAGGACAGGGCAGGGTGTGCAGTGGCCAGTCTGACAGGGGTGCTCCATCAGGGGTGCTGCCTCTCACCCAGCGTGGGTGTCCCGTGTGTTTTGGGCACTGGTAGAGCTCGGGGTGGTTCTGGGCAGGGCACACACACTCAGACATCACCAGGCCCTGGGGAGCCCTTGTTGTATCAAGCAAATAGCAAAGTGCTGTTTGAGTCTTCTCTCCAGCAATATCTCTTTTAGCTGCGTGTCTCTGGTTCAGAAGGATAATGATGTTTGGTTTGAGGTACAGATCATGCAGAGAAGGGCCTTCCTTTGCTGTCTCTTGGCTAACTGGTACGGACAGGAGCTGCAGGAAAGACATCCAGAAACCAGAGTGGCTTGGCACGAAGCTGCAGAGCGATGTCTTAAGGATTGCCAGCAGTGCTGATGGGAATAAGCTCCTTCCCTCAGCCCTGGGCTGGCTCCGTGCTCTCCTGCCTGGCTCCTCTCCCTCTTTGCCAAAGTGCCAGGAGATGTGGTCAGCACAGAGCTCAGGGTACGGATCCAGCTTCTCCCACAGTGTTCCTGCTTGTGTTCTGCCTTGACTGTGAGCCAGGCAGTTCTGGTGTGAGGTCCATGGGTTTGCTGATGTCTCGTTTTTTCTGCATGAAAGGAGGTTTTATTCAGTGTGATGTTAATTGGGTGTTGCCCTTCAAAATACGTTGTGTGATCCTTTAGGTTTGCGAGCTGGATGGGAGAGGAGCAGCTCCCTGACTGCATCTGCAGCACTTACACTTCCATTTGTAAGAGGGAAGGAAAATTTGGCTTCAGATTCTGCCAGCTATAAAGAAAATATTTTGATACAAGCTCGTGAGTCATCGGAGGTAAAAGGGAGGAAGTCTGAGCACTGGAGCTGCCTGTGGCTTCCCAAGCAGCCGAGTCTGAAATGCGGGACTGTGCTCTGAGGAGCAGCTCGGTCACACTGCAGTGCCAGTGCCCCCAGAGCAGGGGCAGTGTGGGACCCATGGGGCTCCCCGTTGTCTTTGCTGTCAGTGGGGCTGCAGCTTCAGCTGTGGGCTAACACTGAGCCCTGTGCCTCGATGCTGAGCATCCCTTGGTCATACCTGGGGCAGGCTCCCTCCCTGTGCAGTAACCAGGCGCTGTCCCTGAGGACGAGTGACCGCCCTGCGGTCCCCTCCTGCTCTGTACAGGTGTGGTGTTCAGAAAACGTGGCCTGTAGGGTTCTTCCATCATCTTTTGTCACCATTTGAACTGAGCAGGAATTCCCATGGATGGGCTGCCACCAAAGGACAGATTGCCCTGCTGGGTCTCTGCACTGCTCAGCATCTGCTCCCCTGGGAATGCTCCTCGCTGGTGCCTGCAGCGCCTGTGAGACAGAAAGTGTCAGGGGAAGTGCCTGGGCCACTAAGAGCTTTTTTTTTAATGTCAGCTAGGCAATATTGACCTCAGAGAGAACCTGGGCAGGGGCTCAGGCACTGGAGAGCTTGGCCAGCATGAGAAGCCTCTCCCAATTGTCCTCCTTGATGTACCAGTGTTTAAACGATGCTAATTTTGTGTTCGCCTTTCATTTGTTGGATGGCTGCTCAGAAAAGATAATTTTTTCATTTTCCCTGGGCTTCTGGATGGTTTAAAAGAAGCTGTGTGTCGTGCAAGATGGTTGCAGAAAAAGTGGCTCTTGGAATAAATAAATGGAACGCCTGTAAATCGGAGGCAGTTCAGTAGGGAAGGAGAAAAGGCGAGGCTATCGCACGGGGAGCAGGTGGTGGCATCTCTGACTGCCTCCCTTCAAGGTTCCATCTGACAGAAAAGCAAACTCACCCGCGCCTGTAACACCACTTATTTCCCTCAGCACAGAATTCTGATTATTAATTTGAAACCGTATCAGTGTGCGAGTGATGTGGTGACGTGCAGACAAACAGAATACTTTGGTCTTCCAGGGGCTGCCTGCTCGCTATAATTGCGGCTTTAAACAAATTCAGTGGCCGGAAAGCTGTAAAACATTTGCAGGCGAGAGCACGCTTTGAATATTCATCTTCTGTGAGTGTCACCGAGTGACATCTAAGAGTAACTGGGCAGATATGGGTGCCAGGCAAAATAGAGAGTGGGGAGTCTTGCTCGCTGATTTGTATTCTGGATGTAAATCTTAAATTAGTTTGAGATTTTAAAATGGATTTTTAAATGCCAGGCACATAAGAGGCGGAATTGATATTAATATTAATAGGCTTAAAAAGATATTTAATGAAATATTTGTATAATTTAATTTCTTCATAATCAAGTCAGAAAAGTATCAACTGACCACAGTGCTTAGAGACCTCTGTTGTGCCATCCATCCAATGGGCCTCGATGTGTGGGCATGACCTTGGATACCTGCATCTGCCCTCGGGTTTGGGCTGACCCCCACTCCAGTTCTGCCACCCCAAATGCCACTTACTTGGCAGTAGTGTGAGGGTCCATATGGTGGCAGAGGCACCGCGTTCATCCCCTGGCGTTGGGCTGGAGTTGTGCCCGTGCCAGAACGCGGAGGCAGCGCCGGGAAGGCGCAGTCCCTCGGCAGGGAGCCTTGCTCCAAGCAAACAAGAACTTGGAAGAAGTAAGAGTGGTATCCTGCAGATATAAATAAAATGAGGCCAGTTGCAAGAGGAGGAGGAGATGGGAGAGACTGAAATATTAATGAAGATATAAAGCACTGCACCTACACTGAGAGCAGTGTGATGTTCTTGCTCATCTATTCATGTTGAGCTGGCTGGAGCTTTAAATTTTAAAGCCTGGGTGGAGAAGAGGGGCAAGGTTAGGCAGCTCGTTAGAGGCTGTGATGGTGCTCACAGGCAGCTGAATGGCTCTGAGGGGAGGGAGCCTTCCATCCCAGGGATTTGGCAATATCCCTGTGGCTGAGCCTGCTTTGTGGGCATCCCTCCCTCCTGCAGGGTGCTGAGGATCTGGTGCAGCTGGAGGTTGGGGCTGGTGGATGGGATGGCTCTGCTGCTGAAAACCTGTCTGTGCCAAGGGCCGGGGAGCGAGGGCACAACCCCTACACAGACTGGGCAGCTTGAAAACCTCAGGAGGCAAAAGATGGGTTAATGCCACCTGCCCAGGTGCCATGGTGATCCATGGCTGGCAAAAACAGTGTTCAGGGTGTTGTGCAGAGGGTGCTGTGGGGCAGCCACCCCATGGGGACAGTCTGGAGCAGTGGGGGCTGCTGCACCATGGCTGGGGCTGCACAAATCCCAGAGTTGAGGACTGGTTTTGGGGGCGGGTGGCATGGTGAGTGTGCGCCTCTGCAGGAGCCATCACACTGCAGGAGATGTGAGGGCTCTTCTCTGGCAGCTGCTGCAGGTTCCTCTCGGCTGTTTTCCTGTCTGTCTTCTTTTCAGCAAGGAGTTTGCCTCCACCTACAGGAAGCAGAAAGCAAGAAAAACCCCCACAGTCACACAACAGTCTCTGTTAGCCCCCGTCTTTCAGAGGAGCAGCTCATCCCTCTCCGTGCAGCACCTGGCCCTGCTCCTGGAGGTGCTCTGGCAGCCTGAAGGCTCCGAGCCCCTCAGGTTTTAATTCCCTGTTCCTCTTACCCTGGCCTCGACAAGAAAATGTGTGAAAGCTGACAAGCCAATAATTGAATTTTGGTTGCGTTAGCGAGGTTTCTGCAGGGGTTTGTGCTGAAAGACAAAGCAGATCTTTCTGAGGAGAGCAGTAATGGTGCAGGAGGGTTTGGGGAATCACAGCCTAGGGCAGAGCAGAGCTGTGAGTGTGGAGTCATTGGCCACCAAGCACAGGAAAACAGAACCAGGACTGATCTCCGTGTTGGCACACCAGGCAGGCTGGGCAGGGGCCTCAGGGGAGGGAAGGGGCTGGAGCTGCCCTCTGATGGGGACCCAGCTGGTGCAGGGGCACAGGCAGTGCCTGCAGCGGGGCTGAGGCTGGGCCATGCCATATCTGTTCAGTCATGTTCCATATTCAGTCTTGTTTACCTTCTCCCTGCATGTGAATGCAGAAGAGAAAAACACCAGAGCTTGGGTGCCTTCTCCAGGGCCTCTTCACAGGGAATCTTTCTGTTCCTGTTTCACTCCTGAAATGATGAGTGGCTCTGGCACTTCCTCCGTCCCACTGCTGCCTTGGCACCGTCACTCCCGTTTGGGTGCTCAGTGTTTGGTCCTCATTTGAAAATTGGAGGTTTTTCAGTGTAAGAGAGCTCTGCCTGGGACATCCTGATGTGGAGGCCTTTAGGATGGGGCACACTGGGGTGCTGGGCACTTCCAGATACCTGTGGTGCTGTTGTGGCACTTCCATGGGACAGCAGGGTAAAAGCCTCTGGCAGGATCTTGTGGATAAGCTCAGTCCTTGGTGCTGGTGTTCCAGCCCTTTGGAGCAGTGTCCTCCAGGTGCTGAGGGCCAGGTTGAGCCGGGGTCTGGACAGCAGGGAGGGTCCTGCCAGGCAGCCCCCTTGTACTGATGGAGTGAACTGTGCCCTCCACCCTGCTGTCAGTCCAACACATCAATCCATTGTCACACTGCTGAAATGATGTTTGTGTGTGCTGGGGGGATGGTGCCACATCTGAGTGATGTCTGGGTGAGAGAAATTCCAACCCCTGCATTTTCTGTACAGGATACCTGACTGTAAAGCTGTGGGATGACCTTTATCTTTATGAGCTGAGAGAATTAAGGAGTTCTGTATTTTAGCTTAATTAAGCTATAAGGCATAACAGATGGTGCTTTTCTGGGTGATTATTGAGCGTCTCTGCTTTGACTGAGAAGTGCAGTAAGACCGTGGTCAGAAATGTATTGTGATTTGGAATATCTGAGCTCTTAAAGAACACGTGTCAGTGGCTGTGTGTCAGACCTGCCCCTCTGTGCTCGTTGCAGCGTTTCAGCGTGGGGTGCTGGCATTTTCCTCCCTGTTTGGCCAGGGTGCTTGGGTGGCATTGGCCAAGCTGCCACCCCGTGCAGAGTCACCTGCTCCCCCTCTGCGCCTGTCAGCAGTTTCCAAGTGTGAGATTCTGCAGGGAAATGTTCTTGTTGTACCAACTGCCCTGAGCAGAGGCGGGTCTGTGCCGTGTTCCTCTAATAAAATTGACAAACAAATTACCCTAGAATTTCCAAAATTACCCTAGAATTTCCAAAATTGCATGGATTCAAAAAACCCCCAAACCCCAGCATTCAATCTGCAGAAACATCTCGCTGTAGGAATCACCAGCCTGATGAGATGGCGTTGGCGGCAGCACAGCAAGGAGGGACTGAGAAACGCAATGGGCTGGAAACCCAAAGCAGCAGCCAGCTCCTGTGTCTGCAGATCAGGTACACCCAGGGCATTGGAGATGGTGCTGTTCCAATATTTGCATATACATAACCAGGTCAGGCATTAAAGATGCATTGTAGCATGGCTGGTGTGTGGGACTCAGGAAGCTGAGAGGAGCTGAGGTCATGGCAGGCTGATTTGCTGTTTGATTTTTTTCCCCCTCTATTACATGAAAACTTTGCATGAATTTGTCTATGCTGGGTGTTCTCTGAGCGCTGGCAGCTGCCATAGTTACTTCAAATGTTAGAAAGCAGCAGAAGCAAGGAAGAGTGTGGAATTAATTGAGCAAATCTGACCAGTCCGAGGCTTTTGCAACAGGGTTCAGGCAGTGAATTACAGAATGGGTTGGGTTGGAAGGGGCTTGAGACATCATCTCATTCCATCTCCCTGCCACAGCCACTATCCCAGGTTGTTCCAACCCCTGTCCACCCTGGCCATGGACACTTCCAGGGATTGGGCAGCCACAGCTGCCCTGGGCACCCTGTGCCAGAGCCTCACCACCCTCACAGGGAAGAATTTCTTCCCAGTATCCCATCTAACGCTGCCCTCTGGCAGTTTCTCCCACTAGTGCATCATCATCATCCTCTTTTCTTTCCCCCGACTTGTCAGACATGGGAATTGCTCACAAGCTCGCCCTGAACTTGTGCTTCCTCAGTATTTCAGATCACTGACTAATATGCCTCAATTTTTCTCATTAATGGAGTATTTGAAATGATCAAAATGAAATAGATTCACTTCCTGGCTGTAAAGTTGTTACAAGGATGATCTATGAGAAGTTTTTAACAAAGCTGTAGTCTTTTTTGGAGAAAACCTCCCATTTGTCTTGATCTTGTGCTGTTACAAGATGATCTGGGATCATTCTTTAAATGGTGAACTTTGAAAACCAGCAGTTGCGCAGGAAAGCTCCGAGTTGTGGTTTCAAAGGGCCTTGTCCCTTCTTGACCTTTCTTTCCTCTGTTTTCGTGAGCCAGTTCCTTGTTCCCCTTCGTCACAGGGTGGTGACCGGGGGTGGGACACTGTCCCTGACACACAGAGGGTCCCACGCTGAGGCTGGACCCCCACGGGCAGGGCAGCGCTGCCCCCGCCCGCAGCTCCATCCTGGGGGGCTGCACAGCACAACGAGAGCCCCGGGCTGTGGATGAGCTGGCTCGGTGCCATTTTCAGAGACAATGCCCTGCCTAAATAGCCTGGATTGGGCTGAGAAGAATAATTGCAGCTATGAAATAATTTCGCAATTACCGCTGTAATTAAGGGCAGTTTGTTAATGAAAGTGCTTGGTGAGCGATGGCTGCAGGGCGCTGCGTCCCGCGGCCGGCGCGCGCGCGGGGACGGCTGGGGACGCGCGGACGCAGCTGTCGCTCGCAGGATGGATGTAAACACCCGCCACTGCTGGTGATGAAGTGCCGTCATTACCCCCCTGCCCTGCGGGAACTGGTCAGACAAGGAAAAATAAACTTAAAATATGACGGCGAGCGGTGTGGCTGCCGAGGGCCCCTTCTCCCGGCCGCGTTAATGGGATATGCAGATGCCCTCACCCAGCTGATCCATCGAGTTCCGAGCCTCGGAAGCCATTTGTCAGCAGTGTGAACTTTGGGCTGTGTTTTTGTCATTTTCGTTGTTTTGAGCTTGTTTTTCCACATCATGTTTCCTTTCAGAACACAAATCCTCACAGATTTTTCCTTTGTATCATTTAAAAAAAATTGCTGTTAGGAAATGTAGCTGTTTGTGTGTCTGAGTGCAGCGGGAGCACTGGCTGCAGACCCTGGCACAGCGTGTTTGCAGTCTTGGAAATACTTTGGTGTGCTTGGGCAGGAGTCAAACTAATGGAGCATTTTAAATTGCTGTAGGAGGCAGCTGGCAGTGGACGCATTGTCCATGGGCCGAGGGTCTGTGAGCGTTTCCTGAAGCCAGTATCACAGAGTCATATGGAATTGTTTAGATTGGAAAAGACTTGCAGGATCATTGACTCCAACCATTTCCCTAGCACTGCCAAGTCCACCAGTAACCTGCAAAGTGATGGCAGGGCTGGCATTCTCAGGGAAGTAATTTTCAGGAGCCTCTCTTGTTTTCTGTATGACCCAAACCCTCGGTGTTTGTGGCTCTTGGCTCTTTGTGGGGGCTCATGAGCAGATTTTCCTGCACGGGAATTGGGGTCTGGTTTGGCCTCTCATTGCTCCTAGAGGAGCGTGGCTTTCCCTAGGTGCCACATCACCCTGCTCATGTCTGGGTGCCAGACTGGCACTGAGCAAGCCAAATTCCTGATGAATCTCAGTTCCAGCTGCTGAAGGGCTTTCCCTGGGAGGTCAGGGCCATTGACTTACACCAGACGGGAGCAGAGATGAGGGAATTTGTGGGAGGATGGGAACGGGGCAGGTTTCAGATGAGCTGAGGAGCAGGGAGGCTGCTGCTGGTACTGTGTAGCACCATCACCGTGTGCAGGGGGATGTTTTGTGTTGGGCTGCAGCTGTGGAGGAGGAGTGGTGGCACTTGTGCCCATGCCTTTACTCCATAGCCATAGGGCAGGACAGGGCTGCCAGGGCAGCAGCCAGCCTTCTGCAGAGCAAGGAAAGGCTCTCGTTGGTGCAGCTTGTTAGAGGTGGAAGGATGTTTTTGTGCCCAGCACATCGCTGGGTAGCAGTGCCTCTTGTTTTAATTGGATTTGCAGCCTGCTGAAGAGCCGTGATTTACAACAGCTGCTCAAATATGCACAGCGAGGTGTTGGGGATTGCTGAGGTGTTCATCTGACCATCAGCGGAAAATCATTCCGGCCCCGTGCGTTCCGCTTGCTCAAAGGGAGCTCCGTGAGGTGTGCGGGGAGAGGGGCAGAGCAGAGCGCTCCGTCCTGCCGCCGCCGCGCGCGGGGCCGCCGCCGTGGCTGCGAGGAAGCAGCCTGTCTGCCTGTACACGGGGCTTGTCAAAGGTTTTATAGATCTCCATAATGAAGATGGATCAGGTTCATTCTCGTTGCCAGTTGCTCTATCAAAATAGCGCTAATTACCGCAGCCGCACGTGCCGCGCGCTGCCATCTTCCTCCTTGGAGCCTAAAGCACGTCTCGTGCCGCTCACAATAGATAAAATGAGGCAACTTTTCCCCTTCTATTTTTGGAAAAGTAGTTAGTAAAGGAGAAGGAAATTGATTTTGGTGTCAGAAAGGACATTTCTGACAGGAGCATACTTTGAAATGATTCAAGGCATCTGTTTCTGTTGCAGACACCCAACGCTGCTGAGAGCGGTACCTAAATTAAACTGTTTAAGATGTCAGCTCTGGGTACGAAGGCAATTTACATCCCGGTAGCACGGTTGGAATTTTTATCATGCAATGAACTTTCTCACTCAGTTTACGAACAAAGCCTCTCCCACGGTAACTATTTTTGTAGAACTACAGATCCTCAGGTGCAGGATTGATGTTCATGTTGGAAGTGGATGGGACAGGGTGTGAAGGTACAAGCAGGCTTGCAGAACTTTGGGCATGCTGTCTTCATGGCTGGCTTTGGGCCGTCAATTCGATGGCCTTTCTCTTATCATCTTGATTATCATGTGATGAAACACTGGGGAGAAGCTTTCCTCCTTGCTGCCAGTGGTCTCCCCCATCCTCTGTGCTCTGTGGAGGGTCTGCAGCGAGATCACCCTTCAAGGTGAACATTAAATTAATGTGAAAGACTTCTAGAGCTCTACAATTAAAAGGTCTTTTGCTTTCCCCACTTCAGAGCAGATCTGGCGGTTTATTGCCGGAGCCTTGGCTCCCAGCCTGGCTGACCTTGGATCTATGCCTTTTAACTATCAGCAGGGTTTCTTGTGCGCTGTTGTGGCCTTTTATGCAAAGAACAAGCCCCTGTTGTGGCCACCAGCTTTGCTGAAGCATTTGTGATGCTCGGAGGATGCCAGCAAAGGTGGGAGGCTTGATTTTCCCTTTCACGTGCATCTCAGTTGGCATTTATTGTGCCCATGAGGTGGTTGGGAATGCAGGGACCCTTTTTGGTATAGATATTTACCTTTTTGAGGTTTGCCTGATGAACCGAGGCAGATGAGGAGCCCAAGGGGAAGCACAGGCTGCATTTGCCTCTGGCAATCTGGGACTTCAGGGTCTGGTTGCTTCAGAACCTTTCACATTCCCAGTTCTGACACCTTTGGCAAATGGTCCAGAAATGACAGCAAGGCTGATCCGATCCCCTCAGAATCAGCTTTGTGTCCCTGCTTTATGTGCTTCAGTTCCAGCCTTGGCTGCTCAAGCAAAGCATCTGGTTGGCATTGAAAATCCAGTGTATAGTCTCAAAAAGGGGCCTTACACGTGGTGCTGCTGTTTGGGGCGTGTCAGCAGCTCCACACTGACACAGTTTAGGCATTCCTTCACCCAGAGTTAATTTTCACTCAAATTGAGTTGTCTGCTTAAGGGGAGAATCAACACCCAACTGCCAACATGAGCAGCGTATTGAAGGGGTCATGGGTGCCATGTCATTACCATTTGTATTAGTTTATATTGGCTGAAAGGATGAAAGGGGAAACAAGAGTATTGACTTATGTTACTTCATATTGAATTAGCATCCCTTTGCAAAGGGCTTCTGGCTTAACTTGGAGCTGTGATTGGTTTCTGTTCACCAGAGGTGGGGGAATTTTGGAGCAGGGATGTGTCTGTCCCTTCCCACTGCCTCTTCCTGCCTTTTGCTGGGTGTCTTGAGCTCAGTGCGACCTCGCCGTGCTGTAACTGAGTGGAGTTTGTTTAAGCTTTGACTTCAAACAGTGGATTACCTTTTATCACATTATATAATGAATTATTGATCCACTGATTGTGAATATTCCGGGGAAGGCGCGCCGATGGAGGCTGCCACCGGCAGAGCCAGCCCTGCCCTCGGCTGAGCGTCTCTCCTGTGCCAGGCTCACACTGCCTGCTCTCAGCTCCTTGGGCATCGTCCTTGGGACGTGACTCCAAGGGCACAGATCCTCAGCCACCCTCCAGACTGTCACAGCTCTCCCTGAAATCAGCACCGCTGCTGCTGCTGCTGGGAAGGGAGAGGTGAGATGTGAAACCCTGCAGTTGGTGGGCAGCACTGCAGTCTGGATGGGGAGATCTCTGCAGAATGGCACCCGAGGTCAGCCCTGGAGCTTCCTAGGGCCTTTACTCCTTGGAAATGCAGATTTTGCCTGTGTTTGCTGATGTCACAGAAACTGTGGTTTGTGTTTATTGAGTTGCTGCCGTTGAGGTGATACATTGTGCTGACGCTGTGTGCAGTTCTGAATCTCAGCCTCCCCAGGCCTTTGTAGTGAGCAGACCTCTTGAGGGACCAGTTCTGATTCAGGACCTGTTCCCTGGGGCACTGAGGGAGCTGGCAGAGACTGGAACACACACTTCTGTTGTCCTCCCTGTGTGGAGGACAGAGATAAAGCAAAAACATGAGTACACTGGCTGCAGGCTGCCTGGACAAGGTGTTGAGGAGCTGTTTGTGCTGAGTGAGACGTACGGCGCATGAAGAGGAGTGCTGGGCTCTGCTCAGCATCTGTGAGTGCAGCAGATACCATCGCCGGGAACAGAAAGGGTTTTCAGTCTGTGAGATGAGTTCCTGATTGTTTTGCTCCGTGCAGGCTCCGCGGGGCCGCTGCCGGTGTTTGGCATTCCGGCGGCGTGGGCCTGCCTGCATCAATCGATCCCCGCCCGCCGTATTGACAGGCAGCCCCGATAGTTCTCATCTGAAGAAGTGCAGCATGGATAATTAAGCAATGCACTCTGCAAGTTGGTGATCAGCTTCTCGTGGAGGACCAGTAATGAATAAAAAGTACATTAAGTAAATTAAACTCTTGATGCCTGTAGGTCTGTAACTGCAGAGTTGCCTTTCTGAAATTCATTACAGTTTATAGGAGTTCTGTTAATCAAGAGACTCCTGCGGAAAACATTCTGGGAATTAAAGTTTGTTTTATTTCTGTGTTGTTTAGGACAGAGACAAGTGATGTTGCTGCTGGTTTCTCTGAATACTGAGCTGGGCTCTGAACCTGGGCCCATTGAATGTGGAATAATTGAATTTAAGCAGTTGTATGGTCTCACCCCCCCACTCAGATATCTATATAACTGTATGTAATGGGCTTTTATGGTGTTTGTTGGTAACATCTTGTCTTTGAACAGAACCCAGGCTGATGGGCTCGGTGTCTGGAAGCCAGCCTTACACACCTTTTGTTTCTGGTGTGTGCATGGAGTATCGGGGCTCTCAGCAGTGCCCGGGGCTGTCCCGTGCAGGATGGCCACGTGTGTTTGGTATGTTTACATTTCTTTCTCTGGAGCACTGAATCTTTGTTACATTCTGTAAACCAGAGAGCGCCCAGCCGAGCAGGTGCCCTTCTTAGTGTCCAGATGTAGAAACATTCTCCAGCGACATGAACACGCTGCAGAAACCGTGTTTGCTCTCTAAACTTTTTTTGCGAGCGGCTGCCAACTGCACGCTTGGATGGGAGCCATTTATTTGTAGCACAGTCAATCTTCCCTTAAAGAAAACCACCAGTGAATTAGCTTTTGCATAGTGTTTCAATCAAAGCATTTGATCCTTGTTTCTGCGAGATAATCCTAAGAACTTCTTATTTGGAGAATAGAAGACCGTGATGGATTTAATTCATAAAGGGAAGCAGCCGTAAGGAATGTAAATGTAAGAGGCTGATAAGGTAGGATTTCCTAGTTGCTATGACAACCCCTGGGTCATGAGCCTGAGAAAATATAAAGTAAGTCCTGGAGCTGTGAAGATGATTATAAAATTTAACTGTCATTCTTCATTTGGAGTTGATGGCAAACATTATTTACTTAAGTTTATCTCCAGGCAGGCGAGGATCCTTTCTTCCTCCCTTAAATCAGAGCCTCGGATCACAAATGAACGTGTTGTGCGCGGCCGACATTATAAGGCGAAGCCACTATTTATTATTCTAACCAGACAATTTGCAGGGAATATCCCTGTAGATTCGGTCACTCTCGTGCAGAAGCAGAGCTTTTATCCGGCGTATCCCTGATAAAAGGCTCCCTGACGCCGCTCCGTGCAGGGGGATGTTCCCAGTGGGGGAGTGCCGTGCTCAGGATGGTTCCCCCACGCCAGGGATGCCCTGATCCTTGTTCTCTTACTCTGGAATCCCGTGTTTGGCTTCCATAGGGGAAGGAATGCTCTCAAACCTGGTTATTTGTTGAGCTTGTGCCCTGTCCTGCTGCCTGGTGGGTTCTTCCCTGCCTGCAGGAGGGAACAGGGAGCCACAAGAGCCTCTGCGTTCCCCTGGTGCATTTCTGGTGCTCTCAGCATCCGCTCCCACCTCAGCCACGACAGCCTGGCTGCATCTTCTGCTCTTTGTTGTTGCCATCCTCCAGTTTCAGACCAGCAGATGAATCCTTTTCCAGCCCTTAAACATCTTGTGGTCTTGAGGGCTGCAAGAGCACTCCCAGCTGGGATAGGGTGAAGCATAAAATATCCCTGTGCGAGCTGCTGACGTTCCTGGGATTAACGGCGCCCGGAGTTGGGCATCTGGGGATGTGGCAGTGGCAGAGCCGGCAGCTGCCAGTCTCCCACTGTCCCAGATACTGCTGCAGAAGCGTGGATTAGTTCTTTAACAGCCTCTCTTAAAGCTCTGCTCTAGATGGAAACAGGAGTTGCTGGCTTTCCACAGCACCTTCTGTACTGTATAATGGTTTCAGCCATTCCTGGTGTCACATAATTTAACAAACACATATGCGATGAGCAGTTGTGTGTGTACTCCAGGGGATCAGCCGTGCCCCTCAGCAGTGGCCTCTAGCCTTTGAGGGAAGGTGGGAGAAAGTATTCTTACAATTACTTGAAGGATGTTCCAGCTCCAGTGTCGGAATGTCTGACTTGAGCACTAGAAATCATTCAGCACCTCCCTCTGAACTTTATTTTACTGCGTTTGGAAGACTTTTCTCTCACTGCACAGTGTACTCGAGGGGATGAAAAGTGAAGTCATTGGATTCAAAGAATCCACGTGCAGCAAATGCTTTTTGAGGCTTTTCACTGGCTATGGGATTTAGTGTGATGCTATTTTCGAGGCTGCTCTGACAATTTCAGTTGGGAAACGCTTTCACCTTTACAGCTTTCATCCTGAAATGATGCTGGTGCGGGTGAGCTGGCAGATTGTGGTGAGGATCAGAGTTTGTAACCATTACTGAAGAGAAGTAGCTCTTGTGCAAATGGAACAGAGCATTATCACTGTACTGGGAAAACCAGAATCCGTTACTTTTCCTGGGGTGGGAGCTTTGTGAAAGCACTTGCCTAAGTGGAAATTGCAGCAACCCCAAGTTCTACTGACTCTGCCTGTGTTACCCATGCATGACCTCTCTCCTTGGGCACATGAGGGGATGGACTTTGAAACATCCCTTTTGTTTGTGACACTGTGCTCCATGGAATGTGGTGGTGGCTGTTGGTACCTCCACGGCAGTGTCAGCTGAGCTGTCCCAGGGCTGCTGCGCTCTGTGTCCCCAGGTCCTGCTTTGGGAAGTGCCACAGCTGGAAATGAGCTTTGAAAACCATGAGACATCCGTGTGCAGGAGTCCTTCTCCCAACAGGAGCTGACACTGGGCTCTGCAGGGCCACGTGTGAGCCACAGGTGGACACAAGTTGTGATGGCTCGGTGAAATGGGGAGCTTTGTCCTCAGAGAAGTTTTTCCTGGTTTGGTAACACAGGCATCTCAGCCAGGTTTGAGTCCTTATGCACATTTTTGCACAGGCTTAAACACAAAAACAAGTTTTCCCTCTGCCTGTTTTGAAGTGTTTCTAGTTGCAGACAGGAATCTGTTTCTGTCTTCAGGAGACAATTATTCTGGGAGGGTGGTGATGAGCATATTGTGGTACTGAACATCACCTTCATCAAAAGGGCTGGTTCCCAAATCTTTAATGTTTTCCCATTTTTGTTTTTGGTAGCCAGAGTAGGCTGAGCCTCAGCAGCAACTGAGGGCTGTCTGGGGAAGGCGTTCATCCTTGGAGCTTCCCTGGGCAGGCACTGGGGTGTGGTTGTGTTTCTCTGTACAGTATTTAGTCATTCGAGGCCATGTTTGAGGCAAGTACAAGAGATCTGGTCCAAAAGGCCTCCCCAGGACAGACCACTGTGCCGGAGCTCTGAGGCACAACAGAGGATGAAACATTGGAGTGTAACAAGGCTGATGAACACAAAAGAGCATTTTTATTTGGTTTCTCATCAGTCCTTCGTAAGCGTTGCAGCGTCTGTACATCGATTGGAGATTTAGCCCTACTACCCTTGTTATCCCTAGTTTTAGATGTAAAGTGCTTTTTTTGCAAGTGTGGAGGCAAAAGGCTTTTGAGTTAATTAAATCTATGAAGAAATGAGCTGTGAGCTGAGTATTGTAGTCAGGCCTTTCCAGCCTGAGCCTGGACCCCACGGTGCTGGCCGCTCACTGTCAGCGTGCCGATACCTGCCAGCATTCAGGTAGCATCAGATCCCTCTGTAAAATGGAGATTTCAAGCAGCTTGCAGGAGGCTGTGCATGTAAACCTAAGCCAGAAATAGCTGCTCTGACAAAGACTGACAGGTACGTGCCATTCTCTTCATCTGGCACATGCTGTCGGCGGTGCCGCTATGGGAGCTGGCAGCAGCCTTGCAGTGGTGGGTGGCAAACAAAGGCTGCTCTCAGAAATATTTTCCACACAAAGTTAGGATTAAAAGCAGAGAGCCAATATAAAATACCAGTGATAACGATATGGATGAAGGGAGTTGCTGGCAACACACAACTAAACTGAAATGTCTAAAATGAAGCTTTTTCTTTTGTGCTGAGTTTTCCAGCGTTGCTTTCACACAGGATGCATTGCCTGTGATCTCCTCTCCCTCTGCAATTGATAGAGCAGCTGGGATCAATAATTCATGGATGTATGGAATGGCATTAGCTCTGGAGACGGGGTCCCTCAGTGGCCTGGGGAAGATCCTGATGTTGCTGGTCAGCCCCAGCCCAGCGTGGTCGTTCCACGCTCACCTCTGCTCCCAGCCCCTGACTCATCTTTGCCTCACCTCCAGAGGACCGGGGGTGGAGAGAATCGCAGTCAGCTGCCAGATCCCCTTCCAGAGCTCCCACAACTCCATGCAAATGGAGCTGTTCCCCTCCCACAGTTCCTTACGCGCTGCCTGGGGCTGTACCCGCGTCTCTCATCAGCACTCCAATGGTGTTGGTCCTGATGGCTCAGCAGAACCCACTCACCGCCCTCCTCCGCCAGCAGAGCCGAGGGAGGGCTGCTACTACCTTCCCATTTCTGGTGATAGGAGGAATACGGGGTATTTTTACAGAATCTGCTCGTTAGCACAGTCTGGGTGCACCAGGATGGGTTTCCCTTCACTCTGCCTTACACGTGTGCGAGGTGAGCGGCTGCAACCTCACTTCAGGTGCTCTCCTGCTGTCTAGACTGGCATGCACTGACAGGATAAAGTTTTTCAGGAGATGGTGGTTATCCCATGCCTCGGGAGCATGCCTTGGAAGCCTTGGTCATCTCCAGGCTGAAGGATGGTTTCTAGGACAGCGTGAGCCCCTTCTCAAGCTGATCTGTCAGGCTGGCTGGAGATGCAGGAACATTTCTGGCCAAAATGAAGTTGGGCAGTGATGGGTGTGGGTGGAATCCCATGCTGACATTTCAGATACCTTCAGCATCAGAATGCTGAGATAATTGAAGTCAGAGATAATTGCAGAGCAGCCATGGTAAGTGATGTGGGTTCTGCTCCTGTAAGAGCTGAAGCTGTGCAGGCAAGTGGGCAAAGAGCACACGAGCAATGAGGGTTCTTTTGAGTAAGTACAGGAGTTGAAGATCAACCTCTCCTCCCATTTCCAACATCTACTGCTGCCAAAATGTAGCTACTATGTTAAATACATGACTTTTCAAGCAAATCCTGTTAAACCTCTGTGGGTGTGTACTGTGTTGTAGGAGGTGATGACTGTTCCTTTTCCTCCTTGGGTAGGACTTCCAGGTCAGCACCCCCAGCTCTAAAGTGGCTTTTTGGGGCACTTCTGGTTTGGGTTTGGCAGTCTGTAGTAGTTAAAAATGGACAAGGATTGAAAAAAGGCATGTTGTGATCTCCCCTTAGGGCTCCACAAGCTCTCCAGGTTGTGCTAGGCTCCGCTTTTACACGTCTTTCAACTTGACTCCAGTTTTGATCTGGTTTTTTTGCAGCTGTTGAGAAATGGAAAGGTTTGGAGAGGACAGGTCATGTTCTTATTGTCAAGTTTCCTTGCTTTGTATTGTATTCATGTATACCAGGTACCATTAAAAATTCCCATTAAGAGACCAGTGTCACGCTGATAGTGTTGGCAGAGTTGGGGGTTGGCCTGGCATCCAGCACTCCTGTGGTGACAGAACCCATTTTTCAGTGAAGTTTTGTTTTTCCCTATTTGCCCATTGAGTAGACTCCAGACCCTCAGCAGGACCAAAACCAGAACAGCTGTGGCAGCTTTAGGGGACTGCTGGAAAAGCCTGTTAGGAGGTACAAAGGCTGTGTTTAATTTATGGAGAAGAAGGGAGGGTAACGCATGAGAGTCAGAAATTGGCTGTTCTCTTTGTAAGTGAAAGGTCACGTTACCAAGCACGGCAGGGTGGATTTGTGAAAAACGAGCTCCTGTTTGCGAGGAATTAGAATGAGAAGCTGATTTTTTATTTTTTTCCCCACTTGTGACCTTTAAAGATGCTGCTCGTAGATTGATAAGCAGGCTGATGCTTTTAGCAACCCGATCCTCCATTTCCCTCTCGCAGAAGGACAATCTGTCAAACGCCATGGGTGTCACTCGCAGAAAACCTTCCTCTCTGTAACCCCCCGGGGGAAGGAGGGATGGCGGCAGGACCCGAGCTGACAAACAAGGAAAGTTCAGCCTTGTCTTCAATGAGTAACGACCTGCATTTCCTGTGGTCTGGAGCCTCTGGCTAAGGACTCTCCCTACGTCCTTCTGCCGGTCAATTCTGCTTTCTCCTTTTCCCCTGTCCTTGGCAGGGTTGCAGTGCTCCTGCCTGGTGGGACAGTGGGGGTGGTTTGGGAAAGTTTGCTTTGTCCCCTGAGCCAGGACAGCTGCTCTCCCTCCTCTGCTGCTGAGGAGGTGCATTTTGGGCTGGGAAGTGATGGTTTGGAGAGCCCCGTGCACGTTGCAGGTAGCACACAGAATGCATCGGCACGTTTGACACAGGTTGTGTTTGGTGACAGAAATAATGGCAGCAGAAGATGGGCTGAACTCAGAAAAATCCTTTTCTTGGTGGTGGGCAGCAGCTGTGTGTGTCCAGGTATGCCAAAGCATCCTGGGGATGCAGAGGAAGCTCCTGGTGCTGCATGGAGATCTGGCTTTCTGAGCTTGGCAGTCTCTCTGAGAGGCTTCACTGTGTTTATTTTCTGTTCCTAGAGTGCTGCTGGCACCGAAGTGCTGTGGCTGCAGACACCCTGGGTAGTGCAGCTCCTGTGGCAGCACTTTCCTCTGTTCTGCTGGGTGAATGACACAGTCCATCTGCGGCTGTCCTGGCAGGAGCACGATTCTTACCAGGTGACAATTTGCTGCAGAGAAATCAGTGCATTTCTGGTGATCCTGCCTCCCACTGCCCTTGGTCATCCCTTCTAGTTCAGGCAGAAACTGGAACATGTGGCTTTGGTCCAACCCTGCTCTAAATGCTCTAAGCCACGTGAGAGCTGTTAACGTGGATAATTCCACCGTGTCATTTGGTTGCCCATTACTGGGGGGATGTTCGTGCACAAGTAATTCTCTTGCCGCAGTTGTGAGGCTGTTTCTGACCTGCTTCTCTGTTCCAAGAAGATTGCTGTCACTTTGCCTCTGGGATGCTGAAGAGCTCACCTGTAAGGTGTTTTTCCTTGCTGTAATGTGTTGGTCTCCTGTGAGGAACAGCTGACAGGCTGCCCCATGACTGCCCATCCACAATGCCCAAATTGCCCCGAGTTTGGCACATCTGGCCACTGCCCTGGCAGGCAGTGGGGTGTTTCTTGACCCTGCCCTGGTTTAAGATGCTCTGACTGCTCATTCAGGAGGTGCCTTCGTGGTTTCACTTGGGCAAAACTTAAGTGCAGGTGCTGAATTCTTTTCTAGGTCCTGTGTAGGGCACGAAAGGTGAGAGGTGGTGCCAAGACTGGAAGCTGGTTCCCTGTGAGGGGAGCCGGCCCAGGGCAGCCTCTGTTCCACACTGTCCCTTTGTGAGTGGCGCCCTTACATAAACGTGGAGCTGCAGCAGCACGATGGAAATCTCGTCAGGCCGGCCAAGTTCCCTGGTTCGGAGCCAGACATCTGGGATTGGGGTTTTCATGGCATTCTTCAGTAGCATGAGGAGCCTCATAAAGCAGCTTCTCTGGGGTATTGTGCCGAGAGCCGCATTCCCAAGCAATTACAGCCGGGGCTGCAGCAGTAATGAGCCCTCGCTTTGGGAAGGGACAGGAAGACAAAAGGGAAACGTTCAATGGAAGCTGCGAAGCCTTTGAACGTGAATAGCTGTGGGCTTGTTAATTGGGATCACCATTGGGAACATTCCCTGCTCCCTCCGGCTCTGGCAGTGTGACCGGGCTCCGGCCGGGGGAGCGGGGTGGCAGCGAGGGAGGAGGGCTGAGAAGCTGCGGCTCTTTGGGGTTTCACCATTAATGATTTCTGGCGCTGGGGACAAGGAGCAACTGAGCCTTTTTTGGACCAAAAAAGTGCTGCAAGTGGTGTTCTCAGCTGAGCGAGCCCCAGCGTGGCAAAACGCTTGCCTGCTGCTTCAGAGGGTTTTGTGTCTCAGCCACAGCACCATCCTTGGTAGCTGTGGGGTGGCAGGGGATGGAGGAGCTGCTCTGATGGAGCTGCTTGTCCCCAGAGGTGCCAGCCCCAGCGGGTCTGTGGGAAGCAGCAGTGGGACACTGGGGGCAGGCTGGTGCTGGGGACAGGCACTGTGTCTTGTAGGCAGTGTCCATCATCGTGGCTGAGCTCCTGTTTATTTACAAACCTGGGATTTGTATTGGAGTGTTTCAAAGCTTCCTTATTTTGAGTATTTCCTCTAGAGCTTGGTAGGCTCCAAATAAGAAGTGAAGTTTGAGTAAGAACTGCTTTGGCTTCTGCAGTGAGTTATTGCCGAGGCTGCCCAGAGTGGAGCTGTTCGTGGCTGTGTGGGTAACTATCAGAGAACATTTTGTTGGTGTTTGTTTAAAGGACAAACAAAAACCCTCTGAGCACGAGTGAAACACTTGTCCCTGGGATTCTGAGTAAGACAACAGGTGCAGTGTGGATTGTGACTCAGTCTGAGGCACGGCACCAGTGCAGGGCTCATAATAACGTTGTGTGTCCTTGTGTCTCCACAAGGCTCTGCCAGTTTGGGGTAAACGATTGCAAACTTGCAGTTTCCCTAGGGAAAACAGTTGGTGCAAGGTTCAGGGAATCAGAGCTTCCCATCCTGCAAGCCAGCACTCCCAAACATTCTGGCTGGCAATCAAGGACAGATTCCTGGGCTCATTGATGCCAGAGGCAACCGCACGTGGTTCCACTCTGTCATGAGGTTTGCGGTTGAGAGTGACAAATTTAATTCCTTGTATTGCATTTCGGATGGAAAGGGAGAGTACGGCAGATGAATTTCCTTCTTTTCTGCTTCCCTCCCCCTGTTTGATTGCGCTATTGTTTCTTTGGGCACATTAAAATAGAATTTGACTGGAGTCGTTATCCGCTGTCCCCGCGCTGCCGCGTGTAATCCGCTTGCCGAGCCCTCCGCTTTGTGCAGCGGCGTTTGCTAATGAGCAGAATGTAATTCGGTTTTTTGGGAAATTACATGAAACAGCATACCCATAAAACCTTCAGATTCAAGATGGCTTGTTTTGTTCCCGTAAGCAGCCCAAACTCCACAGCCATTCATCACCCCACGCGGCTGCCGCGGGGGATCCACAGTCAGGATCCAGCCCCAGCTGGAGAAGAGCCTGTTGTGCTCCACGATCCATCCCATGCACACTGCTCAGATCCCTGTGTTCAGGCTATGAGAGCAGGATGAGCTGCTCCCAAATTAAGTACAGGCAGTAGGAAGAGGAAATTTTGCTGGTTGAAGTCACCTGCCTCATTGTGGGTGTTGAGCATATGGTGTCTGTGTCAAAGCATTTTTCCACAAAACTTGAAGGTTTTATGCCATCAGTTGAGCCTAATGCATTCCATTCACGGGATGGTTATCCCAGGGTAATGATTCCAAGGCACAGCCTGAGGAGGTGAGCTGAGGGACGAGTGGTGCTCGCAGGGAGGGTGCTGGGGCTCAGGCCTGGGTGAGGTGCTGGTGTAACTCCAGAGGCAGAGCCCAGTGAGTGCCTGACTCCAGTGATTGATGACACCCGTGCTCCAGAGTAGCTGCCTGCCTGCAAACCTTTCAGTAACACGCAGCCCTGGCAGGTTTAGCAAAAAAAAAAAAAAATCCCTTCGCCACAGGATCTGCCCAAGTGGCTCCTCAGCAAAAACCCTTTTAACGTTTATAAACCACTTTTGAAAGCCAGCCTGAGCCAGACTGTCATTTCAGTGCCTTGCTAGAAAAATACCCATGAGGAATTGTCCTTCATTTGTAGCTCCAAAATGTGGTGTGTCATCCAGTTTGGTGAGAGCAGCCTTTACTGGAAGGTCACGGTTGCTGGGGCTTAAGGAGGGGTGTTCTGGATGGACTGTGCTCTCAGTTACAGCAGGTTTTATAAAGTGGTTTTAAATGCAAGTGGTTAAGGGGAGGATTTCTGTTGCTCTCAGGTGCAAATGCAGCTCCTGATTAAAAGTCAACTGCTGAAATCTGAAATTTTCACAACAGCACTGCTGAGTTATTTATTGTGGAGCATTTCCATTGAAAATGAGCCTTGTTTTAAATATCCTACCCTTGATGTGCTGAGTGCGAGGGGGCCAGGCTTACAGTTCGTGAAAACTTGGCAAAAACAAGCAGATCTCTTCAAACTGTTGGGGTTTGAGAAGAGAACTGTGAAGAATGTGTCTAATTGAAACTGTTCTTTCAAGAAATGCTAAGCAAATGTCTGGTAGATTTTCAGCTGCTGCTGGCAACATCTGTAAAAGGTCTCGTGTCTCCTGTGACACGGCAGCAGGAGGGTTGGAGCCTGCCTGGCTTTGATGGTTGGAGTGTATTTTTATTTGAAATACACTCACTGTATGTGCAGTAGAAAGAAGGAGGTTGTGTGTGTGTGATCGGCCGCTCCGCCCGCCTGCACCTGCGGCCGTGCTCGGCGCCAGCCCCGTGCTGGTGACTGAGCACCTTGGCCTGGGGACTCACCAGCCCTGGGCACGAGAGAGCAGCTTTGTCCAAAACTGCAGCACAAAAAGAGGTGTGCCAGATTTTTCTAGGGGTATTGCCCGGGTTTTTGCCCAGGAGGACAGGGAGGAGCAGGGGTTACGGGAGGGCAGGGTTGAAAAAGCCAGAGTGGGGATGTGAGCAGTGACCCCCAGCCCTTCATCCCCCCCGTGTGCCCACACTGGGCTCCTCAGAATGTTCCAGAGAGCTGCTGTGCAGCACCGTGGGTGGCCCTGAGGGGTGCTGGCTGCTTGGCACGTTGGAACTTTGTCACTGGTCACTGCAGTCCATCTAATCCTGGCTAAGAGCAGTAAAGCCGCCGTGGGGCCAGCGTGGTGAGAGCCTGCAGGGCTTTGAGGTGGTTTGTAATCCTGGGCACATCGAGGAGGAGAGGCTTTATTTAATTCTAATAATGGCAGAGATAATGTTGGCTTTGTGATAGTCCTGGGCACAGCTGTTCTGCAATATCCACGGCGGTGCATGCTGTGAATGGCTAGCAAGGTATCGAGCCCCCAGGATGTTTTCCTTGCTTTTCAGTGCCTGGATGGATTGCATTGGTTTATTGGAAGAGCGCTGACTTTGTGCTTGCAGTAATTAATTCTCTCTTCCGGGCTGGGGGAAGGTTGGCTATAATTTCCTGCATTCTTTTATCATAAGGCCAAAGGAGAAGCTCAGAATAGCGAGCAGAGAGGAACACTGCATACATGCATTTTAAATTTAGTTTCAAGCAGTTAAGAAGACGGATTTTTGGTGGAGGGGCCTCTCTGTATTTGCAGTTTTCAAACAAGGTGACCTGGAGGATTGGTGCTGGATGTAGTGTCCATTTCCAAAATCCCTGGCTGTACTGCTCATTCCATCTGTAAATCCACGCTCCCTTCTCCTTCAGGGCGCTGAGTGGCTGGAGATCAGGAGTTTGTTTTCCTGCTGGTAGTTCTGACACTGCCTATGGACAGAAGGAGTGTTGTTGAGGGGAGTGCAGGTGCGTGCTGACCAAAATTCATTTGTATCTGAGCTTGGAAACGTGGCAGAGGAGCAGCACAAAGTGTGTCCTCCTGCTGTCCTCCCTGCCTGCCCTGATCTTAAGGACATCCCGGTGCAGGCTGCCAGCGAGGACTTCCCACAGGCATGGCAGAGCATAAGAGATGGAAAATACTTGCTTGAGAGCAAGAAGGGAAAAAAAAAAAAATGGGGAAGAATGAGTTTCTTGTGTATTTTCACTGATTTTGGGGTGTTTTCCCCAAGATGGCAAGCGCTGCGTGGCTCCCTCATGGTGCCAGGCTCTGGTGTCACCTTTGCCTTGTAGCCAGTGCTGTTCCCAGGACATGTCCCATTGTTATCCCCAAGGAGGGCCAACTCGTGAGCCAAGG
Source organism: Prinia subflava (assembly GCF_021018805.1). Taxonomy (NCBI): domain Eukaryota; kingdom Metazoa; phylum Chordata; class Aves; order Passeriformes; family Cisticolidae; genus Prinia; species Prinia subflava. The sequence goes on along the minus strand of NC_086268.1, from coordinate 512,373 downwards.
GGCTGGGGTGGGCACTGCCGAGCTGTGGCCAACCCCTGATGGTGACTCGTGAACCGGCAGTTCCCCCTGGCTGCTCCCGGTGCCCCCGGTGTTCCCGGTGTTCCCGGTGCCCTGCAGGTGCCGGCAGCACGGCACAGCCCCGTGCCGGGAGCAGCCTCGGAGGGTCGCGGGAGGGCCCGGCTGTGCTTGGGGCAGTGCCTGTGCCTGCAGCCGCTCCCTGTTCCCAGAGCCCTGCGCTGCTGCTGCCCCTTTGCCTGTTCCCTGGGCCCTGCTGCCCCTTCCCCTCTCCCCATTCCCCTCTCCCCAGAGCGCTGCTGTTGCCCCTTCCCCTCTCCCCGTTCCCGGGCCCTGTGCTGCTGTTGCCCCTTCCCCTCTCCCCAGAGCGCTGCTGTTGCCCCTTCCCCTCTCCCCGTTCCCCGGGCCCTGTGCTGCTGTTGCCCCTTCCCCTCTCCCCATTCCCCTCTCCTCGGAGCGCTGCTGTTGCCTTGCCAACACGGTGCGAGGAGATGTCGGAGCACAGAGCGGCTGCGGCACAGCCGTGATGCCGCGGGCTCGGGGAGAGGAGGAGGAGGAGGAAGAGAGGGAGGAGGAGAGAACCTCACCGCCCAAAAAACACCCCTCTGCACCACGGCGAGGAGGGAGAATTAATAACACTTGCAGAGGCATTCAACGTTCACTCCTTGCTACTTCTGAGATTGTACAACAGCATAATTTTTTAATGATGGGTAATGATGAAACATCAATTTCAAATCTGTTTTTCTGACTGGTGCCTGAAGCTGCAGCGTCAGGCTCGGTGCAGGCACAGGGAACAGGGTGCCCAGATCCCTATGGATGGAGCCAGTGCCTGCTGATGTTTGCCATGTGGAGATCAAGGAGAAGCAGTAAATTGAAAATTGCTTCTAAATGGGCTCAGTTTGACTGTTTTAGTGCTTCTCAGGAGAACACAGGAAATGTTGAGATTTTAAAATAGAAGCAGCGCGGCGGTGCCTGGTGCTTGAGCTGCTGGTGTTTGTCTTTCTTTACAGTTCACGTCCCTTCGGCGGCGGCTCAGAGGCGCCTCACCTGAAAGCAGGAATGAAATGCCATTTATCTGAGCCTTCCAACCCGCACAAGACTGTGCTACGGGGCTGTGGGGACATGTGTGACTCTGCTGTGCTGTGACAGGGACGCTGTCCCCGGGGAGGAGTGGTGGCACCGTCCTGCCCCCACCAGAAATCCCCTTGGCCATGGGCTTGGGCATTACCCTGGGCTCCCTTTGACCTGAGGTTGCTCATCCCACCCCTGCCCTTGGGGCTCTCCAGGACACCCTTCCCAAACCCTGGTGCACGGTGGCACACCACCCATCCTGCCACATATGGGAACGTGGCAGAAAATGAACATTTCAGCCCAAAAGATAAAAATATGTGAGGGGAAGGCTTTTCTTGCTGCAGCTCTCCCTCGGAGCAGACGCTTCAAAGGCAGCAGCGAATGGAAGTCACTCTCTGGAGCTGTCTCGTTCTTTCTCGAGGCAGTGTTTTGATAAATGTTGATGAGTTTCACTGTAAAACTAAATGACATTTATAGCACGATGTATGCTTTACCCATCGCTTAATTATACCTAATGGTGTTGGATGGAAAAGGCATTTACCATTTTACTTTTGTTTAAAATGACAATCTAAACCTCAAAGCCTGTGGGGTTTTGTAAAACGATGACGATTTAATTAAGAACTAAATACAATCTAATTTTAAAAGGCAATTGCAACTTTAAGAAATAAGTGATAAAATTTACAAAGAGCTTGCTGAGAGAGGAGTGCTGTGCTTGGGGTGTCTGCTGTGGGATGGGACGGGCATCTGAGGGGGTTTGGGTGCAGATTTGAGGAAGGTGGGATGAGGACCATAGCCAGACTTGTTTTCTCTCTCACCATTACTGTATTTTTTGGTCATATGCTTTACAATGCTGTTGCTGCACCTGCAGAGGCAGTGAGAGGGATTGGGCTAATGCAGTTTATAAACCCAAGGGTTTATTTTCGTGTGCACAACACGGTTTCTCTTCCCTTCCTCCCAGCTCTGCCTTTGTCCTGGCAGCCAGCAAAGAGAACAGAGCCTCTATTGAAAACAAGGCGTGAGGAATGAGTGTGGATCAGGCAAGCTGCATCTTTAAAAATAAACACTGGAGCAGAGCTTTGTGCCTTCCACTCAGCTGGCAAAGCCCTGACAGCAGGCAGGAATGTGTTCAGGAGCATCTGCCCTTTCTCTTCTTTTCATGGTTTTAGTCAAAACAAATCCCATAGATGAAGGGAAAAAAACATTTTATTTCCCCAAGCCTGGACAAGCCACCGGGCGGAGGCTGAAGGGGGATGTGCAGGATCTGCAGTGAGGAGATTAATGTTTAAAGATATTAGCATTGGTCCTATACTAACATTAATAAATCCGACGGGTGGCAGATTGAGGGCCGATTCCACGTTTTTTCTTCCTCCTCTGTAAAATAATAAATATGGTAAAATAGCTCTCAGAGCTGCCTTTATTGTGGGGATGAATCAGGACAGTTGGTGTTGCAAGAGACTTAAAACTTACAAATATGTTGCCCTTTAGGTGAGCATTCATCATTATGTCTGATCTCGGATCTAGACTAAAGGCTTCTCTTACACCTTTTTATCCTTCCTGGGAAGTAAAAATTGGAAGGAGTCCTCGCTTTGATCGTAATGTTGCTGCTGAGATTTTTTCACCTGTGTTGGAGGGAGTGTCTGTCCCTGGTGGGGGTCTGTTGTTCTTTGAGAAGAGATCTTGCCTGCCATCTCTAAAAAAATTGAAAGGGGAGGACATAGTTGAGAAAAAAGAAAGTAAAGGAAAAGACCCCTAAAGGCAGGGCCCTTCTTCGTGGCATGGACCCCTGCAGGTGTTGGGTGGGCAGGGAAGTGACTGTGGGCACAGCAGGGCTCCAAAATCCAGGACTGTGGAATCCTACCTGTGCTCCTGCCCGGGGGGACAGGTAACACCAGTGAGCAGAGCCACTCCAAAGGCCGGGAATTCATGGAAAGCGAGATCAGCTTTCCTCCCCTGGTGGCAAACCGGGAATTAACTCTGGGCGAAAGAAACTCAGCCTCGTCTATGGAGAGGGGCTGATCCTCGAGCGTTTGGTGTTTGATGGGCTGGTAGCAAACAGGTCACTCCCATGTGCAAGCTCTTGGCCATTGCAGCTGGTAAATGTTTCATCTTCTGCTTTTACACCACACTTTGGGATAACAGCTGGGCAGGTGTTCTGTCAGAGGCCCACAGAGTTGCTCCTGTGTATGACATGGCAAGGACAGTGCTGGGGTTTAAGGCTGGCTGCATTCTGAACCAAAGGGTGGGAACAGGCCAGGATACTCCAAAAAACCACAGCATTCCTGTGTATTCTTTGATGGTCCTTTGCTTTGAGGACATTTTCTACAGGTTTGCACATTTGTTACTAATTTTGTCATTTATTTCTCACTTACTTTAGTGGTAAGCTAAAGATTTCAGACTTAAATATGCAGGCAGTTGAAAGGAGGTCCTTTTTATTGGGAAGAGACCAGGCTGATGTTGATCAGAATTCATTGTGGGTGCTTTATGGAAATACAGATTTCTTGAGTTTAAAAGAGATTATTAAGCCGCACGTTGTGACAGATGCTGCTGACAGTAAAAAATAAAAAGGATGTGAAAAAGTCTGCAAGAAATGGGTTACAGGTATGGATATAAGACATATCTGCTCATTAGAGTAAAATGAAACCCATCATCTGACTTGAAACAGGATTCCTTGTTCCTGGGAACCCTGTCACTCTGACTAATGGGGATTGGTGTTGTGGGGTGAAAACTGAGTGTGTGCCAGAGCAGACCTCAACAGCAATGGCATCGTCCCAGGGGGCTTGGGGGGACAGAGAGTGTCTGGGGCTGTGAGCTGGAATGGTGGGGCCAGGGAGGGGCTCCCTGCTGGAGGACAAGGCTGTGGGATGTTCCCCGTTGTGTCCCTGTCCGTTTGCAGTCCTGACTGACTCCCCCAGGAGAGGGGTCTGTGCTGAGGGCAGGGTGGGCAGAGAGCAGATGGGGAGCTCCCTCCACAGAGCCACGTGCCAGCTCAGGTGTGAGCAGTGCCGTGCTCAGTGCGAGGCAGGTGGCAGCTGCTGGCCACCACAGGGCAAAAACAGAGGTGACAATGATGGTGACAAACCTGCAAACATGTAAATTCTCTCCTCCTGTGCTCAGGTTTTGGCAGGGGCTGCTGCAGCTTTACCCCCGTGGCACAGACAGAAAGGAGTGTGAGGCAGGAGGTGTTGTTCTGGTCAGGGAAATGCACAGAACATGCTCTTTGATAGTGAAAACTGAATATTTCATCTGTGCTTCCTCCTCTTACCTGCAGTGACCTGCTCCTCGTCAGGGTTTAGCTCCCCATGGAGCAAGTCAAGGCAGGGAAAGGAAATTCCACCTGTGTTTGAAACACGGGTTTAATCAAGGTCTCCTTCCTTGGATCTGAGCTGTGGGTGTCCTTGGTAGCGATGTAGCTGGAAGATAAATGCAGATAAGGAATTCTGTATTAGGGCTCCATTAATAATAAACGTGTGTTGATGCTAACTGAGCGTTATTTAAACACACTGAATGGAGGCAGCAGCCTGCTGGGACTGTCTCGTGTTGTCAAACCTTCTCCCTTGCTGATGCTGCTTCCAAGCAGTGCTGGGGCATGGCAGTGGTGGATTGTAGGTGGTGTCCTTGGCAGCTTGGCTGAGTGTCGGGGGAACACGAGGGAAGGGCACCTGACTCTATTTCTGCTGAGGGGCCACTCACAGCTTTGCCCTTTCCTGCCCCTTGTCTTCCTCTCTTCTGTCCCTCAGTGTCCCCTCAGTGTCCCCTCAGAGTCCTCAGCAGCCTCCCCTGCTCAGGTCCTCCCACAGAAGATCTTCTGTGTCCTGGTGCAGCAGGAGCCGCTCACACCGGTGTCCTTGGGGGACGCTTGGATGAACCTCTGACCTTATGGGAGAAGGGCAGTCTTTAGCAAGTGACCTTTACTGCCTAGGCAAAGGACCAGCAACTGCTGGAACCAAAGCAGGAGATCAGCTGCTTCTGTTTCTTAGAAACATGTTAGAAATGTGGAATAAAACCTGAGCTGTGCAGAGCAGCAGCCTTGTGCTGCCATTCCGAACTCCCCTCCCCGGCTCCGCGCCGGTCAGTGGCAGAGCAGATGGATATTGATCCTCAGTGTCCGCCAGAGGTAACCTTTGAAGGGACAGGCGACGTATGGCCAGGGAGTTTGATCTATCAATATCTGGGTAATAGAAAGACAAGGGTGACATCTAATCCCAGCACAGGTGACACATCATAAATCTGCGCAGACGGGGCGATTGGCGGCAACGGGAGGGTGAGGGGAGGGCAAAGGAGCTGCTGCATCTGAAATACGCTCTGGCCACAGCTGCAGAGGTTTTCATGGCAGATAAAAAAAGAATTTTGTTCTTAAGATCCAGAGAAAGATTTTAATTTGGGCATAACACAGGATTTTTGTTCTTGTACCATTTTGGTTTCAGCCGGTGGAAAGAATTCCCTAATGCCATTGCATCACATAGATATTCACTATGTTTAAAGTCAGTGCAGCCTCCAGTGTAATTTCAGAGCTATTGTCATCTTTTATTCTTACTCTTTAAGCCAGAAAAGCCATAAAGGTGGCAGTGGCATTTTTTTTCTCCACAAATTTAATATCTGTGCACAACTCGCTTGAATTTGCCGTATATTTCTCTGAAGTGGCTGTTTCATAGCGTAAACTTGCTCCTCACAATAAGTAATTTTTAGCACCATCTTGCACATTCTCTCCGAGTGTGGGGAGTAATTCAGGGAAGTGTGACTGCGGCGGGTGCGAGCGGGAGAGGAGCGGGCGCTGCCGGAGGTGCCGAAAGTGCTCGCTCGCGAAAATCTGTGCTGAGAGGAGGGGAGGGAGGTCCCTGGGACTGCTGGGGCTGAGCACAGCCTGTGACAAGGGACGAGAGCAGCTCTGTCCCTGCAGACAGTGCCAGGGAGACTCAAGGAAATCAACATTTTGGGAACAGTTCCTGTGAATGCTAATTCCTCCCACCTCTCGTTTTTTCCCTCCTCAATGGGAACGGGGGCTTTGAGCATCACCAGGGGATCCCAAACCTGGCACAGCAGAGTTGTCTGTTGGCAGTGCCCTTCCTCAGAGCAGTTCTCTTAAACTTGGTTGCAGCATAGAGAAAGGATAACACGCATTAAATCTGAAAGTAAAAATCCAAGTACCAGGTGAGTGTTACCACATCAATTTGCTGTAGTCTCTGCCTCAGAGGGAGACATGGAGCTGCCATACCCCATTCCCATCATCACTGGGCAAGCTTTGCTTGTTCAGTTCAGCTGCACCTTGCTGGAAAGTTCCTGTTCCTCTTGATGCCAGGAATTTTCATGGGCAGAACTCCCCGGTGTGGAATTGCAGCTGATAGACCTGCACAGAACGAACTCAAAAGGGAGATCTTTCTAGAATTCTATTTGTTTGCCACCATCACTTTTTCTGAAGAGCTCTTTGCCTGGGAATTGGAGTTGCTGAGTCTGTTACTGGCCATGGAGAAGATGCTGAAGAGGGAATAAGAGCTACTTGAATGCAGGAAAATCTCAGAGAGGCTTGACTCAGGGTCACAGAGCTGGTAATTACATCTTAATAGAAGAGAAAGTTGCTGTTGAAAAAGGTTAGTTGTGAATCTCGGTGGAAAACAACATTTTCCATTGGGGTGAGGGCCACACTCACAGAAGAATTGCTCGGAGGTGCCACACGTGGCTCCAGGCTCTGTGCCTCAGTGGGTTTCCCTTAGGAGCTGTGCATTCCTTCCCTTGGGAGCTCTGCCCTGCCGCAGTGGCCGTGCGTGTGCCCATGTGCTGTGTGGGCAGCCTGGTCTCCAGCTGTTGCCCATGAAAAAATGCTGTGAAATTAACTCCAGCAGCAGCAATTGCCTTTCCATGCCAGCACAATCAGTGTGGATTGTCTGTTCTTTTCCAAAGTTCAAGTGTGACAACTGCAGCTTTTTAAAACAGTCTTGAGAGAGCTGGATGCACAGAGCTCCAGGGACTTCTCCCAGCACTGCCTTGGCAGTTCTCCTCTCCCTCCTAGAAGCAGATCTGCAGAGTAGTTAAGTGGCCTTTGGGGTCCCTCCTTTCTCCTGTATCCGATCCATGACCCAGAGTCTCTGGTTGTGGTTCTCTTCCTGAAAAGCTGATTGTGATATTTGTGTTAAAGGGAAGAGAAGAAGCTCTCAGTGATGGATGACAGAGCAGAGGAGCTGCTCAGCTCAGGGAGGAGAAGGAGCACAAATGAGACAAAGCTTCTGGGGAGGTGGATGCTCAGTGCTTATAAACCCACTTGTCTCTGCTCTAACCACCACGTTCCTTTTAGGTACTTGAAACTGATAGATGAATGTTGACATTCAAATTGTGTTAATTCTGGGGATGGAGCATTGTGTTGCTTTTTTTCCTTGAGCACATGGACAGCTTGTGTATCTGTGTGAGTTGTTTCTTCTAACTCAATCTATTAAGAGGAATTTTGTTTAGGTTTACAGGCTTACATAGTTCAGGTGTAATGAAAACCCCTCTTCCCTGGAAAGCATTTGTGTCGGGATCCTGCAGACTGAGCCAGCAGTGCTGCAGCTCATGCTGGGGCACCTGTAGTTAGAAATTCCATAGAAATTGAAAAACCATGCTCCCCAGCACGTATTTTTAATCTTTCCTCTTCTCTCCCTGACGCTTCCCTCTAGCCTGGTGTCCTACAAGCGGAGAAAGAATTGATTTTAAATGTGACCGCTGCATATGAGCCAAGGTCCCTGGGCTGTGTCCAGCTGGGGGGGACTTGTTTGAAACACAATTTACTCGTCTGTGTCTGTCTGCAGCCCTAAGAGGAGAGACTGCAGTGGTCTAAGGCAGGAAGACAAGTGCAAAAATTAATTGTACATGTTGCAGCCAAAGTGTCCCTCAAGCATTGTGTCCACCCCTCCTCCCCTTCCAGTAAGCATAAAACAAGGAGTCGTTTTTCACCTTGCAAAGGGACATTCAGAACATGAGGCTGGAGAATTGCTTTGGGTAATGAAGGAAGCACACGTTGTATTTTCCCTCCTCCTGGCACTGCAGACACCCATTTTGGTGTTTCCCGTGCTCGTTAACACCGGTGTCAGACAGGAGCTCACCCCAGAGACCCCCCCAGAAAGTGGCTTCCCTTCTGTTCCTGTTCCACTCCCTCTGGAGCAACCCCTTGTACTCCAAGTCAAGATTTTCAAGGCTCCAAGTCCAGTCCTGGAGTCTGTCTGTCCTGGTGTCTGTCCAGCACGACACACACTGGGATGAGGATTTCTCCCTGGTGTTGGAGTCCCAACAGAAGCTTTGGTCTGATATGTGGAGACGGTGCTGTCACAGTCCCTCCACGTGCAGTGGGTGAAAATCTGTCCCATATCATTCTGTTGGGGACTTTCTGTTGGATCTACTTGTGCTGTGCCCCTCCGAAGCACTGCCAGGGATTTAACATTGGTTCTCAACAATCATTTTCCTTTGCTTCTCTTAGCTCCTGAGATTCCCTGTTGAGTCCATTAATTTCATCTCCTCGCCCCAGCCTGTCCTTTTCTGTTCCAAAATATTGTCATGCTCTGTGTGTACTTTAATGCTCCTCAAAATACGTACACACTGAGAGTAAATATTTACTGAGAAACTTCCCGAGGTGCTGACGATGAGGATGGGTCAGAAGAGTTCTTGCTTTGTGGTATGTTTTTATTTAATTTAGAGTTTGTAATTGCTGCTGCTCATGGAAATAGCTTTCCTGTGAGCAGGTAGGTGCCCCAGAATCTGGAGGGGTGCCCGCCTGGGCTGGGGTGAGGCACGTTCAGGTCAGCAGAGCAGACGCTGATCAGAGCCCTTTGATAAAGAACAAAGGCAAAGCCCGGGAGGCTGTGGCTGCTGCGAGCCCTGGAGGGGCTCAGCGTGTCCTCATGTGCTCCCTGCCCCTCATTAACCCGGATAAAAGCCTTGTTCAGAGGGATCTGGTGCCAGCCCAGACCGAGGGCTGGACTCTGCAGCCATCCATCGGCAGGTTTAATGCAGCAGCATCGCGGCGTGAAAAGCTTCAGTGGCTTGAACTTCAAATAATTTATTTCTAAATTACTTCTACTGTAATTCTTATTAATTCAAATAGTCTTCTAAGCTGATGTAAAATTCAGTAAACGCAAGGAACAGTTTAATGAATTGAAAATAGGATTGAGTCTTTTAAAGTAAATGTAAAAAAATATGCTGGCAATAATTGCTTAGATGGAAATCGAATCTTAATAGCTTTGTTAATGATTTGTAGGGAATATTGCGTTTATGAGAACATATCAAGCTGATCCTTGTGCAAGAACCTTGTTTTGAATGGGTTTGATAAAATCATTCCCCAGAAGCAGTTAGTAATGTTTAATATTTTTACTTGAACCACTTTTGAGATGTTTGATTTCATTGATGCCAGGTCCTGGCCGTGGCTGTGCAGGGCACACGTGGCACAGGCAGGGTGGGGCTCTGCTGTCACAGCCTTTGGGGTCTGCACAGTGCTTTGGGATTTGAGAACAAAATCATTTAGGTTGGAAAAGCCCTCTAGGATTATCGAGTCCAGGCATTAATGTGTGCCCCCAAAGTTCAAGAACACCATGTTAAGGGTGCTGATAGCGTGGTGGGGTGGCTGAATGCTCATCTTGTGATCAGAGGGCTTGGAGCAGGACCAGCCTCATCCTGGGCCACAGAATGTGGAGCAGGAGCCAGGCAGGTGTCTGGGACAGGCTCTGCCCCTCCTGAGCAGGGCTGGGGGTCTGTGCTGTTACTATTTGATGATAAATCTTCTTGTTGCTCCTCAAAGTTCATCAGTCTGGAGAATCTGTCTAAAATTTATACAGAGAGGGCAGAAAAATGTGCCCAGACTTCAGCTCGCTGCCCATCAGGCATGGAGAGGAGTCTGATGATTTATCAATCTTTCTCTTTCCAAACAATGCACCTTTTGTCAAACATTTGTTTCCAAGGGATGTCAAATAATAAAGGAAAGCAAGAAAAATGAGGAAGATGGAGGGTGAGAGAAAAACTGGGGTTTCAATATGATCCTCAGATTTCCTGTGTGCAGACTTTATCCTGATCCTGCATTTTTGTGTTTCTCGTGGCTAAGACAGCTGTGGAGCAGCAGAGGGTTCTCTGACCACCCAGCCTGTGGCCAGGTGCCCAGGTATCCTGGCTTCGTTTGGAACATGGCCAGTCAAAGTCTCAGTATTTCTCCCACTTTGATTCCCAGTACTTATGGAAAACTGGAAATGCCAGGCACAGTTCCCACGGCCATTCCCTACATCCTTTGGCGTTGGGGACGAGTGTCTCAGCGTGGGGGGATGCAGTATTTTGGCTCATTAGGAGGAGAGTTTTCGGGGTGATGACCTGTAAATGATTACAAGGCTCTCTCGGCAGAATTGCATGGGGTCCTTTTTTTTCCCCCTGCCTCTGGACATTAATAGCACCTGCTGATTACACAGAGTGAGTAACAACTGATTCCCTGAAGTCTGCCTGCTCCAGTCAAAGGATAAGTGCTTCTTACAGCCAGTTGTTCTTTCAAGGTAGTTTGAGGTGTCTGTTGGGAGAGGAAGGGAAATTTGGGTGTTTCTGTGTGGGGCAGCAGTCCTTCTTCCTCTAATCCCATCACAGAGCTCCTTTCCCTCTGCTCCTCTACCAGCTGTGGGGCTCCCTGAGTCAGTGGCTCGCTGGCTGATGTTCCTCCATTGGTGGCAGTGGAGCTTTTCCTTCCCAAATGAAGCCCCTGCTGCCGTTTCTGACCTTGAGCCCACCTTTGCTCTTCCTGCAGGTGATGGTCAGAACCTGGTGACGGAGGACGTGACAGTGGTGGAGGGGGACGTGGCCACCATCAGCTGCCGTGTCAAGAACAGCGACGACTCGGTGATCCAGCTCCTGAACCCCAACAGGCAGACCATCTACTTCAGAGACTTCAGGCGTAAGTTCTTGGTTCCTCCTGTGCCTCACTTGTGCTCAGGACACAGCATTTGCTGAGATCTCTCCTGTTTGTGCAGTGCTGGGCACTTACAGTTCAGCTGGTTCTGTGGAGGTAGGTGAGACAGACAATCATAATCTTCTCCTTAATGGAAAACTTCACAGCCCCCTCTAAAAGTCAGAGCATCTTTGCAATGGGAATTGATTGTTGTAATTCAGGGTGAATTGCAATCGAGTGCCAAATATTTAGCTGACACAAACAAATTGAGCAGGGCGACAGCACAGTGTTCTCAGGGGTAATCTCTTCAAAACCAGGAAATTTCAGGACAATCTCTGCTGCTTTGTACCCAAACTGAAATCTGTCATCACTTGCATGTCCGGGGATGTGTCTGTCCTGTGGTGACAGTGCTGTGGTGGCTGCAGTGAGACGCTTTAAATGGTCTGTGTTAGTGTCACTGTGGGGACACAGCTGTACCCTCTGCCCAGGAAACAACAGGGCAGGAAACAAACTTTAAATTCTGCATTTTCCAATTCCCTCCTCATTCAGGCTGTCCTGGAGTGCTACACTCAGTGATGGGGCTGTGCAGACACCATAAGCATTTTGCCTACACATCCCTAAGCCACCCAGTAATAAAACCACATCCAAAGATTTGGTACAGTGCCTGGTGATTTGCTCAGGTTGATTATTTAAAATAATATGAGAAGCAAAAGAGTTTATAGGTGCAGCTTCAAGGCAGGAAGCAGGCTGGAAGCTGATCGGGAGCCCAGGGGTGCTCGATGTGCTGCTGTCTGTGGGGTCTTTGGGGGTCTTTGGGGCTGTGGTGTGGCGGGAAGGGGACGTTGCCTCTCTCCACGCAGTCACCCAGGCTGTGCTTGCCCCACAGCGCTGAAGGACAGCAGGTTCCAGCTGGTGAACTTTTCCAACAGCGAGCTGCGGGTGTCCCTGACGAACGTGTCCATCTCTGATGAAGGGAGGTACTTCTGCCAGCTCTACACCGACCCCCCCCAGGAGATCTACACCACCATCACGGTGCTCGGTACGGGCCGGGGCGGCGCTCGGGGGCACTGGGGTCCCTGGGTGCACAGGGGCACTGGGGTGGGGCTCTGGGACAGCTCCACCACCTGCAGAGGGATCTGAGGCCAGGGTTTGACCCCTGGGTGCTGGTGGCCGGGCACGTGTGGCTGCAGGAGGGATGTGCTGCAGCCACAGCAGCTCCTCCGTTCGAGCCGTTCCTGCCCATCAGCAGCAGCTTTTAAAGCTCTGTTAATGGCAGAACCTGAATCAGGGAGGGTGACTTAATGTAAGATTCCACTTGCTGATTAGTTTAAATCTTCCTCCTTTTGCTTAATGAGATTTGGGTCTTAGGTTTTTATACGTTGGTAAGCAATGTTTATAAGCAGTTTTACTCCAGCTATTGCAGTTATCAACACCTTCAAAGTTTCCATGCACTTCTTAGCACTCACAGGCACAGGAAGCTCTTCCAGCTCCTGCCTCTAATTGTGCACAGGCAAAAACAGTTCTTTGGATTTAATTTCACTGCTGGCAATGCTGAGAAGTGTTTGAAATGAAAATATTTATTTCATTCACCTGTAAGCCAGCACCACATATCTTTCATGTGGGAGACATAAAGCAGGTTTTTGTTAGTTTTTTTTTAAAGCCTGAATCATGCTTTAGAACTGAGGGAAAAGTCTGTTTTCTTGCCTTGTACTTCAGTTGTTTTTGAGAAGCCTTTGTGGCGTGGCCAGTGCGTGTGCTGCCTTTCCCCCACATCCATAACAGAGGTGGTTTCTTGTCACCTTCATTGTGTACTCAGGTCAAAGCTCAGCTCAGGAAGCAGGCAAGGGTGAGGGAGATTTATTAGTAGAAGATGAAGGAGGGGTCTTAGTACTTGCATGGAGAGATTGGGCACTCTGACGCCAGGATTGGCTTGTTTTGCCTGTTTTCTATTATTGGCTCCCTAATTAGGGGAACTAACGAGCCAGGGCAGAGGAGTGGTACTCCGTATTGGCGTTGTCTAGTCCTCCCAGGAACTTGTTCCTCACCAGAACTCTCGTGGCCATCACCCAGCCTGTGATAGATGTGAAGTTGTGTCAGAGACTGATTTTGCTGGGCTGCTCCTCGTGCTGCCAGCTGGGGAGAGCAGAGGGAGGTGCTGAGGTGCCCCCTTTGCAGCCGGCGTTTGCTTCAGCACTTCCATGTCTTCTGTGACACAATATGTAGATTTATTCATGCTTAATTGGAACATGTGAAAGTCTCAAATATGTAGCCCATTCTGTTCTTTTTAGAGAGGAGCCACAAGTGACTAATTAGTCCATTTGATCATCTGGATGGTATTTATACATATTTGTTCTTCATTAGCTTGAAGACCTGTGAGTCACATCTGAACTATGCAGTTGCTTAATCACATTGATCAGAGCAAAGTTGAGTTTCCTTTGCAAGTTCTGGGAATTTCTGAAGCCGTGACTCTGCCATAAAACTCTCGATGTTCACTTTTTCCTGGGTTTTGCGTTGCTGCTGATGCTTTCGTGGGAAAGGGATTCCCTTGCTCCTGTGTCTTAATTTTTAAGCTCATTTGTCCCATTTCAGGCCTGTGCTGCAGTGGTTGTTACCCCTGAAGTTACAGCCTGTTTCTCAATATTACTGGATGATTTTTCACTGGGTACAATCTTCCAGCTTTGTGTTTTGGGAGACTCCTGATCTAGGGAAGATCCTCGTGTGCCTCGGCAGAGCAGCAGATCTCCCCCCAAAGGATGGGGCAGTGTGGCTGGGTGCAGAGCCGGCTCCCTCCTCTCTTTGGGATGGTTTTGGGGTGGTTTGTGGGGTGTGATGGGAGGCAGGGCTGTTCCCAAGGGATGGTGTTCCACTCCAGGCTTGTGCTCAGTGGCTTTTCGAGCGTCTTAAATGAGGTTGATGTTTGCTGGCCTGCTTCCATGCTCACGGCTGAGCCTTGGAGCTGAACAGCAGGAGAGAAAAATTGCCGTGGAGGTTAGAGACTTGGTAAGTAATGCAGTGCCAAGTGTCAGCTTTTGTGTTTCCTCTCCTTGTCAGGGAAGTCAGGAAATGTGCATGGAGTCAAGCTGGATTTTTAAATAGCAGCACACACCCGGGTAGCGCAGGAGGCTGCGGCTCTCCCTGGAACCGTGCCTGCTTGGGAGAGGGAACAGAAAGTTACAACCCTGATAAGTAATAATTTGTGACTCTGCGGTGATTATTAGGTGAAGAGTGAAAGTGCTCACTCCAATTACTGCAAAACCACCTATCAAAGGGTTTGATTGATTGAAAGATCAAACAAATCCTGGTGGCTTGTTTCCTTCAGTAGATTTTACAGGTTTTCCTCCAGGTTTGGTCTTGTGCTAGTGATCAAAAGATGTTTTTTTCACCTGGTGTGTTTTGTGTTGCATTTCCCATTCCAGTCCCACCACGCAATTTGGTAATTGATATCGAGAAGGAGACGGCAGTGGAGGGAGAGGAGATCGAGCTGAACTGCACCGCCATGGCCAGCAGACCAGCCACCACCATCAGATGGTTCAAGGGCAACAAGGAGCTCACCGGTACATGTGTCCTCTCAGCCCCCTGCTTTGCTCAGGGAGCTGAAGTGATTTATGGAACTCTGGGTGTTTGTTCTCTGCTGCCAGTTTAAGGGGGGAAAAAAAAGAAAAAAACATACAGCGAGCTTCTTTGAGGGCCAGCTGAGGAACAAAGGACTGTGTGGGCAGACAGATTATTCCCTAATGCAGGGGGCTGGACTCCATTTGGTGCTCTGCCTACCTGCCAGCCTCGAGTGCTGGGTTCTGGAGTCCTGCTGTAACTGCAGGTGACCTTGAGGAGCCCAGAGCTGTGCACTGAATTCATTTCTGCATGGCTTGTGTAGCTCCCTGCCCTGTTTTAGGTACGAGGGGGATCGTCTGCGCTTTGGGCTGTAAAGATTTGCAATTCACCTTCACGTCTAGCTCCCTTGTTTGTAGAGCGTTCTCCCTGTGTTCAGTTGAATATTCATCCAAGATGGGTTTCTCCGACTCCCTGAAGTCTGGTGGCTCCCAGTACTTGCACATTCAAGTCACTGACTCTGATTGCATGTGACACGCTGTTAGTTTAAGTCTGCATGTAGATGTGAGCTTGGTTGACAACACCTTTGTGCTTTACCCAGTCTGAGACACTGACGGACTCTCTGCAGAAGTCCAGACTCATTACTTCAAACCCACCCCCCTGCAAGGACAGGATAAAATCCTCTCTTTAAGCCCAACACTTCAGAGCATTTGAGCAGGCCACATGCTGGGAGGATGCTGATACAGGTGGGATGCAGAGCTGCTGCCTGGTGAAGTGGTGCCCTGCTGGGTCCCAGCACAGGGAGTTAACGATGCCGTTCTGGTTCCCCTCCCCGTACCAGGGGAAACAGGACAAAGTGTGTGTCCCTTTCTGCCTGACCTGTCCAGCTTCTTGACAGAGTTTTCTTGTGTTAGCAGTCGAATCCCAGCTTTGACTTCTCTGGGAAGAATGCTGAGCTTCATGTAACAGCACCTCACCCCGCTCAATCTTTAGATTTTTTTTTAATGGAGCAGAGACTGAAACACTTGGCTGTGAGTTTGTGAATGACAGGAAGTGTGGCTTTGCCCATGGGAAAGCTTTTCCTCCAAATATCAAGGGGTGTCTGTGCATGTCACCTGTTTCACTCTCATATATTATACAGCAATATTTGGTGTCTGGAACAGCTCTGCTACAGAAGTTACTCTTAGCATTTTGCTTGTGATTTCTTAAATAAAAAGGCACAGATCAGAGTGGAGCTGCGCTGTCAGCAGGTGCTTGCTGAGTTCCTGGAAGAATCCTTTTTCTCCTGTCTTGTCTTGTCTCATTTTGTCTTGTCTTCCTGCTCGTTTCCGTCACAGCCTCCCTCAGGCAGCCGGTCTGGAGCTGGGCTCCCCCCAAACAGAGCACTGCCGAGTGCTCCCTCCTAGCCATACTGCTTTTAATTAATTTAATCTGTTAAATCACTTTTGTAGCTAATTGTTGATTCAGGAGTGGGAGGGGATTTGGAGCTCATGGATTTAAGAGCTTGGGGATCTGTGGATGGCATTAATTTATTGCGGTACCACTGCGTGGACTTTGCCTGGCCGGAGCCTGGCAGAGAGGAGGACAGGACGGGTGTCCAGAGGGAACAGGGACAGGAGGGAGGTGGTGGCCTGGCTGCAGGGGTGCCCCAGCCTGTCCTCACTGCCCTCTCTCTGTTCCCTGCCCCAGGCAAGTCAGAGGTGGAGCGGTGGTCCGACATGTACACGGTGACCAGCCAGCTCCTGCTGAAGGTGGGGCGGGAGGACGATGGCGTCCCTGTCATCTGCCTGGTGGATCACCCTGCGGTCAAGGACTTGCAGACACAGCGTTACCTGGAAGTTATGTGTGAGTAGCAGAACCTTTAATTCTCTTAATATATAAAACTGTGTGCTTGGGAGTTCAGGAACCATTCCCTACATGTTAAAATTCCAGCGTCAATGAGGATGATACCCTGTGACACACAAATCATAATCACAGTGTAAGGTAACACTTCATGGGTCAAGCCACGACTTTCCCAGCCCTCTGGGATACCATAAATACTTACCTTTGTTCTCTGATGAAGTGACTCTCTGTACATAGAATTTGCATCAAAGGTTTCTGGCCAGGATTTTTTATTATCAGAACAGATTCAATCTGAGTATTTTTCTTCTAGCAACCTACTTATCTCTGAAAAGTGCTTCTCTACTCCCCCTTCAAAGCAACTGGCCACCATGGCAAGTTTACTGGCAAAAACTGGGTATTCTGCAAGAGAAAGCCAGTGTTGTGCACTGTGAACATACAGCACTGACTGGCTTTGTACCTCAGAGTGTGGAGTTCTGTGGAGTCTGTAGCAGCAGCACTGACTGAAGCCAGCCTATTTCCTGTACTGCTCCTGACATGTTGGTTGTTAATAATGCATCTCACTTCCCTTAGGAGCTGCTCCACTGTACATGACAGCAGCAAGCAGGTACCTGGAAATATCTGTGGTCCCAAATGCACCTGGTGGAAATTCTGGAGCTGTGTACAAGCATCCCTGTGTTCTGAAACATCTCCCAAAAGCAAAGTGGGATGGTCCCTACAGCGAGGCCTTGTGCTTGGAAAACCAGGCCCAGAGACAATTCAAAGTCCTTGTTTTTGTAGGGCCCCTTCAACTACATCACACTGAAAGGAGGAGAGGAAGTTTTGTATTAATTTATTTCATCTGCCTCATTATGTAGTTTCATTATGAACATCTTGGTTACAATTCTCATATCTCTGAAACTAGCGGGAAGTAATGTTCCTGTAATGAGGAAAACAGGAATGATCAGATACTGCCTAAATTGACAGATACGAGATTTCTTGTGACTGTGCTAATGTGTAATTCATTTATGCAAACTTAATGTCCATTAACATTTCTTGTAGAGCTCCATTAGCTTTAATAATACATTAGCACCTTTGTGAGGCTTGATCAAATACTTAACGGGGAAGAGCAAAAAATGCCAGCTACCCTGTTGTGTGAGGGGATTGGAACTCGCTGGGTTGAAAGGGCATTGGACAACCTTGAGGCTTCCTTTCAGAAGTCTCTCTGGAATCCTGGTGATTTGATGGAATAGGAGAGAGCCACTGTTAAAGGGAAAAAAGCTGACATTTTTTCTCTTCTTCCTTAAATAAATCCATTCTCCTTGGCCACTTTGGTTGCAGCCGTAAGGGTTGCCCAGGTGATGAGGGCAAAGCACCCCTAAATCACAGTTCTTTGTTCAGCTTCTGCACAGGTTTCTGCCCTTATTGTTGATTTTTGCATCTCCTTGGGCTGTTCCAGAGCTGTTTGTGGGAATGAGGCGTGGAGCCTCCTCGGGAGGGAATGGGGATGAGCAGGAGAATGGAGTTCAGACTGATTTGGTTCTGTTCTGAATTAAACTCTGAGCTTGTTAAAAGCAATTATGTTCCTTTGTGGGGTCTTGACCCCGTTAGCCCAGTCTGTTCCTTGAGTGGGCAGCAGCAGATGGCCAGAGAGGAGCCCCGGCTCAGGAACTTGTCCTGCGCTGTGACCTTGTGGCTCCAGGACTCGATGGGCTGGAGCAGAGCCAGACACCTGCATTTCACGCCTGCTGCAGGGCTTTAGCTTAAAGAAAAGGCAGTTTCAGAGCAGACTCTTACCCTTGAGCTTCTCCTGTCTGACGATGATGATTTGTTGGGAGAGTGTGGGCAGGAGGAAGAGCCTCTTGTCCTTGCACACAGGCAGTTCCATCAGTGCTCCCGTGGAGCTGGGCCCTGGGGGGACCTGGGCCCTCCTCCCCTGTTGATTTTAGATGTGGAATGTGCAGCAGAGGCTGCTTCTCCAGCGCCATCCATGCCTGCCACTGTCCATGGCCTGTCCTTGCAGGCTCCCAGGTCTCTGCTGCAGTGACACTCAGAATTCCCTGCTCATCCCGTGAGGATGTAGCTGCTTTCCCTGCAGCAGGTCAGGAAACACCTGGGCTGCATGTTCCACTCTCTGCTCTGACATCCTCTCCCCACAAATCCTGCCCGCTCCCCTCGTGGGCACAGCGGATCCTCCCCTTCAGAACATCAGCAGGGCACAAGAAAATGTTTTTCTCAGCAGATGTCATATTTCTCTGCACTTAATGTATCCAACTGGAGCATGAAATGTGTTGGGGAAGGACAGGAGGATGATGGATGGAGCCTGTTTGGATAATGAGGTATTTTTTATCTGACTAAATTTCAGAATAGGGAGATATTTTTTCTGAGATGCAGTTCAAAAGTTGTGGGGTTTGTCTTACAAGGGGAAAGCAGAGAACAGCAATGCTGGGTGTTAACTTGCCCTGCCCAAGGATTAAGCCATTTGTTGCATATCTACCCTGGCACAGCGTGGCCGTGGGGAAGTTTGAGGTGAATGCTTTCACGTGGCCGGAGGGTGTGTTACTGCAAAGAAATCTCTGCAAACAAACAGTGTAAGTGTGAAACCCTCCCCTAGCACTCCTCAAAAGCAAAGCAGGGTTGGACCAAGAGTGCTGTGCACTCTCAGTGGCCACAGCACTCCCGTGCCTGAGGAGCATCCTCAGCCCTGCACCGAGGCCGTGGCACTGCAGTGGAAACGTCCCCGGGTCTGCTGCTCCTGCTGTGCTTCAGATCCGGCAGTGAGCGATGGGAGAGCAGGGCGTTGGGTGTAATTTTAGAAAGGAAATGAAGCAACAAAATGCATTAAAATATCATTAAGGAACTGAATGGAACCAGATATTCTGGGAGACGTGCGAGTTGAGCCCTTGTGGTGCGTTTGCTGCTCTCATTACGTGATACTGGAAGTGAGCGTCAGAGCCTGGGTTTTGGCCTTTTCTCTGGGCTGGGTTTTTGTCCTTTTCTGAAGTTATAATTAACTGTGCATTCATTTTTGTAATATCTACACGTGTACCTTCAAAGCCTGCCCCAGTGGAGTCTTGTTGCAGCCTCTGCTGTTGCGATAGGAGAACTTCTTGTGCCCAATTATGTTTAAAATCGGCCACATACGTTTGCTGCCGCATCTCCTGTAATCCTTACATTTCCGTCCAGTACAAATATTAATTGCATAGTTTGCAGTGAAGTTATTAACATCAATGTAATTTATCATCTGGAGATCGCTAAAAGCGAATAAATGAGTTGTTTTGTTCAGCAAGGTGTTGACCCCTTCAGAAACTTTGATTTAAAGCTATTTTTCTTCTTTTAGTGAATATGAAAAGCACCACAATCAGCCGAGTGTTCAGTTATTTGATTTTCTGGGGCATTAGCCACTCTTGTTTGTGACATTTCCCAGTTGGGTGCTCGTTTGTGAGCTCATTAATAAGATTTTCTCGGAGGAATGTTGTTGGGAGCACGGAGCGTGTGGGGCGGCCAGGGCTCTGCCATTTGCAGGCATTAAGCAGCAGAGTGTGCTTAAATATTAAAAGAGAAGTGTTTATCCCCAAAATGCCTGTCGGGCTCTGGCATTCCTTTTCCCACAACAAGCAAAATGATTAAATTGCTTTTGTTAGGGGTGAATTTTGCAGAGTCGTGTTGGGGGTTGACAGGCTCTTCCAGACAAGCTGTGATCTGCCAGTCCTGCTCATTCCTTATTTTAGACACGAGATCTATTTATTGAATAGATTTCTGTATTTTGGCTGAAAATCAGCAGTGCAGCCTCTTGTCCTTGTCAGAGGTGAGGAGCAGGCAGGGGATTGCCAGGCTGGGCTGGCTCTGACGCAGAGTGCATTCCTGATGAGCGGCCCCACTGGATTTTGGATAAAGGTGGCTGTTGTTTACACCTGAGCATCAGTGTTAACTTTGCTGACTTCTTTTAATATTGAAAAACACATTTTTCCTGCTCTGAGTGAGATCAGAGACTCCCACAAGTCAGTTTTTTGAGCAGCTCTCTTGGCCACAGAAGAGAGCAGGGATGAGGAGCTGGATGAAGCAGTGCCCACCTGAAGGGAGATCTCAGAGGCTTTATCTCAGAAATGCTGAGGCTGGATTTACCTACAGCGGGCAGGAGCACAGCTTGGCCTGTGGATCCCGCTCCCAGGGATGCCATCTGGCGTCAGGTCTGCCAAGAGGTGCGTCAGCAATTCATGCAGGGATCAGAAAATGGATTTTAAACTTGGAGCCGGCACCTCCTCGCCTGGCAGAGGCCAGAGCCTGCTCGGCTGAATCTCTGGCACAGTCTGTGTTGCCGGCTTCTCTGTTGGCCGGGGTCTGGCACTGCCAAAAACACCACGTGCTGGTTTCCCAGCATTGGGCAGAAGGCTGTTGGCTGTTTCCAGCCCCAGCAGGGAGCGTGTCCTCTGCGAAGGGTGGGCTGGGTTGTTTCTGGGGGGGTCAGCGAGGGTCCCAAGCCCCTGGAGCATCGCGGCACCCTGGGCGCACGAGGAGCCGCGCTTGCCAAATCTGCCCGGTGCCGTGGGGCACTGAGCTCACCTGCCCTGCAGCTCGTGGGCTGGCCTGATGAAAGGAGACGGGTGGAAATAATGGGCTTAGGCTTTTGTGAGGCCCCGAACTCGGTGTAATGTTTTATCTCAGCTGATTAATGACATCTAAGCATTATCGATGAAGTGCATGTTTAAATGGATTAAGAAATCACTAACTGGCAGATCTCAAAGGATAGTCATTAGGGAGTAATCAGCAGTGCTGGTATTTTTAGAGGGAACACAAGGGCCTGGGTGCTTGGCCTGATGCTGTTCAGTTGAAGCATTTGAAGTTCTTAAAAAGTCACTGTTAATAATCTTTGCTGATGGCACAAAAATGGGGCGAGCGGCTAAAAAAGGAAGAACTGGGACAAATGCAGAATAACTGGAGTGGTTTGGTAAGTTCCCAGACATGGAGCTTGAGAGCTGTGAAAGTCAATGGGTGCAGTCCTTGGTGGCCTATGGCATCCTGAGGGGAGGTGAGGGTTTTGGGGTGCATGGTCCCTCTGGGGGCCACAGCCCCCAGCACACCCCAGTGCATGGGCACACACTGTGCCTGTTGTGAGAGAAATCTCATCAAATGCAGAATGGCTTTGTAATAAGTTTTTCAAATTGGTTGCTGCTACAGTGTAACCTTTAGATGACTGGTATTTAACCTTGTATATCACTCTGAGCTTTTGAATGAATTTAGCTTAATAAAGGTGCCTTATTAAATTACGAGGCTGTTTTTTTTAAGCCGCTGGAAAGAGGTGTAGTAGGAAATAGCTGTGGGTTGTTGGGTCTAATTGGCTGCCATGGAGCACGCAGGGCCTCGGGTGCACAGATGCAAGTGTTTATTTTTATGTAGCAATCCAGTGGTGAGATGTTAGGAAGTTCCAAGTTGAGGATTTCAGGGTACAGGAATGTACTTGGTAGGGAAAAATGCCCCTCCGTGTCCTGTGTTACCATCCCTGGTGTCATCACCCCACGTCACAGAGCCGCAGACATCACTGCTGGCACGTGTCCCCTGTGACAGGGTGGTGGCAAAGGGCTGGGGCAGGCCTTGGAGCCATCAGTGCTCTGTCTGTGTGTGCTGCTAAATGTCACAGGAGCCGGGCTGGGGTCCCACAGCGCGTGGCATTTCACAGACCTGCGCTCGGAGTCCATAATCTGCAGGAAATACACTGGAAATACACTGACCTGGTGTGAGGCAGCGTGTGAGCACTGGCAGCAGGATTTAAGATTGTCTAACGGCACATCCTTAAACAAAGGGAAAAAGACACCACTGCCTCTCCAGATTCTTGAGTGAAATGTTTTTTTGCGTGCCATGAGCCTAATGCCAGCTGGTTCTCTGGAGTGTCCAGGCACCCCTCTGAATCCTTCAGCCTTGGGTACATTTTCCTAAGTGCCCTCTGTATTTCCCAGCATGCTGACAAGTCCTTTGCTGTGGTAACTCCCTTGGGAAGTTCTTGGCTTCAGCAGTGCCAGCACATGTGCTGATAAACCCAGATTCCTGTCTCAGGTGACACCTTGACAGTGCCTGGATCCAAATGGGACGTGTCCACTGCCATCAGCGGTTTAATGAAGCCCACGGGGCTGGAAAGTGGCACTGGAAGGGCTCACCCAGCTTGGTGGGAGCTCATGGATTTGGCATTTTGTTCTCAGTACAGTGAGCCTGGGTGTATTCTCCTGATTTCCATAAGTAATTGTCATCAGTAAACAGCTCATTAGAAATACTAAACTCACCTAATGGAAAGGGGATGCAGCGGGAGAGGCAAACAGCAAAAAGTGTTTCAGCTCCTTCCACAGCACGGATGTAAGCACCATCCCTGTTCCTGGCACGGGCTGGTGGTGCTGGGGAGCAGAACTGGGGTGGGAGCTGTGGACGGGAGCGGGGAGCGCTGTGCCGAGGATGTGGCGGGTGATTTATTTGCTGTGTGACACCGGGGTGAGCTTGTCCTCCCGTGCTCCTTGTGCAGAGCTGGTGCCTCTCCAGGGCTGGAGTGCATTTCCAGGCACACCAAAGCTGCCCCATTTCCCGTGGGACTGGGACGTGTCCTCTCAGCCGGTGACACCCCAAAGCTCTGCTGTCCCACAGGGCTGCCACCGCCCCCAGCCCACAAGGACACCCCAGTGCCAGAGCTGCAGGAAGCATCTGTAACAGGGATTAGCTGATGAAATGTTGTGGTAGAGTCATCTCGGGAGAGGATTTACTTGTGTAGCTTATTCCATTACTGAAAATTATGAGAGTTTAAATTGGTTAAATCCTGACACGCGGGTTTTTTTTCCTAATCTCTATTATTCCATAGGAGGCATGTTAATGAGTTAAACACAGTTAATAAAATGCAGCCAGCCAATATTTTGGGTAGCAGTTACTCTCAAAGGAAATAAAAACATTTAAATGGTTTCAACCTTTATGCATACTGATTTTTTTTCATTCCTTTGTTCCTTACAGTTGAGTAAATTCCTGAAAAATATCTATGGCTTAATGGCACTTGTAGCCTTGAATTGATTTCCAGTGCTGATAATGTTTTAGCTACAGCTCAGATTGCGGTTTTAATCTCTGTTTCAGTCATGGGAGGTAATGAATTTTTTAATTGTGGACTCTAGGTTTGTGGTTCGGCTCTTTTTTTTTCCTGCAGGGTCTCACTAAAGTGTTTTTGAGTTGGCTCCCTAACTATCCACGCTTTAATTCTCTGTTTATTGTAGGATTTAGAGAGCTTCGTGTGGACGGAACACAGCCTCCTGTTGTTTACACAGAGGCAGCGGTGGCTCTGTTTGTGTCTCTAACGCGCATCTCTTGTCCAGCCCAGTGTTAGCACTCGCGGACTCCGGGGGCTGTGGTGCAGGAGTCGCTGACACACCACAAACCCTTCCCTTCCGGGCACCACGCGTCTCTGCAGCTTCCCCTCAGCGCGAAGGCAAATGAGTTCCCTGTAGCTGGAGCTCGGGGATGAGCCGTGCAGCCCCAGCCCTTCCCGGGAGCGCGGCGCGGTCGCGGTGCCGCCTGCTCCGCCTGCTCCTGCTGCCGGCACCGCGCGGGCCAGGGGGAGCGGGGCCGCGGCCCGGGGCTCACAGAGCCGTGTTTTGTGTCCTGCAGATAAGCCTCAAGTGCGGGTTTCTCAGAATTACCCCTTGCAAGGCCTGACGAGAGAAGGGGAGCCGCTGGAGCTGACGTGCACAGCCTTTGGAAAGCCACAGTAAGTTGGACCCTTCCCAGGGATGGGCCGGTGGTGGCGGGACGCTGCGGGGCCGCTGCTGCTGTTGCCATTCTCTGCTGCAAAGACAATGTCCCATGTGAAGGGGAGAGATGCTTCCTGCACCCAAACATCTGCTGACCACTGAAGACATCTGGTTTCATTTGCGTTTATTCCTGTGCACCTAATGGCCAAGGGATTTCCACTGGAAAAGCTCCTAGGAGAGCCCTTCCTGGCCACTGTGCAGCAGCCTTTGGGTGCAGAAGGGAAAGGCTCCCAGCTGGACACCTCTTCTCCCAGGGAATGGCTTGAGTGGCATTAATCTGCAATTAATCTTGGGTTTGGTTAATCTGTAAAAGCAAGGTTGGGGGCTGCAGCCGTGGCCCCAGGAGGTGCTGGTGTGTGGACACCACCCGGCACCGCGGCACTGAGCCCCTGGGAGGTGGGATGGATCCCCTGGTAAGGCAATGCATCCTTCTGCTCGTACTGTGTGATGGTTTTCCTCCCCCTTGGTGCCCCGTGTGGTTTTTATAGAACACCAGTTTTATTCTCTCTCCTCTTCTTGCCAAGCCCTTGAGGCTTTCTTAGGCAGTTGAAGAAATTTATGCATCAGGAAAATCCTGGCAAGGGAGGGTAGATTTTCTCACACTTTCATTGCTGTTCTAATTTAAGTTTTGTCGGCTTTATTTTTTTTCAAAATACTTTCTCTTCCACTTGGATTTGTGGCTGTCAAGTATTTACTATCCTTCTTTATTTTCATCATGTCCATAAGATTTCTGCAAACATCCCTGAGATCTGTCAGTGCCTCCTTGGCAGTGTGCCCAGAGCTGGGGCATGGGGAGCTGGACCCCGTCCAGCTCGGCGTTGCGGGCAGGGCAGGCACCCAGCTCCGAGGAGGCTCAGGCTGCCCTCATCCTCCCTGGTAGCCTACATCCCCTTCCACAGTATTTTCTTGATTCCCATAGTACTTGCTTGATTCCCACTTCCCAGTTTGTTCTGTTCGGCACGAGGCCAATCCCTCCCCTGTGCATCAGAGGCTGGCACGTCCCTGCTGAATTCCGTTTAGTAGCTATTCCCTGCTCAGAGCCTGCCAAGCCCCTTTGCATTCCTGCTCCCCTGGTACCTGCAGTGCCTCCCATTTGCTATCAACTGGGGATCTAACGAACAGGCTTCTCTACATTTTTTCCTTGCAGGCTATGAGTAAGACATTCCCATGTTAAATAGGACAGACACATCTCCCTGGCAGCTTGCCGCTGCACGTTGCGTGGTGCTGGTGATGTGCTGGGAATTGGCTTCTCTAGGTCACTTCACCTGGGTCTCCCGAAGCTAAGAAAATACACAGCAAAGTAATGAGCTGGGTTTGGCTCCATCTTTTTAAAATAAAGAGGTTTCATGAAGTCTTTTACAGAGGTTTTAGATGAAGGGGGAGGTTTCTCCAGTTAAGCAAAGGAATTTCTCTGCAAAACTTGGCAACATAAATATTGGGGGAAGGAAGCTCAGAGGGAAAGAAGACCAGAGAGGAGAAATTTCTATTTGGTATTAATATAGATATTTTGTTAGATTAGACACAACTCCCTAAAACTATGACAGAAGTGGGAAGATGCTGAAATGGTCACTTGTGGGGCATCCAGGGACACACTTCTCTGAGCGGCGGCTGCATGTCGTGTACCAGCTGGGAAACCTGGGGACTCCACAGCACAAAGAGCCCTTTAAAAACTGGACCCAGGAGCATTCAAACCATTCTCACCCATATTGAAGTTAAACTTTGGGAATTTGGGCTCTCTCAGGAGCTTCTGCTGCCCACACCGTGGCTCACGTGCCGATGCCGTGGCAGCAGGGGACAGAACACCAAGCCCATGTCCAAAACCAGTCAGGCAGTGCCCAGCTGAATTTGCGGGGTGCTGGATCCATCCAGTAGCATGGCTGGGATGTTGAAGCATCAGGAGCTTCTGCATTGTGGCTGTCATGTACTGTCTGGACCCAGGGAAAAGCCTGAGCCGTGGGATACCTCTGGCAACATGAAGTCCCACTTGCCAGCCTTGGAGCCAGGCAAGCTGAGAAATGCTGTGCTGCAGGAAACTCCCCTCTAAGAGGAGCTGAGTGGCTTGAAGGATGCTGGAATTTTCTTGCTGAGAAAGAGCTGATCTGTCCCCTCACTGCTGCCTAAAGACAGCATAATAGATGCTAAACACCCCCACAAACTCACAAGACACCCCCAAAGCCCTTCAGCTCTTCCAGTCTTTACCAGCTCTAACAAACCAGGCTCATTTCATTCCCAGAATGATGCAGACCCCCCACCCACATGGGTTCCATCAGTGTGGGGTGCAGAAAGGGGCTGCCAGGCGGGCTGGGGACAGGACAAGGGCTGGAACTCCCTCGGTGCACGGCACAGCCACTGCTGAGGTCACCAGGTCCCTGGCAGCTTGTGGAAGGGTTCAAACTTGACAAAACCTTGCTTGTTCTGCTGTCCAGCTCTGCCCTCAGAGCACCCCGTGGATGAACACTGAGTCTGTAGCCTCAGAGCTTTCAGGTTTGCTGAGTAAGCGAATGATTAACCACTAATGAACTTTCTTCCTGCTTGCATTAGTGTTTTCAGAAAATTTAAGCTCTGGATACAGTTTCCTGTTGGGTTAAAATAAATTTAAAATGAGGAAGCCCGACAGCATCTGGGCTTGAGTAGTGCAAAAAAGTATGTGTTGTTTCTTTACAGTTTTTCTTGGTTTGGGCTTTCTGTCTGTGGATGAACTTTTGAAGATGCCATCTTGACCGTAGGAAAATAGTAATGTGACTGTTTCTTTTTCTCCCTCCTCTGTAGGCCTACGGACATGAGGTGGTTAAGAGTAGATGATGAGATGCCTCAACACGTTGTAGTGTCTGGTTCAAACCTTCTCATTAGTAACCTAAACAAAACAGATAATGGTACATACCGCTGTGAGGCTTCCAACGCGGTGGGGAAATCACATGCGGATTACATGCTGTTTGTATACGGTACGTGAGAAAAACCACCGTTCTTCTAGACTCGTTTACACGTAATTGCAACATGCCCTGCTCGGAAAGCTGTGACAGAACTTAACCTTTGCTCAATGCCAGATTTGCAGGCAGCTCCTGACGCCCCGACGCTGTGCTGGGCTGGGGCAGGGGCTGGGAGCACCGGGCGCTGCTGGGGCTCTCGGTGTGTGCAGCGGGCACAGAACTGACCCTGCTGCCAGGTGAAGCCTAAGGAAAAGCCAGAGCAGGGGTGTGGGGAGAACTCTGCAGTTCTCCTTGGACTTCTCAATGATCTCTTGTCCTTCTGGTAACGCCTCCTCCAGAGACCTGAACAATGGTCTGAGAGGTTCTGAGCCTTTCCACCAGCAAGTTAATCAGCCAGCATCCCCAGATAATTACAAACCAGTAAATAAACTGGAGGAATGACATGCCTTCAGCCTGTCTGTGCGGCTGGGCAGACACTAAAACATGCCCCAGCATCTTTTAAAGAGCTGTTAAGTACCTGCTTTAGTTCTTGGATTCCTCTGTGTTACTTTGGCATTGCTGTAAACCTCGTGCTCCTGCCATGAGGTGTTGCATGGAATGGAGATTCAGGAGGCACTTGCAGAGCAATTCCTCAGTTTAATGATGAGCTGTTCCTTGGGCTGCCTCTTTAAACTTCCTCTGTTAAGGGCGGTTGTGTGTGGCTGGGCTGAGTTCCTGGTGGGTCCTGGTCTGTTCTGACCTGAGCGATGCTGCGGTTCCACTCATGGGACAGAAGCTTGGTTTGAAGTTTGTTCCATGCAACAGCCACCTGAGGCTCTGCAGTCTGAGCTCTCTGGGAGTTGCTCTGATCCAGTCAAAGAGTGGAGAACCTCCCATACCTGTCCAAATGTCACCTCTGCAGGAGTGATTTTAAGCCCAGTCTTAGAAACTCGCCTAAAGGTAGTGACAGCTTTGAGCTTATACAAAACTCATGTACCCCATCATATAGGTAGTTTTTCTAGTGTCTCTCACTCCACAAGACTCCAGTTTACAAAATGAAGTCATATACTCATTTATGTTTGGTAATTTGCATGCTCACAATATAAAACATCCACTTGTTTACGTCAGTGTTGAAAGAAACAATCAGTGTTGCAGAGAGCGAAGCAGTTGGAACAGGACACAGGCAGTTCCCCATGAGATGAAAATCTGAAAGCTGCTGCCATAAAGCAGCTGTGGGGCAGGTGTAGTTCTGTGCACCCATCCTGGCCCAAGGCAGGGTTGGGGGAACCTCCCAGTGTTACTGACCTGAGATTTAGAGCTCAAGGGAAATCTCACATAATTACTCTGCATTTTGGATGTGAGCAAGAACAGGCAGCGCAGGACTTCCTTGGAGTTGCTTCCTCTTGGGATTAAATCCCCAGAAGCAGACCCAAGACAGCATTACTTGGAAGGAGATGCAGGTTCCCAGGGGATGGAGACCTGTGGGTTCCAGCTTAGGCATCTGGCAGATGTGTTGCCCATGTAGAGGAAGGCTGCTTGTGGGCAGAGGAGGCTTTTACACACCCCATCATCTCCAGTTCCTGCACATTTGGGAGCATCCTGCTAGGATCTGCCACTCTGGATGG
The DNA here is from genome assembly GCF_021018805.1 of Prinia subflava. Taxonomy (NCBI): domain Eukaryota; kingdom Metazoa; phylum Chordata; class Aves; order Passeriformes; family Cisticolidae; genus Prinia; species Prinia subflava. The sequence goes on along the minus strand of NC_086268.1, from coordinate 483,740 downwards.
CACAAGAATCCTTTTAACCCTTGATTAAAAGGGAGAAGGTCCAGAGTGGGGAGGGAGTGGTTGGGCTGTGGCTGTCAGCTGAAGCCTTCTGGTACAGAGCCCAGCTGGAGCTGCTGCTGAGGGGAGGTTCAGCATGGGGGTCTCACCCTGCTCGGTGGTGGAGCACTGACACCTCTGGCCCGTGGCTTCTTTCCCCTGCAGAAGCAGCCAAATCCCAGCAGCACCGGGCTCTGTGTCCGTGCAGCCGCGTCTCTGCCGCGGTGGCAGAGATGGTCCTTGGTCCTTGCCAGGCCAGCTGTGGCTGCTCGTGGTGCAGAGCTCCCCAGGCCACGTTGGGGTGGGAGTGGGGGCTGCAGACACGGAGCAGGCTCTGGCACAGCCCTGGGAGAGGCAGCATTCAGGCAGTTCCCTTCCACAGGGACCTCTGTGCAGGGGAAGGGTTTGACGTGGCTCCAGCAGCTGAGCTGTGCCCAGCACCTTCCCAGCTGCCCACGTGGGATGGGCTTGTATAATCACATCGACACACGCTGGAAACATGCTCATTTCTAAAATTCATTTTATGCTTTTCCTCCCCGTGGATGTGGGCAGAAACATTTCTAGAAACTTCCATTAGCACTCCAGCTTTTTTTCTGCCTTTTTTTTTTGTGGAGGAAGACCCCATGGCACAGCCAGTGCCAGGCTGGTCAGTGTGAGTCTGGGGCCCTTCTCCCAGTGCTGCTGTGCCTCCCCTGGGAGGGTCCCACTGCTCCTGGGGAGATGTGTGGGTCAGGAGCGAGAGAGGAGCACAGGGGCTGAGATCCTTGGGATGCAGAGGAAAGACAGTGACTGCTCATAGCACAGCAAACCATGAGGTGATGTTCTTTAACTCTTGGGAAGTTGGACGGAATATAATAAAGGTGCAGTATATAATTAAAGTTCAGATATCTTAATTAGGGGATCCAAGGGAGCTCGCTCAGAGATAAAAGAGTAGCAGATGTATTAGTGAGGAGCAGCTGACGTGCTACGGAGGAAACCTAAAATCAAAAGCCTATGAAAGGTTTCATGCTCTATTATTGCCGAATGAATCCGTAGTTCAAAGTCTTTCTGACTACTTAGTGCATTCAGTTTGATCATCTGGGCATTGATACATATTTTTTCTTTTACATCTTCTCATATCTACCTTCTCCTGCCCGATAGTTTTGATAAGGATGTGTCCCTGTGTGTAACATCAATCCCATGACGAGCAGCAGGGTTTGAATCTCAACAGGTCCAGTCCATCTGAGAAATGGTCACAGAGAGAAACATCTCATTAACGATGCCCTAGTAGCAAAAACAAGAGTGTGCAACCGAAATTGTCAGAAAAATATTGACTTCTTTTTTAAATTAAAAGATCTTGGTGGAATTCCTCATACCTGGAAATTGTTATTCAGCAATGATGTTGTCGTTTCTCTGTATTCCCTACCGTCTTTGAAGTAGTTTTTAACATCCTGCTGCCGTGTGTTTATAGATGAAGAGCAGTGAGGTTCATGGCCCTGGGAAGACAGTGAGATCTGCTCACGTGCTGTTAATGTTCAGGCTGTGAAGCACAGCAGGGCCCCTCACACAACCCTCCCACCTGGGTTTGCAAATGTATCTGTAGTCAACCACCAAGCACCACTGTGTCTCTCCTTGTATGTGCAAACTGGTCTTTTTGTTGTGGAAAGCGTGCAGTTTATTTTCCTTATGCCTCTCCCATTCCATTTCTCTCTCTCATTGACTAATTTGTGCTGGGTTTTATTTATTTTTTTAGCATTGTAGAAAGCAGGAAGCGGGGAGAGGCCGGGGCCAGGTTCTCCAGCCGGAGTGAGGGTGGGCGGAGGACCTGGCCCCGCTGTCCCTGCCCCTGCCGGGCTCTGCCCCGGGGTTCAGCCAAGGAAAGGCCCCCAGCCCCTGCACTGCTTCTTAGCATCCTTGTTTTCCTCTGATCACAATTGACCGCTGTTGTGTTCTGCTTGTTATTTTTCTTAATTTGCTTTTTTATTATTTTCCTTTTTTATATTTTATCCAGATCCCCCCACAACTATCCCTCCTCCCACAACAACCACCACCACTACCACCACCATCCCTACCACCATCACAGGTATGGTACCTTCATAACCATTGGAAATGTCCTGAATGTTTATTGTCTTTTATGTATATAAGCAGAGCATGAAGCCTGGGGAAAAACAACAAACCAATCACTTGCAGTATTTTTTTCCCTCAAATACGTCCACCCACAGCACGAGCCCTGGTCTGGCAGTTCAGTGTGTCAGACGGTCCTTGCCATGGGTGTGGGTGTTCCTGAAACATGGGAATTGTCATGGCAGGAAAAGTGATGAATTCAGTTACTGGTGGCCAACACTGGGTACTTCAAAGGCAGGATGCCAGCAGCCTTAGAGCTCCCCTAGCACGGGCAGTCGTTTCAGCCTCCATCCCATCAATTTCTGAGCAATTTGTAGAAAGCTTGGTCTTTGGCAATTCAATTTGCCTGATGTGACTCAAGATGCTTTTTCTCATGCCAAGGTGTTGGTCTTTCTCTGTGATAAGCTTCTCCCTCACTCTCCCAAGACAGGGAATTCCACCAGTTGTTTTTATTGAGGAATGCCATCCATAGGCCCCTTCTTGAGGAGCTGCCTTTCAGCTTGTGAGATTTTCCATGTCCTGCAAGAAAAGATGAATAAAAACAACCAGCAAGATCATGACACCTCTCTCTGACACATCCTCATACCTCCTCTCAGACCTGACTCATCAGGAAAACCCTTCTGATTTATTTGTAACCATTTGCATTGTCATTTCTCTGACCTTTCCTATTCCAACCGCTGCTTTTGCTTTTGCTTGCTGCTTTTTGTGGTGGCTTTTTTTATTTTTTTGAGGCAGAGGTGACAAACAGCAGGTGAGGATGGACCATTGAATAGCTAATGGCACAACGTTTACTGTTGCTGTAAACCACCCCTTGTGTAAATGCCTTCACGTTTTATTTGCTTTTATGACACTGCTCAGCTGACTCTCACCACCCTGCCCAGGGCGTTTCGTGGCTTCTTTTCCTTTCGAGGTTTTTGCCCCCAAGCCAGGCGCCCTGTGTCACCCTGGACACGCCGGTGAAGCCTCTGCCAAGGTGCCACCGCCAGCCCTCGCCGTGCTCTGCTTCCTCCCCGCAGGTGCTTGCCGGTAACCCCAGCTCGGGCTGCTTGGGATGCTCTGCCGTGATCCCTCTCCTTTCTCCCGTGGTTTTGACTTCTGGACCTAACCCGCTTTCGTTTCAGAGGAGGTTTGAAGCTTTCTCAAAGCCTCCCTAAGAGCTGTTGGCAGAGAAGCTCGGCCGTGCGTCCCACAGGCTGTACCTGGACGTGCTCACAGGTTTCTTTGTTTGACGGTAATTGCTCGTGCTTTCAGTGAATTTTGGAAGGCTGAAAGGAACAATGTGTCTTGATGCTTGGATAACTCCTGCAGTTAATCTTGGTGCCTGCAAACCTTAATGAGTGTCCTTTTTCTGGGGACTGGGTTGTTACCAGCCTGGCGTTTTAGGGACTGCCCCAGCACCGCCTTCCAAAGCCTGTGCTGTCCTCGCTTGTCCTCACCTGCTGTGGCAGGTTCCACAGGAGTGGCTGGTTCTTCCCTATAAATAGCAGTTTGGTTGTTTGCTGTCCTGCTGCAGCTCATCTGTGGATGCTCAGTAGCCTTTGGGCTTTCCTTCATGTAGTTTTCCAGCTTTTTTATATTAAAAATAAGAAGGGGAGGGAGGTGGTTCTTGCAGTCGGAAGTGGCCGTGTCATCAGCCTGGCAGAGATCCCTTGGGGTAAGGAGCACGTGGCTGCCCAGCGTTGTTCTCTCACCTTTGTTTGCAGTCGTGGAGGATCTCAGACTCTGGTGGCAGAACCCAGTGGGTCTCCATTGCTTTCTTGATGCTTTTCTGTGTTGGCTTTGAACTGCTCAGGAGGCTGGAAAAGTAATGAAAATGTGATATTGCTCCCTGATTCCAGCAGTTCCTGCTCACAGTTTGTTGGAAGAAGATTCTCTAATGCTGATAAGAGAAATTGTTATTTTCTTCCCTGGCACTGAGTCTTCTTGACATGCATCTTACCATCCTCTGCCCATGTTCAATGTGCTTTTCCCACCCAGAGCAGCCGAGGCTTCTCCTCCCTCAGTCGTGCAGGGCTGTGCATGTGTGTCCTCTCCAGTCAGTGCTCAGGAGCATGGAGCCACACCAACTTCTGCCCTTCAGTATTTAAGAGACTTTGTGGCTGGAAAAAATTAGGTCAAATTAACATAATCTCTAGAATTACATAGCAGAGTAGTGTTGGAACACTTCAAAGCCCTGAGAGACACCTGATACCTTAATTCCTGTCCTCATCCAAATGCTCCAGCATTCTTCCCATCTGACAGAGGAGAGGTGGGAGCCAGCAGGGTGATCTCTGAGCTGCTTGCAGTCCAGGCATCTGGAGCCAGCCCAGTGGAATCCAGTCCTTAGGATGAGATGGGCTTGAGATCTGTTTTATTTTGCTTTTCGACCCCTGCTTTTAGTATAACCCTGACCTAGTTCATGTCCCCTGGAACCATGGAGTAGTTCTGAAAAACAATTGTCTTGCTTTAATTGAATAAAACATGGGGAGAGAGGCTGCACTGAAGCAGTTTCTAGCAAGTGACCCTAGAAATTTCTGCCCTTGGAGTTGTCCTTTTGATTTATTGGTTCAGGGAGTTTCTGGGGGAGCTCTTGGAAAGCTGACCTGATGCTTTCTCCAGCAAAGGACAAGCTGAGCAGTGGTGAAGTTTCCAGACACCGTGACCTTTAGAGCTTTCCCTCTGTCACTTTAGTGTAGGTGCTTGAAAAGATTTCCAGCATGACAGCTTGATCTTTTCCATGTATCCTCCAACAGCATTGATATTCCAGCCATCCTTTGGTGTTTCAGCCGTTATCGCTGCCGAGCCCTTTTTTATCAGTTAAATTGTCCTTGTGGCTTTCTTCATTAAGATGTACAATACGATACAGCAGAGCAAGCAGCATCATTTGAATTACCCTGGAGTCGCTCCTTGAGATGCTGGGCTTGGGCAGCTGTTGATTCCTGGGAAATAAAGGTCCTTAATCACAGCCCAGCCCTCACCTCGGGGCACGGCACGGAGCCTTCGCCTGCCTTTCCCAGCCCCCTCGCTGCCACCCGCCTTCCCAGGAGCCTTCAGAGGTGCACATCTGCATTTCCCACACTTTCTCCACAGGTGCAGCTGCACAGGTGTCTTGGCAGCAGTTTTGGTGAAGACCTGGAGGTGACACGTGCAGGTTGCCGGTGTTGCCAGCCCTGCCGCGGATGCTGCTGACTCTGCAGAGGCTCTGCTCTCCATCCCTTGCAGCATCAGCAGCAGCCTGGGGGCTCCCAGTGTCCTCCCTGGAATGGCCATTTAGAGCGTATTTTAAGCCCCACTGATCCCTCAGAGCAGCAGGGGTGGCTGTGTGTGTATTTCAGGGGGCTGTAACATTGCAGGCAGTGATTTTCACTTGAGAATTCCCAGAGGTGCTCCAGCCCCCTCGGTGAATGTGTGTGGAAAGCACCGAGCCCATCCTGTGGAAACAGCTGAGTTCCTTGCTGAGGCTCAGGATTTGTACAAGCAGGAGCAAGCTGTCTTTGGTTTGGAGGTGTGCAGGAGCCAGGGAGCTCCAAAGCAGGAGCTGAGCAGTGGTGCTGAGTTGGAATATCAGCTCTTGAGCAGGGGCACGTGGTGGTGGAGCTCTCCTGTCACCCATGGGGGCAGGCACTGTCTCCTGAGAAACACACCTTTGTGTCATCCCAGGTGCTTTAAAAATAATAGCACATGGAAATGTGAACTCTGTGAGCAAAAATAGCGTTGCAGGTTTTCAGAGCATTTCATGTGCCAAAAAAACCAAGAAAAATTATTTTATCCTCAGTAGGAGCTTGTCCTTTCCTAATTACAGCTGGTGGTGTGAGAAGCTGCAGTTGCAGGGGGTTATTCCAGCAGTAATCCAGTGGCTGGTGGGCAGGAGGAATGCAGTCCCAGTCATCCTTTTCTCAGATTTCCTTAGAGTGGATTTGTGTGGATGATTAAAGCTCTGTGTCCTGGCAGGACCGTGACATCAGCTCAGGTATGGTCACTTCTGCCTGGGACTGCTGGTGCTGACATGGATTTTAATCATAAAAACACATTTTCTCCCCAGTCAGCTCAGTGTGGTCAGCTTCAGCTCGGCTGTCTGGGCTCTCTTGCAGTCTCTGGCTTTTCCAGGGGTGTGGAGATGCCCACGCTGCCAGCAGGACATGGGCACGTCAGCAGGAGCAGCCAGGGCTCCCAGTCTGCTCTCAGCATTCCCAGTCTGCTGTCGAGCTGTGGCATGTGCAGGTGCTTGATGCCACTGTGCAGGGACGCAGCCCAGGGATTTGTTCCCCCAAATTATTTATTATTTAACTTTTGCTTTCTGTTGAAGGTTCTGCCTGTCCCTGGTAAAATGTCAAGTTAATTTAAAGACGATTCTACGCCTTTCTGACATTTTCATCCAGGATGTGTCCGCATTAAAGGGGCTAAAGGCAGAGCTGACAGACTTGGGACAGAAAATAAAAGGAAATAAAATTCAGTCTTTCAGTCTCATGTCCAGCCAGTAGTAGGTAGGACCTGTCAGATATGGCCTTACCTTTGGTGACACAGCATGAGCTGTGCACAAACCATCATCTTGCTGAGCAGAAGCGTGGGCTGTGTGCAAGCTTGGGCTTGAAATCAAACCCAAATCCTCCCAAATCTGTGTGGAGAAAAGCATGGCTGGAGCCCTTGTGCTAATTTAAGACTATTTTTGTTCTGGTCACACACAACGTCCATACGGATTGTGATGATTTTTGAGAAACATCTGATCCACTAATCAAGCTGTTCCCAGGGCCCATTGCAGCACGCCTGGACCAGGGCACTCAGTGCCAGCCTGGAGCAGATCAGGGGCCTTTGGAATGCAAGGGACATCTCCATCCATCCTTGGGCATGTGGTGAGGGATGGATGTGCCACTGTGCTCTGGTGTTTGAGCCCTGGCACCCCTCAGCTCTCTCACTGCTGTGGGATGTGACATCTGTGCTGGTGTCCCACAGAAGTTTGATCCAGGGGAATGCCAGGAAGGGTTTTGTAGGCCTTTTCATCAGCCCCAAGGACCTGAGCCAAAGCAGGGATCCATTTGCAGTGCTGTGTGCTGTTCCCTCAGGCTGCTGCAAAGGCAGCAATGTGCAGGAATCCCACTCACCCCGGTCAGTACATGTGAAGTAGTCTGGAAAATCGGGAAGAAAAAAAGCTCCATGCGTCAGGGATCAGATTGGCTTTTGGTTTCAGTTCAGAAAGCAATTTAAAAAGCAATATATTGAATGGATATCTATACTTGCTAAACCCTCTTTAAATTTAAAAGGCAGCAGCGTGTTTTGCCGTTATTTTGTGGATGTGCTGCTGTGATTCTGTGTGTGCTCCTCAGTCCCAGCACCGAGTACCCCTGCGAGGCTGCAGCACTGCATCTGCAGCATTCAACCAGGGGAATTTAATTTTGCTGCTGGGGTTTTAATATTCCTCCATCGTGCTTGTTCTGTTTGAGGCTGTGAACTAATTACGGCCAAGTTTAAAGGGCCTGGTCTGTCACACTCTGCAAACAGTTTGAAGTTGGAGAGAATCCATTTGAGAAAACGAGGAGGCTCAGTAGTGGAGCTCGTAACTCTGAGAAATGTTGCCCAGCTGCCTTCACGCAGTAATTTTATAAATATGTGTGTGTATATGTGTGTGTGCCCTTGTGTAGCTGCCTAATGAGGTGGTGAGTGCCTAGAGCTTGGGTGTCATCTGAGTTGTCTTAGCTGGCAGATATTTATTTCTTATGGCCAGTACTACACAGAAATCCCGATAAAGTGAAATTTGCAGCTTTGTAGAGGCCAATAGTTACTCCCTTGTTACCTTCTGTAACTATAAACCAGGCCTCTGAGGAGCTTTTGTACACAAAGATTTTGGAAGGCCTTGGCATTGTTCTGCCTCTCCTGAACAGTATGTTTGGTCCTCTTCCTGATTGGCACTGGGATGAGAAGCCTTGATATTAAGATAGAAAATCCCACATTGAGTTGAGTCTGTTTGGTTATGTGATTTCTACGTCCTCTTGGCTTTGCTGCACCTGGTAAACCAGCCCATTCTTCATCACCAGCTTTTCATTTTAAATGATAGCTATCAGCCTTGGTGATTGTGTAGCTGTTCTGCACGTTGATGGCTTGTGACCAGAACAGCGCTTTTTGTGACAGCAGAGCCTTTCCTTGGCTTTGGTCAACGTTAGTTAAGTCAGGAGTGTATCAAACTTGTTGGTCAGCATTTGAGGAGAAGAGATGGTTTTTGTTGTAGGACATGGGGCAGAAGGCTGACCCCTGGGGTGCTCTGTGCCTGCTCTGACATGGAAATGTGGCTGTTCTTGGAAGCAAAGCAGCAGCTGGTGGCACATACCCAGGACTCAGAAAAGCACCTTCCAAGTTAGCCAGTCCAGCCTGAAGTTACGGGTTGTGTCAGCAGCAGCCTTGCAGGGCGGGGATGTCCCTGCCCAGGTGAGGAGTGGCGGTGGCGGGGCTGGGACACACATGGATTTACAGGAATGCTCTGATCTGGTACCAAAGCACCAGTGACCATTTTCTCTCCTTTGCCACATGATGATGCAGACACAGGCCAGTGTCAGCACGTTCTGTCTTTAACACGGGGTCATTCCCTCTGGAACACTGGTGTGTACAGTCCTTCTTCCCAAAGAAGACTGCGACTGAGCAGGACTCCCCAAAAGCTCACTCTAAACTTTAACCGGTCTGTGTTTCCTATTGCAACCATCCAAACCATTTGCTAATCATAACTTTGTCATTCCAGCTGCAGCCAACATGTTGTTTGACGTGGATATTTGTTCGCACTTACAACCGCTTGAGAACTTTATTTTGTATAACCTGTCGGTCTCTGTCCCCGGACGGGGAAGCGAGATGCACTGTCCAGTTTGCACTGTTTCTTGACTAATAATCTCTTCCAGCACATCAATACAAGTTTGCTTCCAGCAGATTCTCTATTTAGTGTTAAAGCTGACATAACTTTTTCTGTTTCAGGAAGACAGTAAATTGAGACTATTTATAGATGCCAAGATGCTATCTCAGGAATTAATACTCAGTTTTAACAACCCCTTCTAAACAATGGCTTTCCCCCCACCTCCACCACCATTTCCCCTTCTACCATTTGCTTGGTTAAAACAAATGGGGATTGCTACCCAAAAACCAAAGCAAAGCCCTGCTCTTGGTCTCCTTGGTGGCTTTGGGAGGTTTCTCTTGTAGCCCCCGGAGCTCCCTCAGGAGAACAAGGGCTTGCCTCCTTGAGGGTGCCTTAGATTTGGTTGCCAAGATGAGAACAGCCTATGTTGGCAGTGGAAACAGGCTTGATAATCTGTTATGCAAATCTTGGTGCAGTTTGTTAAACTGTGCAGGGTTTATTTGTTTTGCTTCCATAATTAAAGCATGTAGACCTTGTATCTGTAAGTATTGTGTATTCCTTGTATGATTCTTGTCTCTGCTGCTGCTTCAGGAATTCAGCCCTGGGCTGTCCTCAGCTAAATTGCCAAGAAACAGGTCCTCCTTTTTCCACTGCTGCCTGTGCCCACGCAGGGGGCCCGTCCCCGGGTTGTGTGCCCGCATGTCAGGAGGGGAAACGCCGCTGTGAATTGTCTGTCGTTGCTGCAAAACCCAAGCTCCGGGCAGTAGTGCAGCGGTGCAGCGCTGCTGCTCACTCAGACACTGCCTGCCTCCCACTGCAGGGCTGCACCAAACCTGGCCTGGGCCCCTGCTCCGGGGATTTATTTCAGTGACACATCCTAAGGAGCCAGCCTGCCCCAGCCACTGACCCCTGCCACGGAACACCTACCTCCAGATGGAAAGGAAACGGCCTCCAACAACTCAATAAGCCAGTAAATTTGGGTGGTGTGGTGACATTTGGCTTAGACCTATTGGTGTGGAGGAAATAACTCAGAAAAATCCTTCAGATTTGGGTCAGTCCTTTAAAACTGCCTGTTGCAAACACCTGGAAGAGACAAAGCATCTCTCCATTGGCAAGGCAGTGCCCCCCAAGAAATCTCCAGTGGGATGTAGTCCTTACATCAGGAGCAGAATCAGCTTCAGACTAACCAGCAAAGAAACATCCAGGATATTTTAATTGCCCATAGCTGTTCAACCAGGTACCTGCTACAGCAGAGGGACTGGTGATCTTTGTCCACAGTTGCAGTTCAAGAGCACATTTTGTGCTGAAGAAAGTTATTCCTCATGCAGGTGGTGGCTGGGAGGCTGGAGGAGGGGCAGGAGCAGACTGTTCCCTGGCCACGGGTGCTCCCATTTGAGGCAGTGTGTGAGTGAGTAACAGCGACGTGCCGAGCCTCAGCTCCTCGTCCTGCTCTGGAGCTTCTGTTTTGTCCCCACCAACCAAACCGTTGGTGTCAGTGTTCTCTCCTGTCTCCTGTTCCCCTGACTTTGCAACCACCAGTAATTGTTCTGGCAAGGACCTGGAAAAAGAGAAAAATTTACTGTTTTCCTCAGGCTCATAGCTTTTGAACTGGAGGCATGTCTTCTAAACAGTGCAACTCACTTCAAATGCTTTTTGCCTTTCATTTTATTATTGCTTGTCACGCAATGTTCTTTGAAAGCTTGCTCATATATTATCTGTTCCATTTTTTCCATTTTCCCTTTTTTTGCATGCTGTTCCTCCTGTTTCTTCCCTTCCTCCAATCCTCTGTTCCCGTGTGTAGACACAACGGCGACGACAGAACCGGCAGTTCACGGTTGGTATCACATTCCTGTTTATCTTATTTCTCAGCGCTGCTGAGTGGCAAGACAAGCCTGGGAAGGGAAAGCCAGAAAGGGAACTGGAGTCTTCAAGGGAAAACTGTGTTTCAGGTGGACTCATCTCATAAATACAACATGGGTTCTAAGGCTGGAAAGTCTGTCTGCTCTTGTCATTTCTGCTGTGAGCTCCCCAGCTGATCATCCTGGTGCCAGGCGAGCACAAGCCCCATGGAAGTGACATCCAGGTCCAAGCGATGCCAAGTGGTTCCCCACCCACCGACTGAGAGAGTCACTTTACACACAAAAAAGAATATATATTTTTAATATTCTTTTTTATTACTATTTTTCATAGATTTTTCAGCATTTTTCTTGCATTTTGAGTTATTAGTTTCTAAGACAGTGGGTCTGCTGGCATAGGGCAGCACTGGGGATTCTGGGATGCTCCACAGAGGAGCGCTCGCCTCCAAGGTCGGCAGGGAAGTTTGCGTTATTACACTGCAGAAGGAGATTGGGAAAACAAATAGCAACACTTTCCTCTCAGCATAGCAGTCTAGCAAAGTAACCCTTCTCGTCTGCTCGAGGCAGTCTAGCTAACAGCTTGACAGCTTCCTGAGCTTCCTCCATTCCCCAGCAAGCCTACGTACGCACTGCAGGCTGGAAGTTGAGCATCCCATTTTTTGGCACAAGCTTACTTTTCAGCTGAAGAACCAAAACCTCTGACAATTTTTAATTACAGCTAATTCATGATGGACTTTGCTGTTCTAGTTTCTTTTAACTCTGATAAATTGACTGATTTTTTACTGACAGAAATCCCTAGCACAGAGCAGCCCATTCTCCTGCCTGCTTCCCTTGAGGCATTGCTTGGGTGAGGTCAGAGGCAGGACTGAGTGAAGCAGTCCTTCAGTAGCAAAGGGCCATATCAAGTGGAGGGGCTTGCACTTCTGATCACAAATAACTTACCTGCCTGGATGCATTTTCCCACTTGGCATAAAGATCAGAAATCTTTGGGCACACTTGTGTTTTGTCTCTGTGATAATCTCCCTGTGTGTATAAGAACCAACACTGCTGATTTTATAGCTACCTTTTTGTGGCTAGATGTTGGTTCTTAAATTTGAAAAAGGTCAGGTAGCCCTGATGAAAGCACAACTGCCAACATCCTTTCTAGGTGTCTCTGCATCAAGAAGGGCTCAGTGTAGGCATGTATTATTAGACTCTGCAATGAGGACACACTGGGCAGATGCTCCGTGGTGAGCCCTTGCCCCATTTTTTAAAGCAATTCCTGATGTCTTCCCTTGTTTTTCTTTGTTCTGAGGAAGCCCTAAAAAGCCTGGTTTTAACTCAAGGACATCCCCCGCCTCCAAGGGGAGGATTGCTGCCAGGGAGGTGTCCAGCTGAAATGACAACCCATCCCAGTCAAATGAGCTGCCACAAACTTTCCTGCCTTAAAACCAGCCAGTTCTGAACTGCCCTGTGCTTGCCCTTGTGGGGTGCTTTTCCCATGAAGACTCTGGGTTTCTTTCCAAGCTTGTGTTGCTGGAGTGTGTATGGAGTATACCAGGTGTTTCTGTATGTTGGCCATTTGTTCTTTCCGATGTCCGATGGGAGTGAGCATGTCTGTGAATGACTAGAAATGCATGGGCATGAATACAGCCAAATGGATTTTCTCCAAAAACGATTTAAAATGAATTGGGGGAAGAAAAAAGAAAATAAACCAACCAAAAAAAAAAAAGAAAAAAACAAAACCAAAAACCAACCCAAAAAAGAGTGCTAGCAAAGAAAATGGAATGTAAGGCCAGTGTGGAGCCAGCACAATGCTTCAATCGGGGAAAGAGGGTTTTGAGCCATTTAAAGTTTTGGAGTGTATCCTAGAGGACTGGGGGGAAGGAGTCCTGTGTGTGTGTGCATGTCCCAGCAGTAGCCAAGGCCCTGCCATTCCCGTTTCCTCACGGAATGGAGTTGACGGCAGCGATGCATGAGTGACCTAACGCACGAACGTTGTTAACTCTTTTGTTGAAAAATGACAGCTTAACTGTGAATTTTCTGATGCACTTTCTCCTTTCTCTGCACTGTTCATTGCCAGAGCTCCAATAACAGCATGGTCATGGCCGGCAGGAAGGCTTGTGCTTCCGCTGCACCCCACCAAGCTGGGGTTTCCCAGCCTCAGCCCTCCCCTCCCGGTGTGCCCCCGTGGGGTCAGGGTGCCCGTGGGGCTGGAATCGCAGGCCCCACTGTTTGAGCTGGAATACAGGCAGAACTCGGAGCCGGGAGTGTAACAGCCTGGAGTGTCTGCGCCCCTCGGTCTGGGGAGAAAGCACTTTTGCTGCCATGCCCTTTCAATTTTCCTCCCTGCCCCTCTCCCCACCATAATCAACATGCCAGTTTTTAATGTCCTGGTCCCTGTTGCTCCTTGGTGGCCAGAGAGCTTGGCCCTCACAAGGTGCTGGCCTTTGTGAAGCCCCTCAGATACCCTTGCCCCCTACGCAAGCAGGACATCTCTAAGCAGCCATGACCTTGGACACACTGACCTTGTGTCCAGTTTTTTCCAAATTCTGCCCCTAGCCTGTTGTAAGCAGAGAGCTTTAAATGCTCAGAGTGACTCCCCAGGATGTGGGTGCTATCCACACAGGGCATTGTGCTTGAGGCCATGTCCATCCATCCACCCAGCAGTGGGGGGCTCAGGGCTGCTCCCCGCTCCCCTGGCAAGGCAAGAACCAGGCAATGCTGCCTCAGCACAGGCAGAATTTCTGCTCATTCTCCTGGAAAGGTAGGGATTTGAGCCATTTGAAAAAGCCTCCTCTGAAGCTGGCAAAGCAGGAAGCCTGGAGTGAAGGTTAAAAAAGGAAAACACCCCAATCACAAATGAAGAGTGATAAGAAAATACTTGGCCCATAATGCAGCAGGTAAATTATTTTACAGGCTGGGAATTCTTCCCTGAAGGGCCGTGTGGGTTTGACATAAGAATAGGTAACACTGTTGTGTTACGCTCAGTCCCTGAAAATGAGTTTTGCTTGGCTGAAGCCAAAGCCTGCCCACACCAGAGTGCCAGCCACTCGTACACCTCGCCCAGTGCCACGGAAAAGGCCTCAGAGCTTTCTGCACTGCCATCACCAAGCAGCTCTGCCAGTCCAACTGCCTCCTTCCCTCATGGAAGTGCCCTACTTAAAAGTGCAGCTAATAGTGAATCCTTTCCTCAGTGCATTTTACAGCTCCCGTCCTTGGGGCGGTTGAATAAAACATCACAGCGCTGTCTGCGCGCGCCGCGGGTCTGCGCCGCGCGCCGCATGAAACGGAATCCCTAATTGCTTATTTAGAGCCTGAGATGGGAGAGAAATTGGCTTTTCCTTAAAAACTGGATGTAGCGTGGGAGCCCACAGAAACCTAAATATAGCCGGGGTGCCTGGTCCTCGTGTGGGCACCTGGTTGAGCTGCAGGATGCGCTCCCTGTGCCGGCTCTGCCTGGCGAGGATTTATCATTTCCAGGGAAGTGGAGCAGAGTGGAAAGTTCCCTTTCATTTCTCTGACAGGAGTAGTGGCAGACTTTGAGTTCATCCCCTCAGAAGCGAAAAGAAGGGGCTTTAGTAGCCAGTATGAAAGTTTAATGAGAAAAATCAAGAAGCAATTTACCACCTATTTAAATGCCTCACAACAGGTTCTAACACCGGCCAGTGGCATTTGTGAGTGTCCCAGGTGCAGGGAGAAATGGAATTGTGGAATTGTTGCAAATTTTATTCTGGAAAGGATTATATTTTTTTTGCTTCATAAAAAATGCAACATTGCCCTTTTTCATCAGTGAGAAAATGTAGTTCCTTTAAAGGGAACTCTCTACAGAAGCAATTTTGGAGAGAGAAAAGTGGAAGGGCTCCTCTGCCAAGTGCAGCTTTGAATGGCCAATGCTTCTGTGAGTCGACTGTTGTATTTACAGATCACTTATAGGAAAAAGGCTCCTGAAAATCTGAAAAGGGGTCCCTGAAACCCAGGAGTGGCGGACAAGCAAATTTCCTGCTATTAATCTAAATGGCTTCCCTCTTCAGGAGGTAATTCCAACGTAGCTTCTTGGTGATTTGATGTATTTAAAAAACAGTTACCGAAAATGAGTTTCATTTTTAAAGAGCAGTGTATATATATAAATATACATATTGCTGCTCTGCAGTGGGGCCAAGTCTGCATATTGACCGTGCTGCACTCACAGCTTGGCTATTTAACAGACAGTCAGCTCTGGTAGCAGTCTGTGAGTTGACCATGCCAGGCTCCCCAGTGCCCAGGGATGCAGGATCTCTTCATGGGAATTTTTTTTCTTTGCTTATGCATTTGCTCTTAGTGGCCAGCAGCAAGAGTGAGTCCTGGAAGTCACAGCCCACAGGGTAACACTGCCCCACCCCACATTTCAGTAAGTCTGGGTGGCCTCCTGGCACAGGTTTGCCCTGTCACTGGGGCTGAGATGTCCATCCCTGGGGTTGCTCTGTATGCAGATCCCAGCACTTCCTCGGACTCCCAAAGCAAGCAGCACTAATGCCCTCACAGACAGCACCAGCTGCCTGTGGTGGCCACAACCATGTGCCTCCCTGATTTATAGCTCTGAGGACAGATGCTTTTCCCATAAATGCATCACATTTGCGCAAATGAAAAAAAGCCGGTTTGTCCGATAGTTTGGCAGAGGGCACAGCCTGCAGCCTGCAAACAGGCCATGACATGCACTGCCAGTATTCGTATTCTCTCCTCGATAAATGTCTGGACTTGTCACCATGACCAAAACTAATTGGATTGGCTGCAAAATTGGAGGCAAGTTTTCCACTGCTCTCTGTTTGCAGGACCAAAATCAGCCTGGGCTAAATTGGGACATTGTCCCCGTGACGGCCGAAAGGCAGAGTTTGGGGGGCTCTGCATGCTGTTATGAGTGGTCTCAATGCCATGCTTCGTGTGCCAACAGTGTAGAGCCAGGAGCATTTCTGTCTGTAATGAGGGCCACGATTGCACTGGTGTCACACGGTGGCTCTGCCCGCACCAGCAGACAGTGGCAAGTGACTGACGCATTCTCTTTTTCCCCCCAAGAAATTCATCCTCAGTTCTTAAGTGTGTTGTTTTTTGTCGCTTGAGAAACGCAGAGAAAAACGAGTCTGTTTTTACTTGTAAGGCTTTACTCAGTTGCCCAATTCGGCCGAGGAGCTGGACTATGGGGATCTCTCAGGTAAGGGCTAGTCCGTAGGTAACCCGCTGCTCTCCTTCGCTAGACACTGGTTCCACTCTGATTTCTGCATCTTGGCCATGTTGCATTGTGCAGTCGCTGTGGCGCAGCCATTCCCCACACGCTCTCGCAGCTTGGAAGTGCTCTCCTTTCAGTTGGGGTTCTCTTTTTTTTTTTATTTTGGCACCCATTTCTGTGTGGCATGCTCGGACATGGGGCAGGAGGTGCAGGGCACCGAGGCCAACCATTGTGGTTCCCTCCTGGCTGGGATTTTTTGAACGCTGATTTGGAGACCGGTTGAGTTGAATCTTTGTTTGTAAAACACTTGACTCTGCCGTGTTGTGTGAAACCCCCCTTAAAGCAGGTGGCCAGCACTAACTTTTGGCTGCTCAGGGATTCCTCATCATACCAACATCAGATTGGGGGTTAAAAGGAGGTGGTTGTTTCATCAGTGAGGCCAAACTAAATAAATGGTTCAAGCCTCTTTTTAGCCACACTGGACTGAAAGGGGCATAAATGCATCCTCATGTCTGGTCGTTGCCAATTAGTGCTGATTAAGATTAAAGCATAACAGCATCTCCAGTGGATGCAGTTGGGTGCATTCAGAGCAGAGCCTGTACCAGTGGTACAAACCTAAATCTCTGCTCTTCGTGTTTTCCTATAGAAATGCACCCATATTTTTTTTGCCCCTCCTTGCAGAGCATCCCTGCAGACTCCTGGTGCCTGCCGGGCTCTGGCTGCGTGGGGCTGCACTGACGCAGGGTGCACAGTCCTGGCCTTAGGGCAGGAGCAGCCATTTGACCCCTGGGAAGAGCCCAGCCCAGGGGGGTTGGAGCCTGGTGCTGTTCCTCTCGGGGTTCAGCATGGAGCAAACAAAACCCCAAAAACCCTGATTCCTCATTCCATCTAATGGTTCCCTCTCACCCGATCAAATCGGGAACGTCCCATAAGCCACTACAGGAGTGCTTTGGCCAAGAGGTCAGAAATGATGGATTCATTCCGGATGTTTTCTGACACTGAGCGATGCTAACAATTATTATTGCAGGCCCTGGACAGATCCCATAGGTAAGGTGCACCAGGGCTCTGGTGAACATCCCTGAGTGGATGGGGGAAATTGTTTTGCTCTAGTAAGTTGTTTTACTTTTTAAGATTCTATTTTTTTAAGGAAAAATACACTTTTTGGTGAATGAAGAGAAGAACCTGAAAAAATTCATCAAAGCAATTGCCCAGGATGGGTGTTTGCTCCCCAGCCTGTGCTGCCCAGAGGGGACACAGTGCAGTCCTTTTTCTGAGTCTGGAATGGAAGCCAAAATTTCCCCTGCCTTTACAGAACGCAGCGCAGGCAGAGCCGCTGCCCACAGCGATCAAACACCCACAGCTCCCAAACACCCTTTTTGGAGTATCTGGTTTGGTTACTGATTTTTTCCCTAAGAATTTCAATAATTTGCTTGTTGCTCTTTAGGTTACTCCTACCTGCCCAAAGGGTGATCATTCCTGGTCAGGTGTGGTCAGGATCATACTGGGTCAGGTATGGGGAGGCACTGGAGAAAGCCCCAGGCCCTTCTCTGCTACAGAGTGGCCTCTGCCCCACAGCCCCTGCTCAGAATGCCAGGAAGCTGAACCCAGGTCACATTTTTGGCCCAGGGTCAGCAGATTGGGGCTCTCGGATGGGTGGTCCAGGTGAGTGCTGGAGTTGAGCTCTCCATCAGGAGCAGCAGGAACGGGCGCTGGGAGCCCTGGGCACCACCCTGAGGGATGCAGGGCACGTGCCCACCAGCACGGGGGCCGGGGCGTGGGGGCTGCTGCCGTGTTTGCTCAGTGTGCTGTTCCTTCCAGGTACATCTGTCCCGCCCACAGCTCCAACCGAGGCTCTGCCGACTGTGCAATTAAGTAATGCATCCCTTGCCTTCCGCCCAGGTAGCCCGAGTGCAGAGCCGTCCTCGCTCTTCCCGGCCCAGCTCTGTGTGTCCGTGCCTCTCGCAATCCTCCTCTTGTTCCTCACATCCTGAGCCCTTGGGGTACGGAGAGGGCTGGCCTGGCACCTCTCAGCTCTTATTCCAGGGCAGGCAGGGTTCCTGCAGCACCGGGAGTCGTGAGGGCAGACCTGAGCGTGTGTGTGTGTGTGTGTGTGTGTTGTGCACACCTGTGCACACCTGTGCACACACAGACACTGCCGTGGGCTCCAAGCATGGTGCTCCAGGGACCTGCCCCGGCACTCCCCGAGCTCTCCTGGCTCTGCTGCACCTCCTGTAAAACAGGGAACTAAAACGCTGCCAGCAGCTTTGCAGAGGGAGTGCTGGTGGATTGCTGGCCGTGGGCTGTGAGCGGGGCTCCCTTCTCCACAGGGGAGTCTGTGGAAGCAGCGCTGCAGCTCTGAGCTCTGCCAGGGTGAGCACATTTATTCAAACAAGGCGTGTGATTTTTTATGAAGCCATCTTGAAATGGGTCGCTGAAGGGGAGCTTATTGATTGAAGAAGGATGAACTCCTCAAATTTCTCTGGTTTAAATTAGACTGAATTCAATTACGATACGACAGGCAGGTTAACGCTGCTCTTTAACGGCCCCTCAATAAATTTGAGGAGGGGTAGACTGCTCCACGCCACGCTGTGGGAATGAATAACATTATTGCTCATCCTGTCATGGACAGGCTGTGATTTCTCTCCTCCCATGTCGTGGCTAAGTGGTTTATAGTGTTCATGGGGTAATGGCAGCCTCGTCTTCCACCAGCAGCCCCTGCCAAGTCCAACCTCTAGCACTGCTCCATCATTTCAAAAACTTTATTCCACAAAAGAATTGACCCCAAATTCAGTTGGGAGTGCAATGCTGATGCTTCCTACCTCCAGGGAAAAGGAGTAATTGCCTCATCAAGTTTTCAGGAGTGCTCAAGTGACTTAAGGCCATTAAGCACCCGAATTATGACCTGTGGGATCTTCAGGAATACTGATATGATAATCATTTAATAAACTAAACTGTAACCAGATTTAGAAGAGATCACTTGTTTAGGAATTCTTCAAAGCCATTGGGGTAGGTTTCCTTTCCCCTGCCGTGATGCAGATGTTACCTGCACATCTGGGAAGCTCAGGAGCTGTCAGTGGGGTTGGTGTGTATAAGCTTGCTCCTGCCCACAAGTTCAGCCCACCCTGCCCAATGTCAGGAGCTTGAAATTAATTTTCACCCAGAAATAGAAGGTAAATTTTTGTGCAAGTGCAGCGATAAATCCCTATATGCCAAAATTGATGTCTAAACTACATTTTCACAAAAATCCCACTATGTTCTTTGCTTTTACAGCAGAAATGGGCATAGAGGAAGGTCAGGGCTGTCCAGAGATACCCAAAGTGTTGCAGTTGGACAATAGAATGTGAAGCTGGAGGGAGGTGAGGAGGAAGGACAGGAGTTAGGAGCAGCACCCAGCAGGGGTTCCATAGACCCCGGGCTTTCCCACATCCCGGCAGGACAGGCTGCATCTGCCAGCGCTGCCTTTGCTGCACGCCTCTGGCACCGAGCCCAGGGAGAGCCGTGATGGGCCGGAGGGTGCTGGAGCACACAGGGAAGGAGCAGTTTGCAGCAGCAGCAGTGTCAGGAGCGGTGCCAGCGGCGCGGACAGGCGGGGCCGGCTGGTCCCGGCTGCAGGAGGTCGCTGGAAGGAGCCGCTCGGGGGTGCCCGTGTGTGCAGGGGGCTCCCGGCACCAAGGTGAGCCCAAAGCCGCCGCTTCGAGCCTCGCGGGACCCGCTGGTGACAGCGCGGGCAGCGCTGAAGGTAAACGAGAGGGGTTTGACCCAAAGAGGTCCCAAGCTGTTAGTGTGGGTAGAGGGGAGATTTAAAATGCAGGCAGCCCGGTCCAACCCAGTCTTGCTTTTAGGCTGGAGATGCTGCTGCTGACAAAAAGAGTGGAATATTTGTAGGTACACCTATATTTAAAGCCTCATTAAAATGGAATTGAGTGGAACCTTTTCATTGAGAAGCTGGGAGCAGAAAAGTCTTCCCTCTGCTAAACCTCAGTGTAAGCAGTGACCCACTGTCAGAATGCTGCTCTTACCAACACCAACATTTTTCTTAAGAGTGCACAGAAAGCTGGTTTTAGCACTTAGATTGGCAGAAATGTTAAAAACTTGGAGATCTTTAATACAGTCACTTTTTAAGAGGGTCCCCCGAAGCCCCCATAGCTGAGAACCTGCAGGTGTGAATCGCAGATGATGATTATCAGTACTTAGATGGACAATGCCCAGCTCAGCGTCTGCTCCGTACTGCTCCTGACCTTTGGAATTAGTTCCTTAGTTCTGTGATGAGTAGGAACCACTCCCAAACCCCTTTCTCTCCTGTCTGTGTGCTGTTTGCTGAGCCGCACTTTTTGTTTAAAGGAAAACTTCAGGGTTGCCATTCCAGCAGTGTAATCACTATTTTGTTGATTACATGAGTAGTTGGTAAAAATAATTAGCAAAAATAAATTTCAAGCTACCCAAGTCTTTGTGTGGCCCCCCTAGAAGAGGCTCTGGAGCGCTCCTGCTGCTGTGCAGAGATCTGCACTGTGGGCAGACGGGCCCAGTACTGCACCCCATGCATCCCCTCTTGTGGGGTGCAGCCGTGCCAATCCCTTGGGGGAGCAGCACAGCACTTGGAAAGACAAATTGATTTTTTTTCCTGCATGAGTTCAGCTCTGGCAGGTGGATTGTACTTTCACCACTGCAGTTTTCCTTTAAGGTGCTTTGGTGCCAAGCAAAGCATCGACCCAAAAACGGTTCAGCCAAGGTGCAGTGTAGCTGCAGAGTAGCCCTGAGGGGACATGTTGGTGACAACATGCTGTGATGTCTGTTCCCTCCCTGCCTTTCCCTCCCTCCTTCTGCCCCACCCACAAAAACTCATAAGCAAACCCAAACCAAAACCCTAATAGGAAAATTCCTGATGATTCGCTGGAGAGGCCAGGATCCAGCTTGCTCCAATATATATTAACATCCTAATGGGAAAGCTCTGCATGTATACATTTACTGCGCCCTGACAAGAGGGAATTAAATGTCAGAAGGATTTGTAGCATCTGTAATTGAATTGGTGCTGAGAAAAGCAAATCTTGAGGAAGAATAACATATTAGGATTAGCAAATAATGTGGCATTTTGTCAGTTCCTGCCATCTTGACTGTTCCCTCTTCAGCAATAAAGTTGTGATTTCTGGTTTAATCAGAGATAGGAGGCAGGAATAGCTTGGGTGAATTGGAGACAGCATTTAAAGCAGATTCCGGTTGTTAAGGTCAAGTCTCTTCTTGGCTTTGGGGAATTATTCCTTGTTCCATAGACCTGACACTTTGTTAATTGCCAAAGAAATAGCGAGGGACAGGACGTGGAGGGGCTGTTCCCGTGCTGCTGGCACACAGACAGGCTTGCTGGGAGCCGTGTGGGAATCGCTGGCGGTGGATTTGGGCTTTGCCGTGCCGGCAGGCAGAGCTCACGGTGCTGGAGCGCACGGGCTTTGATGAGGGGCTGGAGGCAAGGAGAGGAGATGCTGCAGGAGGAATGTTTTAGGCTGTGTGTAAGCTTGAAGATGTATTTAGCCACGTGTTTAACAGTGTGAACTTGGGGCTGGCACCTCGCTGGGATCTTCTTTAAGAGGAACAGTTGAGAAAAATGGCCATGCACATCTCAGCAGAGGAACTCACGCTTAACAAACTCTGCTGAGCAAACCTGGCAAGGCTTTAGGCCAGAGTCCCTTCCAGGGGAACCCTCTCTCCCTGCTCTTGGCACAATGCCAGTCAGAGGGAGGACATGAGGGATGTGTGAGGCACGAGGCTCTGGCACAGCCCCGTCTCCACGGCAGTGGGTCAGGGGACAGTGGAGGCTGCCGCCAGCATGAACACACGGCCTCATCTTTCCAGAACCTTAATTTATGATGATGAAGAAAAAACGCCTCTTGATGCAAAATCCTGCTGGAAGCACATTACAGAGCCATAACTCAGCATCTTTATGCCCCTCAGCTGTTCCAGATGTCAACAAGGCACTCATCCACCCCGGCTGGGAGGCTGCTGGCTGCTCCGAGTGCAACCGAGCAGAACTGGGCGCAAAGTTCCTAAAAAAATAAGGAAAAAACAGAGTGAAGCGTGCCCAAAGCAGCTGCTGCAGCAGATGAGCCAGTTTAGTTGCTTTGCAGAGAGCAGGTTCACAGAGGCCAGATTAGCCGAGCTGGAGCAGCAGGGGAAAGGCTGTGTTGGACTGGGAGCTCCCAGGATGCCCGGTGTGACCGGTTTTCCCCAGCTGCCACCCTGGGCAAGCAGCAGATCCTGTGCCTGGGCACGGGACCAGCTCAGCACCCCATGAGTGTCCATGGGCACCTTTCCCTCAGCATGCAGGGATGTTCAGCCACTCGGCACAGAGCAGATGCTGGGAAGTGATCACAGCATGGTCTGTTCCCCCTGGAGATGAGACAGAAGTTCTCCCTTTGCTGTGCTTTTGGATTCCTTGGCACACTGTCACCACAGTGCCATGGCTTGGGGTTCAGTGATGTGACAGTGAAGGCTTTTGGTTTGCAGGGGAATAATCTCTTCTGGCTGCAGTTTTAACCTTATCAGCCAAGCTGCTGTAAGGGTCTCCACAGTGTCCCTCACCACACCTCAGCTCATCCCAGCATCTCTCTGCCCGCACTGGGGCTCCTGCTCTCAGAGGTCATTCAAAGGGGCTTTTTTTCTTAAATTGTTTTAATTAAAGGCGCTTTATGGTGCTTATGGTCCCGAGTTATTTACTTGGGTCCCTCAGTCCTTAATCTTGGAGCAGAATTGGAAATATCGATAGAAAGCGTAAATCCCAGCTGCTGCTCGAAAGCTTTGTATCAGGTCTCGGCTCAAAAGAGCCCCATTACCTTTGGCTGTCACAGATCTGTACGCTTGATCGATAAACTTCAAATATTATTAGAGGTGGAGGCTTCAGAGATTTGCTCTGTTCTTTGGAGGGAGACGGAGATAAATCTTTCTTAAAAATTGACTTGCATTTGCTCTCTCAGTCGTCCTGGCAAAACGCATTTCTCCGAGGTGTCCAGGCAGGCGCAGGCAGGGCAGATTTATGGGCCATGTGCTTCTTGTAGTGAAAGATTTAAATGGTAAATCCTTCACATATGACTTCACAAATCATGTAAAGTTAAAAGATTTTTACCGTTTCTGTTGCTGCTGTGCTTAAATTGTAAGGTATGGCCAGTAAATCATTTTAATAGAGGTGTCGCGCTTGACTCGCTAAAAAAAAGAGACAATGGTTTAGCTTCTATTCCAAAATGTTAATGTATTAATCAGCGGGAGAATAATTGTTTTTTACTGCATTATAAATCTCATTTGCCATTAGGATTGCAGCAAGGGTTGATGTAGCTGCGTTCTTAAATTAAAATTGTTTACACTGCTATACATTCATTTTACATGGCCATAGCTCATCCGGGGTTCATTCCGGAGCTGTTCCTCTGCTACATCAGTCATCCCTCTCCCAGGTGACGGCATCCCGAGGGAGAGGCGCCTCTGAAAGGAAACTAATTGTGTGGTGAGGAGTTAAATAAACGCAGTACAGCAGTCGGAGCCGCTGTACAGTTACTGCTTGCTGTCGGCCTCAGACTGGGTGTTAGCTTTTGGGTCAGGAGTGCTGTGTCCTTGTGGGTTGCATTGAGCAGTAAAGGTGGGGGTTCATGGTGGAACCCAGTTCAGTCAGGGCAGAGGATGGTTACAAATATTTTCCATGCTGGGTGAGTTGGGTTTTAGGCCAGGAGTGTTTTGGGAAATTGAGATGTTTTCAAGAGGGCATTCGTTAATGACGTTTCTCAGAGCTAACGATTAATATTCCCTTATTGTACTGCTCTTCTCCATGCCCCATCCACCAGGAAGGCTGAGATTCGGAGAGCACTCTAGGGAAATTTCCCAAAATAGATCCCCACCAACGACTCCATGTGCCCTTCCTCCCCTCTCCCAGCTGTCTCCCCCGTGCGTAGTCATAGTGCTGCTGCTTTTAGCGGAAAACACCTCGCGAGTCGAGCCGCCAGATCAGTTCGGCTCCGGACAAAGCTCCTCTGCCCGAACTCATCTGTGTAGTTAGCTCCGTGCTTCACCCCTGCTCTTCTGGAGAGCCTGAGGGCAGCTCTTCCCATCGTGAGAGCAGCTGCAGCCAGAGCCTGCCGAGAGCATCGTAATAAGTCCCCAATTCTTATTCCTCTTCTGATCTCAACAGATTCCCGCGCAGGTGAGGAGGGGGCCATACGGAGCGTGGACCATGCCGTGGTTGGTGGCGTCGTGGCTGTCGTCGTCTTTGCCATGCTTTGCCTGCTCATCATTTTAGGGCGATATTTTGCCAGACATAAAGGTAAGACAGAGACCCAAGCTGGAGGATGAAAGGCCAGGCACGCATGTCCCCTCAGTCGTGGTGTTGCCATGTCTGATGTGGCAGACGCCTCAGTCTCTCTCCCAGTGACATTTCTGTTTCCTTTGTCGATTGCTCCCTCGCCACCACACCGAGACCCCCAAGGAGTCACGCAGCCTCCCCTTCCCTTGCAGGTACATACTTCACTCACGAAGCCAAAGGAGCAGATGATGCGGCCGACGCAGACACAGCCATCATCAACGCAGAGGGAGGACAAAACAACTCCGAGGAAAAGAAAGAGTACTTCATCTAGAGCAGCCTTGGTTCCCATGAGGTGTCCAACCGTGGACGGTTACTACTGGCCCTATTTAAACGCTACAAAGACAGTGATCTTGAAAGTTGCAACCAGCTTGTGTCTTTTTTTTTTAAGGAAAAAAAAGCAAATGGGTGGTGGAGAGCGGTGAGGCCGGGATGGTCTGGGATTTGCTGTGTAAAAATATTCCTCGTAAAGTACACTCTGCTGTTCGACACCTCAGTTCGTTTGGGTTTTCTTTTTTTGGCCAAGTCCAGCTTGGATTTAGTTTAGTGAAGTCATTTGCAGAAGATTCTGTGCCTTGTTTAATTTCTGTTCGTTCGGGTCGGGGGGAGGCTGGGAAGAAGAGGGGCTTCTGTGCGTTAGTTCCCTTCGGGTTTCTGTGGCTCTTCGTTTCCCCTTTCCTGTTTCTGGAGTTTCCAGCTGGGACCCCGTGGAGTAGGTGCATTTCTCTGAAGATGTTTCCCCTTTTTTCTCTTCACCGGTTTCCGTTCAGAACTCGAGCTCATCGGAGGAGAACCAGCACATTTTAGATGCGTAGTTTGCAGTTCAGTGTGCCCATGTCCCGTTCCCCTGTTGCCGTCAGGGCTCGGATGACACCCCCGAGCCCCTTTTGTGGCTGTTTCAGGTGCTTTCAATGGTGGCGGCTGGGAAATGGGCTGGAGCTCGGCAGAGGCGCTGCTCAGCCGTGGGGATGCAGGAGCAGGGTCCTTGCTGGGCAGGCAGGGCCCTCCCTGGTGCAGGGGCTTCTCCTCATCCTCTCCCCGCTTGGCAGCCATGGGGGCAGCAGGTGAAGCCCCTTTGACGCGTGAGCCCAGACCTGGAGAGCAGCTGGATGAACAAAACTGCCTTTTTTTCCTACCTGCTGAGTAAAACATGGGAATTCGTGTTGAAACAAGCGTGCTAATGACCACTAAAGCCATAGGTGCACAGGAGACTCTGGCTCAATCGGAATTGTAAGCGACAGGTAGCAAACCGCAGCGGGAAGACGGTATAAAGTTATATATGCTGACTTTTTTTTTGGTGAGTAATCATGGATTTGGAGCGATACTTTTTTATTGAGTTTATGTGGCAAATGTATCTGATTTATTTAAGGAAAGCATTAATCTTAGTATCAGGTTTGGGGATTTTTTTAGGGGGTTGGGTGGGCCCATTTTTGTGTGTTTGTTTTTTAATTGCTGTTTTTTGGCAGAACCATTACAAAGTGAGATTCCTTTGGGAACGGGCCAGCGGGCCTATTCCCCAGCAGTATTCCGTCTTTCCCTTCTTCACGAGCGGAACCTCGTGAAGGAAAAGCACCCCTTTTTTCCGAGCAGCTTTTGTCGAGCGCAGCTCTTTTCTGAGCCCTCAGCACCATTGCCAAACCCCATCGCGGTGAGAAGCAGCCAGGGGGGAGCCGGGGGCTCCGTGGCCCGGCGGCGGCGGCACGGGACGGGCATCCTGGCCTTGGGCAGCCCATATTTGTTTGGAAGTGTACCGTAGTGCAGTGTTACCGATGTAACTTTGACTTACAATGTTGACATGTCTCAGGTTCATGTGTTTGATTGGTGTTTTCCGTCTCAGGTAGATTGCAAAATTTCGGCCCCACGCATTGGAAAAATAAAAAAAAAAACATAAAAACAGGAGAAACAACAGGAAATTATTAATTTTAGTTGTATATCGGTTTATGTATTTTTTCTTCAGTATACAGTGCACTGTTGAAATGTATTGTTGAGTATTACTTTGTACAGCTTTAGATCATTAGGACTTTGAAGCGTGAAGAAAGAACAACCTTGTTTAAAGGAGGATCACAAATGAAGAACGCGGAACTGATGATAAACAACCTTGTTCTTTATTTACCCGGCCTTTTTATTTTTTCCCCTTAGGCCAGTTCTGTTTTAAGGTGTCCATGGAAGATGTTACAGTGTAAGAAAATACATATCCATCTGTTCCCATTCACATTTTGTATTGGTTCATGTATCCCATTTTTACAAAGGAAAAGAAGTACTATAAAATATCTGTCTTCTTAATAAAAAAAAGTTAATGTTACGAAACTAGATCTTGTTTTGCACTCTTTATCCTGGCTGTTAGAGAGTCCAGTGTCAGAACTCCACCAGCAGCATGGGCAGGAGGAGCTGGGGCCAAGCAGGTCACACCCAGCTCTGCCTAGGACAAAAGCAGTTAGTGTATTGAACCTGCATATAATATAGAGCAGGTTTTGTAAGTTTGTTGTTTATAATTGCTGAACTGTTTTCTTTGAGGAGTAATGCCTTGGAGAAAACTGATTTGACGCTGATAATCCAACCTTCCCAAGCTGAGGTAGGTCAGTACACAAGTTCTTAATAGAGACAAATATTTAAATCCTCCCTTGGAAGGTGAGTGTTGAAATTCTTTCACCCCGTTCTTGTCTCCCATTCAGTCCTGACGCTGCCAGCTTTCTTGTCTGTCCTTAAACACTTGGCATTTCCCAGCTGGGACTCACGAGGTCTGTTTGCCTCAAGACCCCCGGCTCCAGGAGCCGCTGCTGGGAAGGATCCGCTGGGCTCGGCTCAGCCTCGGGCAGCGGCGGCTCCTCCCGCCCTTCCCTCCACCACAGCCCCCCAAACCGGGCTGCGAGGCAGCTGCAGCGCTGAAATTAGAATCATTAATCTTTTATGTTTTGCACAAAGGATGAGGAGAAAGACAATTGCTTTTTGAGGAGATCACGCCGAGAACAACCGTGCAGAAGCAGCGTGCGGGGCACCGGAGGGGCCGCGTGGACCGGGGGGTGCGTGCCAGACCAAGGCCACTGTCCAGCTCCTGAGCACTCGGTGCGTCTCGTGGTTGTCACAAATAACGTTTTTCTGAGAGAAATCATGACACTGAGGCAAAAACGTAGGGCAGAGCCAAAGAAGCAGCTCGCTCTTTTCTTACCTGAAATGAGCAGAGCAGCTTTGATGGTTTCCATGGCTATTGCAATTATTTCAGCGCAGAACAGGCTTGCGGCTCACAGGCCCCCGATGCTGGCTCACGATGGTTTTCTCCTCAAGCCAGCACTAATTGTGTCTCACATTTGTGGTGTCTGTAATTTATCCTCTCAGGGGTCCACGTCTTTCAGGGTTTTAAGGTTGTTCAGTGCTGCTTTTCTTCCCATTGAATCTAAACACTCGGGTCCTTTGCTTTTCTGGCCCTACACAGGCATTATTACAAGCAGGTGGCAGGAAACTGTACCTGTAGCATGCAGGACCAGGTACCTGATGAAACCCTGTGCATTAAACTTCTCAGATACTGAGATACAAAGAACTTGGATGGGGAAACCTGGCAAGAATAGCAGTTGAGCCACAAGACTTAGTGACCCCTATGTCCTGTGTCCAACTGCAGAAACTCTCCCCAGACAGGACCCCACAGCTCCTGAGCCTGGGCCATTACACAGAGCTGAGAACTGCCAGGATTTTATGAAAATGAAGAAAATCATTATTACTTGAAATGAGAACGTAGTCTTTGCCCTGAATTTCACATTTTCACAAGTTGCAGAAGTCATTTGGTCCTAATTGCAAAATTATTTTATTAGGTCAGTAATAGAGTTCTTAATTTTCTTCCCTTTTTAACCAAATACAGTGAGGAATTATTTTAACTGCATATCTGAGTCTGACTTGTGTAATTACAGCCTGTTCTGCCAGGCTGAAGCTGCCAAAAACCTTATGCCACGTAAAGTAATTAGTAATAAATGACACTTAAACTCACATCAGGTAACATGTACCTGGATCCTGGGCTGGGTGATTGAAATACACGGGAGCAGGGACGAGGCGTGAGCTGGCAGCATCGATCTGTGCTGCCCAGTCAGTTCTCATCAGAGGGTCCTGACAAGGGGCTAATAGCTTTTTCTGAAGATCCAATCCCATTTTCCAGGCAGCGGCTGGTGCTGTGCCGCCTGGGATAACACCTGCTCCAGGTGGCATCGATCAGGCAGGGGCACGTGTGACACCCCAGTGCTGTGTCCCTGCAGCTTTATCTGGTTGTGTCATTTCAGTGAAGGGAAAACCCGAATTCCATCTGAACTCCAACACCTGGCTTAAAAATTTACATCTGAACTCGTGTAACCAGGAAAAGAATGCCAGCCTGCTGACCCCTAAGGGTTTAAACTGGGCTTGTCCTGTTTCCAGAGTCAGCCTGGAGGTGATCCCTGCAGCACTTGGAGGTCTCTCCTGGAAACCTGTGTGCACGGGGAGCAGGGCAGGGGCGCAGCAGGGAAGGGGATTCTGCAGCTGAGCTGCAAACTGAGGAGCTCCTGGGTCAGCTTCAGTCACATAAACAGACTGGGTGTAAACAAACAGGTTTTAGGAGGAAAAATAAACTTAAGGCGAACTAACAAACACTGTGAAAAAATAAACTTTAGTTGAATAAGCAAACTTTAGTGCAATAAAGAGCTTGAGTTAAATAAACAAACTCTGCTCAGGGCCAGCTGTGCCAGCGAGGAGGAGGAGGAGAGCTCAGCAATCCTGCCCAGCACAGGCTCCCCTGGAGAGAGACCCCTGAGAGCTGCTGTGGCTGGGGACATCACCAGCCCGGCGGTGCCTCCCAGGATGTCCCCCTGCCCCGGGTCGGGTCGGTTCCTCCTCCACTCCCCAGGGCGATGGAGGGACGGCCCCGCTCTGCTCAGGACTGTCAGTGCCTCACACCGCGGTGCCGGCGCTGCCTGCTGAGCTCTCCATCTGTTTTCCCTGTCAGCCTGGGCCGAGCTGTGTTAATATCAGCTCTAACCCGTGTGCCTCTGCCTATCTGCCCACAGCCGTTCTCCCGCTCCCGCTCCTTATCCTGTTCTGCAGGAGAGCAGCAGCCCTGTAAGTCACAGACCCAGAGTGATGTGGGCAGCATAGGAATAATGCCTACAGATGGAACAGGGATGCAGAATGTAGATAGGGAAGGGTAGGGAGAGATGCCATTCAACACTCCCTCAGCTCTGCAATCCAAGGTGAGTGGGGTTTGGGCACTGGGCAGCCTGAGTGGGGTTTGAGGGACACCCTGCACTCCAGAAGTTGGGAAAACTGAGGCCCTTTGGAAGACTGAAGGGATTCAGCAGCCCTGGGATGTTTCTTTTTTGTCTTAGGACCCTGCTGTGACCTAGACCCATGTGTGCCTCCTGTCTTCACTCCCTGTGGTGGCTGGCAGAGTTGCTCTAAGCTGTTCTGTGCTCTGTCCCCAGAGAAATCCTGGAAATCCCATTTTCCTGCTTTGTGTCCCAGCAGTACCAGCCCTGACCCAAGTCCTCATGTGCTGGCTCTCAGCATCCTTTGGGGGGATTGGGATCCCCTCCTCTTCCTCAGCAAACTGCCCAAAAGCAGGAATTCCTTGCTGCAGGGGTTCCTGTGCAGTGGGGAGTGCTCGGTGCCCTGTCATACCTGGGCTGTTGAGTCCTCGCCTTCTGTGCCCCAGGTTAAGCATCTTCCACAGCAGCAGCAGCATTCCTCCCGGGATCCCTGCGGCTCCTCCCGGGATCCCTGCGGCTCCCCCCGGGATCCCTGCGGCTCCTCCCGGGATCCCTGCGGCTCCTCCCGGGATCCCTGCGGCTCCTCCCGGGATCCCTGCAGCTCCCCCCGGGATCCCTGCGGCTCCTCCCGGGATCCCTGCGGCTCCCCCCGGGATCCCTGCAGCTCCTCCCGGGATCCCTGCGGCTCCCACGGCCGTGGCCGGCGGGTGAGCGGCGCTGGCACCACCTCGCCTGCCGGGGCACCCTCGGAGCGGGCACGCACGGAGCGAGCACGCAGGAGATGTGAAGGCTGCCATGAGTAAAGGGAATATTTGATCAGACGCCCTCCTCTCTCCTCTGTTCTCGGCTCTCAGCCTCCCTCGGGGACGGCACCTCGCTGCCTCCAAGCACCACAGCTGTGACAGGTTGGCAGCAGCTCCTCAAAATGGGACCTGCATGGGAATCTCAATGAGATGGAGAAGGTAATCTTCAGCCTGCCACTCTCCATGTTCTTTTCTGCACCCTGCACCTTTGTTCCCTTCTCTGTTCCAGCTCCTCCCCACTGCTTTCCGTGCCCATGGTCAGCTTTCCATTCTCTGTTCCTGGTCCCTGTGTCTGTTCCCAGGACAGGAGGTGCTGCCCCACGGCCTGCACTGGGGCACAGCTTGCTCAGACATTGTCCTTCCTCAGACAGAACCCTTGTCCATGCTGTGCTCTGGGCATTCATGTTTCTTCCACATAACCTGCTCCAAGCCAGGGGAACAGGGTGCCCAGAGCATCCTCCGGGGGTGACTGGGACCTGCTGGGAACCAGGCTTCTTCCCACATCCACCAGGCTGGCAGCCCTTCCCTGCAGCTCTGGGCATTCCTCCCCCGCTGCTCCTGTCCGCAATCAGCCCGATTATCCCTGGTAATTGTCCCTTCTCCAGTTAATGCTGCTGAGCAGGGACAGGGAGCATGGCAGTGTTTTTCTGTGACTAAGAAAAGGTGTGTACGTGGCCTTGATTGCAAATGAAAAATTAAGGCCCCGTGTCTCGCATTCATTCCTACTTGATTACACACCAGTACATAAACAAATCTTCACCCAGTGCCTGAGGGGTGTCAATGATCCACCTTTGCTTCGCTTGCCTCTCCTCCAGCAAATCTATAACACATTTAATCTTCGCCACTCACTCTCCTCAGTTTTTAAATGTCTAATTTGCTGCCAAGAGCAGCTCCAATTCTCTCTGTGCTGCTGCTTTACCTGCCTGGTGTTTGCCTGACTGCTTGGCTGCTCAGCTGGAACCTCGGGGTGCTTCTGGTCCTGGGGAGGGGACCCCAGCAGGGCACAGGGGCAGCAGCCCTGCCAGAGCTGTGCCACGGTTAACAGTCTGCTGTAGAGCAATGCCAAAACTTCACAGGTTTGCAGGTTGAGGGAGGGGATGGCCTGGCATGCTCCAGGTTCGGGAGCTGGGTCACAGGAGAGCTTAGCAGACAGTTTGCAGTGAAGCAAAGGGAAATGAGGAGCAGGGAGCAGGGCTTGCTGAGGTTGTTGGACCCTTTGTGTGTTCAGTGGAAATCCCTGGAGCATCAGCCTCTCCTGTTGAGACTGGCAGGGTCACAAGCAGATCATGCAAATGTGCCCATCAAAGCCCTCGAGCTCTGGAGGAGCTGCCACCCCCTACCACCACTAATTCTCCCACAGTGTGCCCTGCCTGTTTGGTCCATGGGGACTGGTCACCGTGCCCTGCACTGGGAGTGCTGCTGGGGCCTCTCTGGGGCTGGGGACAGAGGCTGCCAGCCCACGGGCACGGTGAGGCAGAGCCACGTTCTGCCTCTACTCAGTCTCCTCAGGCTCCTCAGGGCTGTTTGAGCTGCACTCCTGAGCTGAGTCTGCTTGGAGCAAAACCAGTTCAGATTATCAAACTCCCCATAAATCTTGCAGCACATCTTCTTGTGTCTGGGTGTGTGTATATGTGCTGCTTTCTTTTTATTTAATGCTCTATTGAGGTCTGAGGCTTTTCCTTCCACTGGCTTTTATCTAGTCATGACTCCTACAATATTTAATCTCTATCAGAAACTGTAAGCCCTGTATTTATTTTATGGGTCAGTTGTTCATCCTTTTCCCTTGATGTTCTCACTGGCAGTGGAGAGTGTACAAGGTGGAAAAAGAGAGGAAAGGGGAGGGGGGGGGAAGAAAGCCCTGCTTGTTTCTGCCCGTCAACATTTGTCCAAATGACAGGCCAACAAATCAGAGCTCTGAAGGCTAATGGCAGGCAGAGAAATCCAGCAGAGAGTAAAAGGGTGCATGAAAGGGATGGTGGAAATTTCCATCCCCAGGCAGATCACAGCCTGTCTCAGGCAGGCTGTGTGCTCCTCTGCAAGCCCTGGCTCTCCGGGGGGAGGCTGGGATGTCACAGGAGCTGCAGCTCAGGCTCCTGCACCCTCCTGAGGCCAGGGTCCTGCACAGGTGGGGGCTGCAGGTGGCACCAGCAGCACCCACAGTCCCCACGTGTGACCGAGGGGTGACATACCTGCCAGCCTCACTGTCACTTTACTATCTAGAAACCCTTTGCTCATATTTGAGATGAATAAAAGATTAGAGTTACAGGGGAGAGACAACACCAAAGGTTAAGGCCATCCACTGAATTTACTGTATTTGCTGCAGAGACATAAATAGGGAGGAGGCAAGAGCTGCCTGGGCATCCCAAATCGGCTTTAAAGATCCACCTGCAGCCTCCAGCCCCCCTCGGGGTGCAGAGGAAGGAGCAGGCAGAGCAGCATCCTTCCATGGAGCCCTGGTTTCTCCAGGGCAGGCAGCGTGGGATGGTGCAGGAAAGGAGTAAGACCCGGGAGCTGCTGCTGGGGCGGGACCAGGGAAAAAGGGATGATCTGTTACCTGGGGTACAGGAGTGTTTGCCAGCTTGTTGACCCTGCCTGGCTGAAGGGCAGAATATTTCACATCCCCAGTGTTATCTGCAGTGTGGGCAGGCAAGGATTCTCTTTCTTCTTCCCCTCCATTCCTCTCGGGTTTTCAGGGTTTCTTCCCCAAAAAGTCAGAAAAATCTGTCAAAACATTTATCAGAAATCCATGTGAACTGGCTGAGTGCCACAGGGAGCTAATCTGTGTGGAGCTAATCTGAGTGAACAAAGTCGCCACAGGCTTGCCATGGGCACTCAGATAAGGATTTATCAGAGGGAATTTGGGTGAAACATGAATTGCCTCTGGGAACTGGGATGCAAACGTGGTGCTTGCCAGGGGTTTACCTGGGGGAGCCAATTGGGAAGGGGGGAGCAGGGCTCCCTGCCATGCCCACAGGCAGCTCCAAGTAGCAGAGTAGCAGAAAGGTGTCTCCCCTGCAACAGGTGGAATTTGGGTGCAAGAGCATGAGTGCTGCTCTTCAGGCAGAAGGGACAAGGCCATTCTTGCAGCATTGCTTGAGGTCACCTCTCCGAAGCTGAGGAGCTTGCTCATTTTCTTTGCTCCCTTTCCTTTTATTTGGGATGGTTAAAGCTGAAATCTCCTGTCAGCTGTCATCCCTCAGTGTCTTTGTGCTTGACCTGTGCAGAGAAATGGGCGGGTGACTACAGAAAGTGTCAGGTTGGGAAGCAGCATCTCCCAGACTGTTGATTCACTGATTTGCATCAAGGGAGCTGGAGCTGGGGCTGGTGGTGCTGGGAGGGGGTGCAGGGCCTTCCTTGGTGCTTCTCACTCATCATTAGCACCAGTGCTGTGGGGCACAAGGTGCTGTCCCAGCTGCTGCTTCCCCTCCACTGCGCTCCAGCTGTGCCGTGCAGCTTTGGCAGCTCTCTCCTGACATTTCCAGTGCTGTGTGGAGGCTGCCTGGGGGTGTCCAGGACTGTTCAGCCTCCTGGGAGGATGAGCAGATCCTTGGAGATCCAAGGATCTGCGTGCTGAGCTCCAGTCTGAACATCCTCCAAGGCAGGGAGTGGCTGGCCCTGTGCTCCTCATTTCCCTGTAAGAGATGCAGGGTGGCATAGCACGAGCTGGAAGAACATTCCAAGTGTTGTCTGGAGACAACTGGCCCAGATACGGCACAGAGACAACATTTAAAACCTCATTTAAGCGAACACAATGAGAGGGCTCTTGGGTAGAAGGAGAATTAATTAATCTCATTCCTACGTAGATACTTTTAATTAAATGGAAGTGCGTGGTCTCTATTTTTTTAAAAAAAAGACATGGAGAAGAGCTGGTGCCTTTGTGTGAGCCTGTGAGAGGAGGATGGGGAGAAAGATTATTCTTTTTTTGAGTGTTTTCAAGAGGAGTGAGCAGGAGAGGTCTGCATTGTCAGCATGCACTGAACATTTTCTTTCATCTGCGAGGGCAGCAAATGCATTTTCTTGTCAGCTGCTCCAGAGGGTTGCTTCCTGCAGACTCGTCCTTGCTGGGTGTCTCCATACAGGGATGGGACCCCCACGTGGGTCTTGGCACAGCCCTGTCTTCAAATGGGCTGGCTCTGCTCCTGTTCCCTGCTTGCCCTCTCTGCATCTCGCTGTCTCCTCTCCCCGTGCTGATCCCCACCCTGGTCACCCCCAGAACCCCTCTGCCATCAGGACCAGTGGACAGAGAGCTGCCAGCCCTGGGGAGGACAGCAGTGGCTGGTGCTGGCTGTGCATTCACAGCTCAGGAGAGGCTGTGCTGCAGCTGAGGCTGGCAGGGAAGCCAGGAGGGGTCCAGGGGAGAGGACTGAAATTCAGTCAGAGAAGTGCGAGGTCTCTGGCGCCATCCAGGCACTGCCAACACGTGTTTGCCTCTCTGCCTCAGAGCATTGACTGCTGCTCAGCTGTTGCAGGAAGGGAGGCAATGGGATTTCTCTTGGATTCGGGAAGCTGACATGGCCAGGGACCTCCTGGCTGCTTTGTCTCACCAGCATCTGCCAAACTTGCTGCTCATGAGCATCTCACTGAAAGCAGATGCTGCCATTCAAACACAGTCACATCGTTCCACCTTCCAAAGTGTAATTTAATTTTCCTAGCTGAGTGCTCCAGCTTGCAGACATGCAGGTCCCCACCCGCCTGTGTTACTGCTCCAGCAGTTTGCCCTGCCCTGCACAGGACCCCTCAGGCCAGCAGGGACCCTGCCAGAGCAGGGTGAGAGCCTTTTCTCTGCTGCAGTGAGGGAGATGTGGCTCATTCCCCTCCCTGTCTGCTCAGGGTGAAAACAAGCCCCAGACTGGAAACTGGCTGACTTCTTCCAGTATCTGCAAATGCATCCTCTGAGTTGGTTTATGGCTGCATCCCAAATCAGCCAGACAGGTGGTTTTGGGGGTGGGTACAAGGAATATTTCCAAGGCTTTGTGCCAGCTGTTTGCTATCCTTGGCTCACACTGTGCTGCTGTTATTCCCAATAGGATGATGAAGCCACTGTCAAGAGAACAGATACCAGCAAAAACTGTCTCCCCAGATTTAGTGAGCATTTGCATGAGCTTCACAGCTCATCTGAATGTTTGTTGGTAACATATGACACACGGTCAGAGCAGAGGCATTGAGTTTGGATGCCACAGTGATGGAAACTGCATGGAAGCCTGCCCAGAGCAGAGCAGGATGCTCACAGCTACAATGGAAACCTGCCTTATCTATTATCATGTTACCTCAGGCACCCATCAGATGGTCTGAAGGACGGTATTCTCTAACCCAAAGCTGGCTATGGCACACTGCATCTTTCCTGAGGCTGTGGTGTGGCTCCACACTCTGGTTTCTGTAGAGAAATGGGCTTGTTCCTTATGTGGAGCTGCTGGAATAAATCAGCCCAACCAAAGAGGTACCATTCACCTGCTGTGATGTGGAGCACAAGTATCAGGGGCCATTGACAATTGTCTGGTTGGTGGAGCACAGTCTGGACCTCAGATCCAGGGATTTGAGATTTTCCTGTTGTGCACTGCTGTCTGTCCCCTCCTCCATGTCCTTGCCACCCAATAAAGAGTTTGTGCAGGTGTGAGGGCATCAGCACTGCGGGAGCTGCCTGGGTCTGTCCTGCCTTGGGACACCCACACAGACTTTCAGGCTCACTCCATGCAATTCCTGCTCCTTGCTGTGGGCATAGCAGCATCCTGAACTGAGGAACGGGGCTGCTGCACCTGCCTGGGGGTGCCAGGGGTCCAAGGCAGTTTGTTGTTGCTCAGTTGGGTGCTGGGTTTTGTTCCTTCTTTTTTGTTCTCTCTTTTTTGTTCCCTCTTTTTTGTTCCCAGTTTTAGGGACTCGCCACAACAAACACTGAGCTTAAGGAATGTACTTGGCTTTTCCCCAGTAAAAACAGTGTTGCTTTATTATCCTGTCATGTTTTGGTGAAAGGTGGGAACACAGGTCTCCGCGGTCGCCCCTCGGAGTGACAGGATGCTAATGAATTGAGAAATGGCTGCGGACGGCGCTGCCCGCATCACGTCTTCATTAGCATCCTTCTCCCAGAGACTGCTGTGATTAACACTGTCACCACGGACGGGACAGGAATGAATAACAGCAGCCCATCTTCCTCACCAACTGCGCCTTTTGCTTGGCAGTGGAGCAGGGACCCCACGGAGAACTTCCAGCCGCAGTTTGGATCCTGCCACGGTGTCCTGACTGCGGTTTGTTAGGCAGCTGTTGTTGCTCTGTCTGCAGCTGGAACGGCCTTTAAGGCTTGGCTTAGAGGGTGGGGAGAGCAGTGACTGCTGTGCTGGGAAAAGCTCAGGAACTGGGAGCTTCTTTGTTCATCCCAGGAGGGGTCTCACAAAACACCTGCACACCCCCAGATGTGCGCTTGGGCCCGGGAGGAACTGCCTGGAACTGCCAGAGGCTGCAAGGGAAACCTACAGCAGGAGCTTGCTGCAGCTGGAGTCAGGGAATGGTTGGAGTCAGGATGGCTGGGCTGTGAAAGGGAATAAACCAGGACCCTTTTCATGCTGTGATAAACAAGAAGTCTGTGTCTGGGCTCATTTCTACCCTCTGCTGCAATATGAGAGGAGGCAACTCGAGCCATCTCTGGGTTGGGTCTGCCATCCCTGACACCTCCTGCTTATCCAACAGCCACAATGTCCCACTCCAGGCTCAGCAGAGGGACCTGTAACAGGTCTCTCATTTCCACAGGGAGCTTTTTGAGCTGGCTGAGTCAAGCACTCTGAGTCACTGTACAGAGGCTCTGTGTGTGTGTGGAGCCATTCAAGCGGCCAGGGGAGTGGAGTCACTTTTCATGTGCCACCACCTGCTCCTTTGAAGTGCCCTGAGCAGGGGAGGATGCTGAAGCTGTATAAAACCGAGAAACTCGTAGAGGTCAAAAGAATAAATTATAGTAATTTTTAGGGTTTTGTGGGTTGTTTATCTCCCCTGTTTTCAAGTCAATCTAATCAAATGCGGATTTCCACAATCACAGCTCATGCTAACCTTCACCTGGAGGGTATTAATATGCATGACGCTTGTTAAGTGTTTGCTTAATTTTTATTTATGGAAACTAGACTCTGTGAAGTGTAGCTGAGCTGGCTGGAGAGCACGTGTGCAGGGTGTGCTGGGGTGGGGAAGCAGCAAGGAGGGGGAGGCTGGGGATGCTGGCCAGGAGGGTTGGTCCTGCAGCCCCTCAGTCCAGAGGACGTGGTCAGCAGGTCAGTGCTGGTGTCTCAGTGGACTGGAGGGCTGGCAGGGGAGCTCCCTCATCACCAGAAATGCTTGACCCCAGCCTGGGTGCCTGTTTAATGCTCTGAACCTTGTGTGTCATTTTTCTCATCTCTCAAAGATGTGCTCACAGGTCACTTAACAGCAATGGTGTTGTGTCCTGGGAGAGAGGCGGGGAAAAGGAGTCTCAGTGGAGGGGGATTTTCCTGCAAATAGCTCTTATTTTTAGCCAGGCTTTTGGGAAGTCCAAAGGGAAGGAAAGGACAGGATTTATTTTTAGCATCTATTCTTGCCAAAGCTGATCTGAGGTCTGCAGGCTGAAGGACAAGTTCCTCCAAGGCCCAATCCCTCAGTGTCCTCCCCTGGCAGGATGCAGTGAGCATCACATCTGTGCTGTGTCCCTGTGGCCGTGTCTCAGGAGGAGTCCGTGGAGAAAGCACGGCTGAGGTGTTACCAGAGGCCACTGCTGTGTTTGCAGGCTCCCCAGCTGCTGCAGGGCGTGCAGAGCCTCCTCTGAAGTCTCATCCAAAGGACAAAAGGGATGATCAGGGCTCAGTTCCATCACAGTGTTGCCAGTCTTGGGCTCAAGAGAGGTGTTTGAGGGGGTCAGGGTGGCCAGAGACCACGCAGAGCATCTGGGCAAATGTTTGAATAACCAGTGAACTGAAAGGGGACTAAGCCTGCAAGGAATCAGGTAGGACTGAAAATGGATGAAAGGTTCTGCTGCCCCATCCTTTAAATCAAAGAGATCTTCCCAAAGCCTGCCCCGTGCATCGCAGCCAGCCCTTGGCACGTGAAGGGATTGATCCAAACTGTAATGGGCTCCCTCCCCGCCCTGCCTCTGCAGCGAGTCTATAAATAATCATTTACCATTGCCCTCTGATCCGGAGGCTTTATTGAAATCTGCAGCGCTGAATGTTTTTACAGCGACCTGGGTGTGTTCCGACAGTCAGTGCTAATCCCAGCATCGATCAGAGCATCAATATTTGCCGGGCTGTGGCTGTGATCGCCCCGGGGCGGGCGGGGTGCCCTGCCCGGAGCATCCCTCCCCTCCCGGAGCCGGGTCCCGCACGATGGGGTGGGAGCAGCCCCGCAGCCGCCTCCTGGAAACCCTGAGCGCGTTCATAGAACGAGTATTTATGTATCTGAATTTAAAAAAGAAAGGAAAAAAAGCCCTAACCTTGGGGAGGGGGAGCTCGGGGATGGCAGAAAGGTTGCAGTGATTAAAGAAAGCTCGGAGCATTCGAGCAATATTAAATCTGACGGGCATAATGACGACTGAGATCTGATAGAACAGAGAGAAGGCTGCAAAGAAAGGGCTGGTATTTTTCCCTGATGTAACATAATGGTCACATTTTTCTTTCACAATGGTTTTTCTGAGATAAAGAACAAATTATACTGATTTGATTGCTACTTAGAAATACTTAAAATTGAAAAAGACAGCAGGTGGGCATGGTTAGGAAGGAGGGTTATTTTAGCATAACAGATGCATGCATAAAGCATTGCAGAGCCAATTTTTTAATCATGAGACCCCCCCCAAAAAACGCCTTTGGAGTCTTTCTGTGAGAGGTGGGGAGGTGAGGAGGAGTGTGGGGGACGCTGGGGGATGGAGGAGAATGTTCCTCTGCTGCTGCCAGGGTAGGATACACCAGGGGAGCAGTCCCTGCACCAACTGGGGCATGTTCTGGTGGGAAATTCATCTGCCAGGGGACATTTTGTTATGGAGAGGGGGATGATTTCCCAGGGCAGTGGGCTACTGGTGCCTGGGATGGCTGCACCAGGAGATGGCACAGCCCAGGATGCCAGGCTGGAGGGACAAAGCCTCCTCAAACACAGCTCTGGCAGGGTGTGCTCTTCAAAGACACACGTGACCATATTTAATTATTCCCACAATTAAAAATTACTTGTTTACTCAGATTTATGCAGCGCTAATAAATATGCCTTGGAAACTACTTAAGTAACTAGGGTTTGCTTATAAAAACACCATATATAAAGCAAGTGCATTGCTTGGTTAATCAATTAATTCTCATTTAATTACTGGAATTGCTGCCAGTGACTGGCCATAGCTCCAGTGTGCTCACAGAATGGAGGTGCTTGTCTGCAGCTGCAGATAAATGATGTCAGGGAGGGCTGTGGTCTGGAGAGGCCAGGGCTGCCCCTCTGCAGAGCTGTCCCTGCTGGAATGGGAGTGTCAGGGGGGCTCCCATTCCCAGAAATCCGGGTGGTGGCTGCTCATCTGCCAGCCCCGGGGTTCAGCGTGGGCAGTACCATACACTGCCAAAGCAGCCAGGGGGAGTTCCTTTCATTGTCAGAGCAAATCACTTGTTCCTTTATGTCTCTTAATTTAAAACTTAAAAGAGGTTCAGGCTTGGGTGACCATTTCCAGCAGTATCCATAACAAACTCCATCCTTCATTTTCTCGTTCCTGTGAGCAGGGTGTGACAACAAGCTATGACAGAAGCAAACCTGTTAATTCCAAAATTTTGTTTCCATGACACCAAGCAAGTTTCATTTGGTGGTAAAGTGCATTTTATGTTTCTTTTCTAATGGTATTTTTAAAACATCTTGGAGTTCCCTGGGATTCTCTTGAGCTCCCTGCCCAAGCCTTCAGTGCTCATCACTGCAATGGGGAGAAATAGCCCCCCTTGCTGCAGAGGAGAAGCTATGCAGGTTCTCTGCTGACCTCAGGACTGATTTTCAGACAAAAAAGACTATTTGATTATCTAACCTGACCCCTTGTTAAATATTAAACACGTAATTCAATCAGACCTGCTGCTTTTGAGCTTCTGTTTGGCTAAGGAAGAAGAGTGGTTTATAAATGAGACCTTGTACCCTGGAGAGCCTAAGCTCGGCTGCAAGGCTCATCTGCTCTTGAGCCCTGCTCGTGGCTTTGGTTTCCAGGTGTTTGTTGCACCGGACAGAGAAGGAAAAAGCTGGGAAAGGTGGGCAAAACAAGCTAACAGGATCCTGGCTGGGGAGGAGAGCGGGCAGAGCTGCTGGCACAGGGGCGATGCTCCTGGCATGGGCAGCACCAGACAGACACTGTGTCTCTTCCTCCTCTTTCCTTTTCCCTTTTTTCTTCCCCTAATCCTGCCTGTCCTGGTGCATCCACTGGGTCTCCTGTGAAAGCACGGATTTGTCTGGCTTTTGTGTTTAATCCCAACTCTGTCAAGCCCTGTTAAATTTGATGGTGCCTGAAAGGTCTGGTGTTAAGCAAATAGGTGGTGACCAGAGCCTTTGATGAGAATCAGATGGAAGTCTGATCCTAGAGCAATGTTTTTCCCTGTAAGCCAGGGAGCCCAGGGTGTGAGGAAGGAGGAGAGCTGGGAGCTGTGCTGTGCTGCTGCCTGCCCTGCTGGAGCTGGGTGTCTGGCAGCCCTCTGCAGTCCCTGGTGGGCCATGTGCTGCTCCACCTCCACCCCTCCTGCCAGTGGAGGGGTACCCAGACAGGGATGGGAGGCATCCATCCATCCCTCCCTCCCTCCCTCCCACCAGCAGAGCACTGCTGCTGGAGGATTTTGCCAACGCTCTGAATGCCCTCAAATATATCACCCCACAGAGATTCAAGAAGCTCTGTCTGGCACAAGTGTCCCCTGCACTACATCATCATCCTGGGAGCGAGGGAGGCTCTGGGACACAGGCAGGTGAGGTGCCTGTCTCACAGGAGTAATGCTTTATCCTTCTTTTTCCTCTCCTTCCTTCCCACTGCAGCTCACCAGGCGAGGATGGTGCTTTTCATTAAGTGAACATTACTGGTCATGTAATTGAAATTCAGCTTTAAGGTTGAAACTCCAAAGCAAT
Source organism: Prinia subflava (assembly GCF_021018805.1). Taxonomy (NCBI): domain Eukaryota; kingdom Metazoa; phylum Chordata; class Aves; order Passeriformes; family Cisticolidae; genus Prinia; species Prinia subflava. Next base: position 442,346 of record NC_086268.1, on the reverse strand, counting down.
GAGCCTTGAAGGAAAATGTAAAGCTCACCTTAGCTCCCACCTCGTTGCTGCCTCCCTGAGGGAGGAGCAGCCACGTGCCCCAGGACCAGCACAGCCCGTGGCTGTGCCTGTGCTCCTGTGCCAGGGCTGCTTGGGGCTTTTACCTGAATCTGGTTTTGCCCTTTTTCACCACACTGTGTTCCCCTGGAAGTTCATAGGGTTAGTTTGAAGTAGTGGCACTGTCTTTCTCTTTTTCTCCTTAAAATAGCAACAATTATCAGGATCCATCTGCCCCTGTCCTTTCTGACTGTCACCTTCAGTGTCACTGTGGGCACAGCCAGAGAGTGTCAGGGTCTGCCTTTCCTGGCACAACGAGGGGATGGGAATGGCTGGAGCCTTGCCTTGCTCCCCAGCTGCTGCTGCAATTCCCAGAGATGAGCAGAAATGAAGATGTATCTGTTCCCATCCACAGATAAACCAGGCGCTTTTGGTAAATTAAAGTAATTCATTGTGCATCTCCAGACAAATATGTGTGTGTGCCTCGTTAGTAATTCAGGCTCTGTTTTTCATTTGCTTTTTCTGCAGCTAATTACCTGTCAGGGTTCTCTGCTGGCCCACGTGCTGAGTGGCTGAGTGAGCCCCAGGAGGGGCAGGGTGTCCTCAGGCTGCTCTAAGGGCACCCGGGTGATGCAGGCACGAAGGGGAATGCTGGGCTGGAATACAGGAAATTCCTTGTCTGTGTGTCCACAAGGCTTCTTTTGAGGGACTAGAGGTGGAAAAGGTGAGGAAAGAGTGTCCTGATCCCCCCAGTGCTTGCCAGGAAGGTGGAGAAGGTTTGGATTTGTGGCAAGAAGCTGCTGACCAGCTGAGGAATCCATCAGCTGCTCTTTGCCAACATCCTCACAAGGGGGAGAGATGTTGAGGTCCAGTGTTTTTAACAAGGTTTCTGCTGGAACATCGACCTGCTCAGCTGAAAACTGGCTGCATCAGGAGTCTCTGCTGTGTTTTCTGTGTCCTGTTTTGCTTTATGTGGGGCTGACAAAGGAGTGAGTTGCTGTTGTGAGACACAAGTGGGTACGTGAGAGCTTATTCTAAGCACATTAGCAGAATGAATTATTTATACATTTATAAGAAATTATCGATCCGTTGGGTCCTAATCACAAAGTTACTATCAAATTATCTATTTCTCACACATTAACCCTTTTCAACCCACTCCAAAAGGATCTTGTGTATAAGCTCTGACAAGTGGAAGCAGATGTTTTTCCTGGGCATTGCTTTGGGCCATTGGGATAACCACAGTGGGAACATGGGAATCCTGCAGGCTGGCAGGTCCTGGCAGGTGAGTAATCACCACCCAGGGGGTGAGAAATCCTCAACAGACAGGAATTTGCCAGGCCTGAACGCTGCTGGGTCAGCTGGATGCTTCCTTTGGCTGTGGGATGGGGCAGCCACCAACGCGGGGTGAGTGCCCAGCAGAGGATACACCCCCTGCCCTGCCCTGCCCTCCTGGCTCCATGCCCAGCTCCCTCCAAGTCTGCTGATGGAAACAGCTCTGGAGCCTCCAGGGACCCCGTGAGGTTTGTGTTGCTTTCAGCAGAATAATGCAGTTCCTCATTCTTTATTAACCATAATAACACCAGTCTCTAGCCATTGCTATATCCCCATCCACATTTTTTTCCAAGTTTCCAATTATTTCAGCTCCCTGCACCTTGCTGGCAGAAAATAGATTGTAGTGCAGTTTCTTTGGGGCACAGTGAGCCTGGCACTGTGTGAACCAGAGGAATGGAGGGGAGTGGGTGCTCCCCGCTGCCCACAACCTCTGTGACACCCCAGCACCCTCCCCGTGGTCCTCCCACACTCCAGCAGAGTCTCCCAGTCCCTGCACGTCCCTCACACCCACCTCAGGCCGTGTTAGAAATTGCAGAAACTGTTGGGGAGATTTATTCTCCATAAAAAATGTGTGACTGTTATGCCAAGTTGTTGCATTTTTCTGTCTTTGCTTTAATGGGTGCTAAAACTGATTGACTCTCTGGCTTTAGACAACTCCACGGCGTATTCGTTGGGGTGGGATTGATTCTTTTTTTTTTAGCCCCCCACTTTTTTAACAGAGCAGCCACCTGACGACTTCAAGTTACGAACTTTGAGCTAAATTATGAACCTTTTAGTTTTGCATTACGAGGAGTATCTGAAACCTGATTTGCTACATCAAACCACATTAGTTGTGTTATGTTATTTTCTAAAAACACATTTCGGAGAAATAACTCCAATCTGTGTTGCATTTTATAGACCAAAATAATTGAATGGCGGCTGTTTGTAATTTTAGCAATCTCTTAACCTTAATCATATTTAATGGCTTTTCTCTTCAGGCTAACAGGAGGGAAAAAAACATATTTCAGCTCCATCATGGAGCAGCACTACAGTAATGCACTCCCGGCTCCGGCAGGCACTGTAAATTCCCGCTTTCTGAATTGTTGGTTCAGGACAATCATTCAGCAGGGAATTACTTTCTCCTCTATGAAATAAATGAGATGTTAAACTAGTTTTCTGCTTCCTGCAGTAGGAGCAGGGCGGCTCGCAGACCCGGGGAAGGCAAAAACAAGCCCCGACCCCTGGGGAGGGCAGAGAGGGATCGGGGCAGGGGCAGCGCCGGGCACACCCAGGCAGGAGCAGGTCGGGGAAAGCCGGGCAGGAGCATCGCTGAGCCGGCTGCTGCCGTGCCAAGAGGTGCCAGGGCTGGGTGCCCCCAGCTCCCCTGCACTGCTCTGGCAGTGCTGGTGGCTCTGTGCCCCACGCCACAGGAGCAGCGATGCTGCCAGGAGATCCCCCCGCTCTAAACGGGGATGGCCACTCGCGATCCTCCCACGGGTTTGATTTTTGGGGTTGTTTGCATGGTTTTTACTGAGTCAGAAACATTTCCTCGGAGCTGCTGATCTAAATTCCAATTGCTTTGGTAATTGCAGTATGTTCCAGGGAAGAGGGCTGGAAGTTCTCCCTGGCAGGTGCTGCTGCCTGGCTGTTGAGGAATTGGCCTGGTCCCTGCTGTGTGCGGGCCGATCCCTGCCCTGAGCTGGCCCCGTGTGCTGCTCGTGTTCCATCGCCTGTTCTGCCCAGAATTACGGTGCCACCGGGAGGAATAAACAACCATTCTATCCCGGCACAGGGAACGAGGTTAATTTCTCCCCTTAGGAGCTCTGATCCTTCGGAACTCTCTCCCATTGTACTCATGAAAAATGGGTTGGTGTAATTAGGGATACCGGCCTGGGCAGCAGAGGAGAGGCGTGATGTGATTAACTCGGCGCGTGCGGGAGAGGTCACCTTCCCTCACCCTGCCAGGGAAGAAAAAATCCCTCTTTTTCTACCCCCCCACCAGACATGCTGGAACTATGTGAGTGACAGGATATTGTCCATAACAATACTCAGAGTTTTGTATGAGATGGAAACGTTCAAAGATTGAAAGAAATTCCCCCAAATCTCTGGCTTCTATCAGGTGGAATATTGATGCTGTTTTAACAGGGTCCTTTTTATGCCAGTCTACAGATGGATTTTTTTTTTACAAAATAGTGGTATTTAAAAGGCAGATTCCTCCCTTGTGCCCTCCCTGGTTCTGGGTCCCACCAGAGCAAGCTTCTAAAAAGGTCCTTGATATACCATTTGCACTAATGGCTCCTGCAGTCAGCCTGTACCACGGAGAAGTCAGTGGATCTGTCCTCTTAAACTCTGGCAGGTGCCTTGCAGACCAAGGCCGAGGGGATCTGGGAGGGATGGAGAGCACCCAAACCAGGTGCCTCAGCTGTGGGACAATCTTCTCCTAAAGGTTCTGAGTGCACCATGCATGGGAGGTTCAGCCAGTGACTGATAAGAGACAGCAAGACTAAGGAGAAAAACCCCACAATTTTTTACATTTTGCTTTTTCCCCTGAAAGGTTGACAATTCTGAAGCCGGCTCACATGTTTGAAAATCTTCAGCAAAGTCAAGTGTAAAGTTCCTCAACCAAGGAGCTCACACTCCTTCGTGCTTGGCAACATCTGAGGCTGGAGGAAAATGATAATTGCCTTTTCATTCTTCTCAGTGGCATCAGGAAACATTAAAATTGAGTTTGGTTGGTCACATGGGAGCGTCATCCATCAGCAGCACGGTGTGCGAGAGCGCGATGGAGAGTTTCTCCCACTGCAGGCAAAAGGCATTATTAAAGAAACTAATCACTAAAAAAAATAGTACAAATAACCTACTTGTCTGGCGAGCCTGATGGCTTTATTTTTGTATTCTCCAGCATAATGAGCACAGCCTGGGCTGCTTGGATCTCTGAGGTGGTGATTGGTTTTAAATGTCTTTGCTAACCACTCCACATCGAGCCCATAAATCTGGGTTTGGGTAACTGAGAGCCAGGCTCCCGAGCTCCCAGTTAGGATGAGGTGTTAATTAAACACACGCTTAGGAAGATGCAGAGATGCAATCCTTCAGCCCTTAAACATGCTGCCATCGCTGTTCTGGGTGCTGGGTTCCACTGGAGACCACCCAAAGCCTGTGATGCCACTTCCCACAGGATTCTCCTGGAGAAATTGGCTGCTCATGGCTTGGATGGGTGTTCTGTTGGCTGAGTAGGAACCTGGCTGGGTGGCTGGGCCCCAAGGGTGGTGGGGAGTGGAGTTACATCCAATGTCACCCCCTTCCCTTTAGAAGCAGAGATACAGCCCTGAATGAAACACAGCCTGTGTTTTCCCCTGTTAAATTAAATGATGTCTGAAATGTGTTGTGACCTTGGCCCTCGGGCTGCATTTAACCTCAAGCAGCACAAAAATATGACTTTTTTTTTCAATCTACATACCAGGCTTTCTTCTTCTCAGAAGACAAAATATTAACTCTGTCTGCTTTGAGCAGTTTTGATTCAATTGGCCCTCTCCCTGAACCGCGAGCTGGAGCTAATGCACAGGGATGGAAGTCAGGCACGACTTCCAAACTGTTTTCTTTTAAGCAGCCCATTACACATTAACCTGCAAGACTGTGTTCTAAGGGAGCCTTGTTCATCACCTCAGAAAAGTCAAATTAACATAATATCTGAAAAAGAACAATGGGGATAGAAACTGTTAGTCATTGTTGATGGAACAGGTAAGTTTCATGGCATGATCTGCTGAATATTCATACCATATTGTTTTTGACATTTAAGAACTCAATTATCAGCTGACTAATCAGTCTTTTACAGGACATTATTTTTGTGATGGAAAACGTAGCACTAGTAAGCCTCGAGGGAAACTCTGCTCAGAGAGATCTTGGATCTTGTTTTACTCTGAAGGCAGGGTTTTTCTTTATTAAATGGATTAATTTAGCCCTTCTACCAGCAAGCAACTCAGAGCCCTCTGGCAGGGTGGACAGATTTTATCCAGTCTTTCCAGCTCTGTCTGGCACTGGGGCTTGGAAGATCCTTCCCACCAGAGCCAGGGCTGGCCCAGCTGAGATGCCTGGGGATATTCAGGGAGGGGAATGGGAGCAGCCCCTGGCGTGGTCAGGAGCTCCAGCACAGCAGGGCTCCCATGTGCTTGGGAACCTCAGAATGCAATGACTGTCTCTGAAAAGAAGAAAGGGCTGGGAGGAACAGCCTAAGCCTTAAGAAAGATATCCAGATCTTGTCCTTTCCCTTTCTTTCTCCTTTTTTTTTTTTTTTTTTTTTTTTTTGGAAGGCATTTTGGAAATCTAGTGATAATCTTTGTGTAATTTACCTCTTGCATTGAACAGCTCAGGGACCAGCTTTCCACTTGATAGATTATTTTGACATATTTACTCATAGCTTTGTCTGTCTCAGCAGCATCCCCATAAAAACCTCAAACTTTAAATTAATACGTGGGGACTGGGATTTTTCTTGCCTGCAGTTGAACAATCTCTTAACACTCTCCTCTCTCTGGCTTTTAGTTATGTTTAGGTCTGAAAGTGTAACTACAAGAAAGCACCGAGTGCCTCTGTTGTGGAGCAAAATTGGGATTTTTTCGGAGGGTTTGGTGCTGGGGAGCTGCCCCCGGCCATGCCCACGGTGTCAGCAGTGCTGCTGCTCCCGGGGCACGAGGCAGGGCAGGGACCGGGACAACTCCCCACGGGTTTATTCTGATCTATGGGACAAAGCAGGCGCATTATTTCACCTTGGTGGAACGTGACAGTTATTAATAACCCCATTAAGAGCGGTGCCACTCGGCTCTGTTTAGGCAGGCGACGCCGGAATGATTGCTGGGAAGCGGGAGGGCTCCCCCGACTTCCCGAGCTAACAAGATGTTGTGTTGCTGAACATTGTTTTTCTGTTTGGTAACGAGCTGCGCTCGGGGTGTTGTGGGTCAGATCAATAGGAGCACTGGCCCCCTCCATCACCCCTGCAGAGAGCGGGGAAGGACAGCGCTGAAGGATTTCTTAGCGGTTTTTAAAACAAGTGCTTTCTTTTACACTCATGTTTATCACACGCTTCAGAGGGGTTTTTGGTCTTTTTTTTTTTTTTTTTTTTTTGCAGAGAAGCTTTACTCCCCTGACAGGCAGCCTGGCTCACGGAGGTCCTGGGGAGGGTGGCTGCAGTGGGGGTGACACTGGGTGCTGTGGTCCCCCTGCCAGCAGCTCTGCTCTGGGGGCTCTGGGCAGCGGGGCTGGTGCTGTGCTGTGCTGGACCCACGCTGCCAGTGGCACCACACCAGGGTGTTTTGGCTGATTTGTGGGGGGCTGCAGGGATGCCTGGAGCCCTGTCAGCCCTGGGGTTGCTCGGGGTGCCGCAGATGCCCCCAGCTCATGGTGGGGTTGTGGGGCTGCTGCACACCCACACAGGAGCTGCTGCTCCTGAACGTAGACAGAGGTGACACATCAATGGAGAGCTCAGAGAAAGAGCCAGGAGCAGCTGGGAAGCCTCAGCAGCTCCTCCACAACTTCTGCAGGCCTGCACGTCTGTGCAGGGGGTCACACCAGGCATATCAGGGTTGCAGCCAGGGTGCAGCAGGGGTTAGTGGCTGTTGGGCAGGGATGTGGGGCACAGCAGCCTCTCATTAGGAGCTTGGCAGGAGGCAGCGTTCACTGCTTTTCTTTCAAAAGAAGGAAAAACAGAGCATTGCATCTTGGGGGTTTTGTTTGGGAGGACAATACGAAGAATTGTAATTCTTTTTAAAGCCAGTGTTATATCTGCATCCATGTAGATGTGCGCCCGCTCCTTTATCTCACATGGGGATAATGATGCCTGGTTCCACACAACTTGAATAATTCATTGGCAGAAACTCTCGGTGCCCATTGCCTTCCCTGTGCAATGGAAACAATCCCAGAAAGTGTTAAGGAATAATTGCATGTCCTGGGTCACTGGGTGGTTCAGGGTTCAGTTCAGAGGGCTGAGAGCTGTTGGTGTGACAGGGTTGGCAGCAGTGGCTGGGGGCTGCAGTGCTGCCTCTGCCCCTCTGTCCCATGGGCAGGATCAGCCCCTCTAACATCTGGGACTCAGTTTCCCACTTTCTTATCAGCAGTTGATTTTTTGGTGTTTGTGCAGCCGCTGAGTGATCTCCGGTGTCCTCAGAACAGGACAGGTAACTGGGACAGGTGCTCCAGCCAGTTGTGCTCTGTGCCACACCACGGGATTTAGGTCTCAGTTTACCTCTATCAGATAACTTTTCAAAACAAGCCTGCTTTTTATTTCCTGTAAGCAGAGCACTGCTCAGGTCCAGCTCTCTTTTCTCTTTGCAGAGAAGAAAATTGGCACATTTCCCCCTGCAAATACATTTATTGTGCAGTAAGGGATCAAAACACCATTTAATCCTGAAGATTAAAACCTTATGTTGTCGGGGGATTCCTACGTGGAGCACTTATTTCCTTTACACTTGTTTTCTTTCTTTCCTGATGGATACAGCTGTCTGTTCTCTTGTCACCAGCCAGACCCCTCATAGCTGTGCCAGGGCTATTACTCCATCACGTTGCCACTCTGCAGAAAGCAGGTATTAAGCAAAACAGCATTCTCAGAAGCAGAAACCGCTATTGTTAGCAAAACAATACCTGCAAAACAATTTCCTCCCAACTGAAGCCTCGATGCTCCCAGCAGCTGGGTGGGAGGGGTGGTTTGTGAGCTGTGATTTGTCACACTGGTGCTGCTCCTGACCCCAGAGCAGAGCCTCTTCCTGCAGGTGGGCAGGCAGGTGGAGGAACTCCATCCCGAGTCCTGGCATAGATGCTCTTATGCAGGATGTTTTCCCCACTATGGGCACTTTAGAGGTCACTTTGCTGCTGTCTGGAATTTATCTGAAATCAGTCACAAAGTACTGGTTGGCATCCCCTAGTTACCCCTGAATGTCTCTGTGTATAGAATTTGGGCAGGGAAAAAGGAAAGGCGGCCAGTGGTATGGGGGGAAAGGCGGGGTTTTTTGGGAATATTTTCCTGACTGCAACAGCAAAGGGCGCTGAGCCTCGCAGTAAACAAACCCAGGTTCCTGGGGTGGCAGAACGCCAGACCTGGAGATTCACTGCTCGTTTTTTCAACAACAACAATTAGCTTCTTCAGCTAATGAGGGGTTTCATAAGCAACCATGAATAATAGTGCTTAGGGACTCCTGGCAAAGATCGGTGTTTTGACTCGGCAGCCACCGTCTCTGCCATCCCAGCGGAGGATCTCGCACAGCAGTTTCCTCCCCATCCTTGTCCTGGCAGACAGGCAGAGGGAGCTGCCCCTGGGGCTTGGGTGGGTTTGTTACGAGCATCTCCAAAGGGTCCCTGGAGGAAGCAACGATCCAGCTCTGCAGGGGCGGTCGGGGCTATCGGAATACGATGGCAGCACTGGGAGACGTGGAGACTCTTTGACTGCATCGATGGCAAGGGGAGGGACATCAATTCTATCTCTTTGAATTAATGATCTGCAGTCTGAAACTTGCAGCCTGGTTAAAAGCAGTATGGATTTCACCCACTTGCTGCTCGAAGAGGATTCCTGCGCCCCCTGTGCTCCCCCTGGGGCTCCCTGCAGCCCTGCTCCCCCTCCATCCCTCCCTCTGCCCAGCAGAGCCAGGCTCCCTGCATGCTGCTGCTCTGAGGGGAGGCCCAACAATGGTCCCCAGCTTCGCCAAGAGGTGCAGAGCAAGGAAAGTGTCTTCCTCTGAAGGTGCTCCTTGTCCTTGTCCCGTGTGCTGGAGCCCCCCTGGCACGGCCGGCTCGGGGCGCAGCCAGGCCCTGCCCGCCCTGCAGAGGTGACCAGAGGGACACTCCCGCAGGGACGGGCTCACACAGGCTGGACACAGGGCCCAACTCCTGCTGAAGCGTTGCCATTGCCAGTTCTAATCTTCAGCCTCTTCCTAAGCATGAGGCAGCCTCAGCTTTCCAGTTTTAATTTTATTCATACAGCTGCTATTACTCCATCTGGATCATGTGGGATGAATACTAATGGCTCTCTGGATTGTTTTAAGTGCAGATCTGAACCAGATACTTGCCTTCATTTTGTCAGGAGCTGTAGCATCACACTGAGATTTGTGGAGTTTCCTCCTAATGGATCCCTCCTGGTGCCAGCATCAGACCCTGGTGTTTGTGTGGCGAGGGCAGAGGCAACCTGCCAATGCCAGAAAGGGAGACAGGGGCAGCCTTCTCTCTAGACTGGAATATATATTCATTTTATATATGTACATATATATATAAATACATGTAGGTTGCCCCAGCTGAGGATGCCCCAGGGAACTTCTCACCCTCCAGAGAGGTCCTGGCTCTCCCCACGGGGCGCAGGAGCTCCCTTGTCCCATCTGTCACTAAGCTGCTGGAGAGGATGGCCCCAGGTCTGCTCTGAGGGCACTCCAACCTTCCACTGCATCCGAGGTGGGAATTATTCCATTTAGCAAAGAGGATTAATGTTTCATAACAAAGGGTAATTTATTCAATTGTATGCAAAAAAGGTAGCAGTAACGCACGTACGAAGCTCACTTTGTTTCTGGCTATTGTACTGGAAGTTTAAATCCTGTGAAAACATTGGTAACGCCGTTGTGCACCTCGGGGGAGAACTTGACCAGCCCCAGCTGGATTGGGTTGCCTTCATTAACTGCACTTGACTCTGACAGAGGGGGCACCCGGCAGGGTTTCAGGGTGCACAGCCTGCTCTGGAGCAGATGGTGAAGCGCTGATCCCACAGAGAGCACCACAACCTCCCACCCCACCCCACGAGGGATCCTTCAGGTGAGCCATGGGGAGCTGCTGCTTCTGGCAGCCCCTTGGTGCAGCAGCTGTCGTGCACATCCTGGATCCCGGCTTAATCTCCTCTTGCACCCCTGCAGAAGGAAGGTTGGAGTGCAAGGAGGCACCCTGTGACCCGCAGGATGGCCGAGTCCAAGCTGTCCACATTCCTTCTGGGGCAGTGGCAGCTGTGCTGCTGTAACTGTTATGGGCTTGGAAAGGCAGTAGGGGCAAATTTAGGAACATGTAGAAAAAGCTAAAATTGTCCACTGGGTGAAATTATGGGAAAAGCAGACAGACTCCTGGGAAACAAAACCCATCTTGTACTTGAAAGCTTGCTTTACCCCAACCATCTCAGAGGTCCTGGTTGCCCAGCGCCTATAGCCAGGCTCTGACAGACAGTGACAGGGCAGGAGGCCCTGAACTAACACAGTTGGTTGTTATTGTTTATCTAGACCAAAATGAAGGCAGTGAACCCCATCCAGTCCCCAGCAGAGGCCCTGTGGGTCCCAGCTCCTGCTGGGGACGGTTCCGTGTGGCGCTGACGGCATCGCGCGTCTCTGCAGCCCCTCGGGAGGTATTCATGGCATCTCCAGATCTTTTGTGTGGCATGAACTCTTGAAATAAGCAACCGGTAAGAGCTTTTACCTTCCAGGGAGACTACAAAGCCTCCATATCTGCACTGATCCAGCCCTGGGGATTTGCATTAATTGCTTCTTCCTCCGGTGACTTTCAGCTCCGGATTGAGTCTCTGGCGAAGGCACCCGCGGCCCTGGCACCGCCCTCGTGTCACAGCGACAGGGGACAGCCCGCTGGGACAGGGGACAGCCCGCTGGGACAGGGGACAGCCTGCTGGGACAGGGGACAGCCCGCTGGGACAGGGGACAGCCTGCTGGGACAGGGGACAGCCCGCTGGGACAGGGGACAGCCCACTGGGACAAGGGACAGCCCGCTGGGACAGGGGACAGCCCGCTGGGACAAGGGACAGCCAGTGCCTCAGGCCAGGGCAGCAAACCCTCCAGCGGTGTCACATCGCCACACCCTCAGCAGGGCAGTAATCTCAGCTACAGCAAGGGAATCAGGAGGTTACTTCTGACAGAAAATAAAGTTTAAATCACCTAAGTCACTGTGCTGTGTTGCTGGCTGCTGTTTTGGCCAAAGACAAAAACAGAGGTGTAAAAGGACTTTTATTTCCTTCTCCTCCCCACCTGGCAATTCTGTTTTCACCAAAAGATTCTCCCTTGGGCCAAAGACTAAATTGGCAAAGTTGCATTTATAAGGAATTTCTAGGAAAGGATTTATGAGGAAAACCTTGAAAGTCCCTTTGCTGAAGGGACAAGAGGCTCCTTCCCCACTGGGTTCCAGCCAGTGCCTTCCCAGGGAGTCCTGCTCCTGCTGCCCTGGCAAGCAGGGCTCCAGCTTATGTCATTTCTTGTGTTCCAAACCCTGCCTCTGTGCCGAGCTCTCCGAGAGCTGCTGCTCATCCTCCTCTCTGCAGGGCTGTGTGGGACCATGGCTCTCCACATTGTTTCTGCAGGAAGGGCTCTGTGGGGACACAGCTCTCATCACTGCTTTGCTGGCCGTGGCATCAAAGAGAATAGCAGATAAATTGTGGCTGGAGACGATGAAGGGGAGTGAGCCCCTGGGATTTGCTCTGCTCCAGGACTGTGCCATGCAGTCATTAATGATCTAGAGAAGCAATAAGCTGTGAAGGAATGGAATTTGCGATGACACACAGCTGTGTCAAGTAGGCAAGTTTAAAGAAGCTGGAGAAATTTTAAGGACATCTACCAGCAGCTGGTGGGTGAGTGCCTGGCTTGGAGATGGTGTTTGCTTTGCCCAACATTAAAAGGTGAACAGACACCACAATTACCTGAGGCGTTGGCAAGAATGTCTGTGCCCTGATTAGCCCTGTCAGCTCAGAAAGCTGATGCACAGAGCAAACCCTGCACCCATATCCTGAAAGCCAAGAAACACAGCTCCCTCCAAAGTGTACAGCAGGGAAAATCCAGCCCTGGAAATAGGAGGTTTTGATGCTCACCTGAGCATTAGTGTTTTGTTCTGAGACACCTCAGAGAAGATAGAGGAGAAATAAAAATTATAGCAATGCTTTTCTGAATGAGATGAAACTCCTTGCAATAAGTTATTTGGGATTCCAAAGTGCTTAGCAGAGATCACAGGAGAAATCTGGGCTGGTCTGGCCCCCAAGCAGGCTCCTCACAAGCCGAGGCTCAGCCCTGCTGATGCCATCCTGGGGCAGGGGATGGCAAGCAGTGGTAATTCTCCAAGCCCAGCACTGCTCTACTTTTTTCCCCTTAACAACTGAAGTGATTAGAGTGGAACTTTGATTTGATGAGCGATCGTTGTTGCGGTGGCAGCTGAGTGTAGCCCCTTCATTTTCTTGGTTTGTCTTTAAAAGAACATTGGCAGCATTTCATCCCAATTTAATGCTCAAGCTCTCTGTTCCATATTCATTTCTCTCTCCCTTCTTCCCCTCCCTCATGCTTAAAAGAATCAAATTATTGTTTTATTTTTGTTCTCATGTACAAAGCAGGGACTGGTGCGGTGGCTGTTCCTCTCGGTACATGTCACCCGTGGGACACCGGGTGTGCTTCGTCACGGAGGGAACGGGGACAAAGCTGCAGTAAGCCCTAATTACAGGATAATGTGCAAAAGCAGCTCCATATTTCTTTCCCCTAGGTTCCAGCTCAGTGGAGTCCTTTACTTCTCGAGTTCTGGTGCGTTGGAAGCTTATTCAGCATTATTTCTATTAATTAGTGGCATTAGAGCAGTTTCAGGAAATCCTGGATGAGCTCAGGGCTGTTGCTCTTGTGCACTTTATTGCCACCTTTCTTCCTCCCAGGGCTGCAGCCCAGGGCCACTGCTCTGTAGGCAGAAAACAGGAGAGGGCCCCGACCCACAGCGTTCCCAGGCTGGAGAGGGCAGCCCAAAGCACAGGCACCAGTGTGCACATCCTGTGTGCCACCTGTGCCACCACTGGTGCAAGCCCTCTGTGCCACCCGTGTCACCCCTGGTGCAAACCCTCTGTGACACCCATGTCTCCGGTCCTCCCGGGACAGGGAGCAGGGCCCTGTGAGCCTCTCCATGTCTCCCACTCCCCTGAGCCCCCCAGGGAGCTGAGTTCTGCAGGGTGCCCACCCTGCAGCTCCTTTTCCTCTGCTCACTGAGCCCTCAGTCCCTGGCAGTATCGACCCTGGCACTAAATCACCTCCCACCTCTCCCCTCCCTTGCAAACACTGGGCAAAATATTTATAGCTCCTGCTGGGGATGCAGCTCACGTGCCACGTATTTCAACAACAAGGACTTATTAAATAATAACTGACATTTACCTAGCTGCCTCTTGTCCTCAGGGCCCCCAGGACTTGGCAAACTTTAATTAATAGTTGTTTTAATAGTTAAATAACCTTTATAACTGCATTTCATTTATTCCAGGCCCGTCAGAAATAAAGTCATAATGATCTGAGTCAAGCGATAAAACACAACATCTGGTTTAATGTTTGCAGGTTATTTAATGAACTGAGGAACCTGGCAGAAGAACTAGATATTTATTTCTTTTTCTTCTTGTAAGAAATGGGATTTGTAGTGAGATACAGCTTGATGCTGGTGTTTGCCCTCCTGGTTTTTTCAGCAGTGGGTTCAGCTGTGGGACCCCATGTGCCCATCCCATGGGAACAGGATGCCAGGGCATGACCACAGACAGAGTGCAGAGCACCACTGATTTATCTGGGGGGGCATTCCCTACCATCTGTTTTTCCATGGCCCTGGATGAGCAGTTCCAACACAGCACACACTTCACCGGCCACAGAGTTCCTGCATCTGCAGAATTCCTGGCAAGGCTGGCAGCTGTCCCAGAGCATCCTCCCCCGGAGCAGAATCCAGGACAGGCAGTGCCACCTCCAGAGGCTTCTGAAGCCTGCTCCAGAGGGCTGAGCACCCCTCACACCTGAGTCTCTGGTGTGGCTCCCACCTCTTGCCTTCTGGCCTGCAGCAGGCCCTGTCCCTGTGTCCCAGCTCAGCCACCTCCCTGCAGCTCGGTGTTACCTGCTCTCCCTCAGCTGGTGACACATTTCCTCATCTTCCTCTGCAGCCCATTATGAGTATCCTGACTAATGTTGCTTAACGCAGCTCACTCTGTGGATCCCACAGTACCGTCTGCACAATAAAATTCACTTCCTCGGGCGTATTTTGGGTACTCGTGCTCCCCCCGCAATGTTACCTATTAATTGCACAGAGAAAATATTCCAGAAACTTACTTGTGCCCTTGAGCTACATTCATGTTTATTTCCATAACTCTTTGATACAATATTTGTCTTTGCCTGACTTAGTTTGCCAAAAGGAAAGGGAGAAGGAGGAGAAGCATATGAGGGATTTGGATTGCCTCACATCTGCCTTTCTTTAAGCAGCCCATATGGGAAAACATATTCTTCTGCACAGAATTTGTTAAAGGTTTCATAAAACGCATTGCGTACACATTTAGCACAGAACCCAGCAATATTTATATTTAAAATGGGTCCAAACAGATCCATTTGGAGAGCGCTTGGAAGATGTAGGGTGGCAGTGCACATTGCGAATGTAATAGTCTCGTTAGCTGGCTCAGCTTGTGGGATCTGCTCCGTGAGCTGATGGGAGAAGCAGCTCCCACTGTGGTAAGTGTAAAAATCATAATGTATGCAATGCTGCCAGCATATTTCATCTGTGACGCTCCGAAGAGGCGTCGCTTCCACGCTCCCCTTTAAGACAGAGTGGCTGAGTGCAGGGGAACCGACACCAGTGGATATTTCATCTGTTTCCCTGGTGTCGGTGTAAATCACGAGAGGCAGCTTGCAACCCCCTCGTTCCTCTTGGTGCACGGCTACTCCCGTGGATCGTCCCATGGAGAATTCCAGGGAATTCAGGTTTCACATGGGGCCGAAGCCGATGGGCGCTGGGGGGTGAGGGAGGAGAGGAGCCCCAGCACGGATCGGGGCGGGAGCAGGCTCATCTCCGAGAGCAGACCGCGGGTGTCTGTGTCGTGATTCCAGCAGGATATCAGCCCAGTTATGGGTTTATTTTATAGGGATGAGATTTCAAACCGCGTTAGTCTCTGCCCGCCCCCTGCGCAGGTGTTCCCTGCACAGCCCCGCTCCCAGGCAAGGCTGGCGAGGCCGGGTCCTGCCGGCAGCAGCAGCAGCAGAGGCCGACAGGCACTGATCACATCCCATAAGCTGCTTTCAGCCTCGGCTGGGCTTGGTTCGGTCTGGTTTACCTGAACCTTTATTAGATAAGCTTGAATTAGCGGCAGGCGTGCGGTGCAGCAGCCTCTGTGATCCCATCCCAAGCGGCGGTGCCGTTCCGGGCCGTTCCGGGCCGTTCCGGGCCATCCCGAGCGCACAGCCCCCCCTGCCCGGAGCTGATTCCGTTTCGTCTCGGCAATCTTCTGCTATGCACTTAAGTAAACAAAGATCAAGCTACTCACAGCCTTAATTAGGCTGCACATAAATAAGAGATTACTGGATTCGCCAGGAGTATACGTGGGAGAGTAACAATCACAGCAAGAAAACCCCGCCACCCGTGTTTCCCTTGCAGCACATCCCCGTGGATCTCCCCCATCCCTTCCCACCCCACGCTGCTTTTCTGCTCTCTTGCCAAGCTGGGAGGATGGAGCGTGTGCGGTGCGGGGCTGTGCCAGGACCAGAGGCTGCCCGGGGGCACCGCACGGGTCACTCGGGACCCGCAGCGTGTCCTGCTCCTTCAGGGGTCACTCAGGACCCGCAGCGTGTCCTGCTCCTCCAGGGGTCACTCGGGACCCGCAGCGTGTCCTGCTCCTTCAGGGGTCACTCAGGACCCGCAGCGTGTCCTGCTCCTCCAGGGGTCACTCGGGACCCGCAGCGTGTCCTGCTCCTTCAGGGGTCACTCAGGACCCGCAGCATGTCCTGCTCCTCCAGGGGTCACTCAGGACCTGCAGCGTGTCCTGCTCCTCTGGGGGTCACTCGGGACCCGCAGCGTGTCCTGCTCCTCCGGGGGTCACTCGGGACCCGCAGCGTGTCCTGCTCCCCCAGGGGTCACTCGGGACCCGCAGCGTGTTCTGCTCCTCCAGGGGTCACTCAGGACCCGCAGCGTGTCCTGCTCCCCTGGGGGTCACTCGGGACCTGCAGCGTGTCCTGCTCCCCTGGGGGTCACTCGGGATCTGCAGCGTGTCCTGCTCCCCCAGGGGTCACTTGGGACCTGCAGCGTGTCCTGCTCTCCCGGGGCTCGGTGACTGAACTGAGGTGAGGATGCTCACGGCAAGCCTTGGGGAAGGTGTTGTCTCTGCTGCTTGAGCCCAGGAACACCCAGAGGGTCCCATCCGAAGGTCTGGTTTCCTTGGCATGGTGCAGGATGGAGGGTGAGGCAGGGAACATCCCAGCTCTCCCTCCGTGGAGGGGTTGCTGCTCTGGGCTGCCTCATTTCCCGCTTGCAGCAGCAGAGGATCACGGGGAGATGTCCCCAAAAGGCATAAAATATTATAAGGAGATGCTTTTTCAGCCAAGGTGCTGACACAGCACCATCCGTGTTTCTTAACCAGGAGCGATGTCTGAGTTATCTCAACCTAAAGCCTGAAATATACATTATAGGCAGTGTCTTTCTGTGCTTTATTTGGGCTGCAAAGTGATATCTTATTATTTCTCCCTCCTGGGCATCCTTTAATGAATCTAGATTTGAAAGTGAAATATTTATTGTATTTCGGGAGCTTAAGCATGGAAGGAGAGGAGGGGGAATATGCAAATTTGCCAGAAAACACTTTCAAAAAGTCTCCTCTCTACTAAGAAAAGAAGGTGCAAGTGTGAATCTATTGAGCCTCAGAATAGATGTCTCCAAAAATAGTGTAATGGGGATGTGGGGAGCAGGACCCCCCCCAGGAACTACCCCATTCTAGCTCCTCTCAAATACTTTGGGAATGGCAGGTTAGACCTGGAGCTGGAGATGAGTCTCATTGTTCTCAATGTGGCCATTGCAGTGCTTTGGAAAAATGCAGAAGAAAATATTTTTCTGCAGAAACAGAGCAATAAAGCCAAGGGTATTGGCACAGGTGAATGCAGATTTAATACAAAAGTTGCCAGAGCCCCAGCTTCATTGGAATCCACACATTTGTTTAGAAAAATTATTATTTTCCCATCTTCCACAGCCAAAATGAAGCAAGCTATTAATGGATTATGATTCTGTCCCTTCAGACCACTGTAGTGTTAGTATTTCATCCAACAAAGACAGAGTATGTCGTATGTGAACAGCACCTTTGGCTTCAGCTGCTGCAAACAATATGGGGCAGAAATAATTGAACTAAAAAGCAATTACAGCTATTTGGGGAGGTGGCAACTCTGCTGCATAGAGAGGAGGCTGCAGGTGCCGAGTGAGGCATGTGCTTTAAAAAATCAGGATAAAAATCACTGGGTTTGATGCTGGAGAGATTTTTGGTGGAGGGAGCTGCTCTGTCAGCATTATATACAGGCAGGGAGGATGGAAGAGAAGGCCTTGCCTATATGGGGAATTGTGTTGGGTTCAGGCGGGCTGGGATGAATCTCTGTTTGTGCTTTTAAGTCTCAGATGTATCATCCAGCCACCGCAGCTTAACAAGTTGCTGTTTGTCAGCTGTGCTGTAAGTCACCGTGGGCGTGCTCGGCACCCAGCTCGGGGATGCCATAAAGCTCGGCAGATTGTGCCTTTCATCTGTTCTTATTCCAGTTCTTTTAGCTTAAACTAGTTCCTAATCATTACAAAAACCCCAAACGAGGCTTGTTTCCAACAAAACAGCCATCTGGGCAGTTTTCTTGCATTTTCACTGAGTTGTACTGGGAGTGGCATTACCTTGGCACTCACCCATGCCCCAGGGGTTCCTCTCGCTCTGTCCCCATCTCTCTCTGCAGCAGTGGGGACACCCCACCCTTGGGGACAGCACGGTGGCCTCAGGTGAGAGCCAGGCTGGCACCACCTGCACCCCTCCATGGCCTCGGTCATCTCTCCCTCGGGCAGAAAATGGGAGAGGAGGAAGAGATGCAGCACAGGATTGAAATGTTTCAGCCCTGCTGGGCTGCAGCGTGGCAATATTTCACTCTGAAATAGATTTTTCACCTGAAATTTGTTAAATGGTGGATGTCAGCTGGGAAACTCAATGTTTTGATGGCTGGGAGTGCCTGTTGGAAAGGGAACTTTTACAGCGATTGTGAAGCACCTGACTCGCAGCTCAGAGCACACAAATATACATTCTATGATATATAACACCACATGTAATATACAGTACATCTGCTTCTGTCTGTGTGAAATATTTGCCCCGTGAATGTGGCTGATTTAGCAATGAGAGGGGCTGCCCACAGCCCGGGTTTGAAGGGAGCAGTCTGTCACCCAGGGCAGTGCAGCTCTGTGGGGCTTCCAGCAGGTCCCAGGGAGGGCTGGAATGCTGAGCCCTCCTTCCTGGAGAGCCAACAATGCTCTGGTGTGCCACGTGCAGAGCAGGTCACCTGTCACAGGTATCTGCACCGTGGTGGCACCTGAGGGTCCTGGCCCAGGTACACAACCCTGCAGCACCTGTGCCAGCACTCACATGAGTCACTCCATGCTCCTTCACTTCTCCAAAGGTTCTGAACTGATAAAACAGAAATTTTCTGGTTTTCCAAAAAAATTTCAGCTGATTCTGGCTAATTTCCTCCTCCCGGACTGACACAATTTCACAGTAAATTCATCACTGCAGCAGCTGCTTGGCACTGTCTCTGTGCCAGCTCCTGGCAGCCCTCGTTGTCCCTCCCTCTGCCTCCTCAAATGCCACCTGTGGCACTGGTACTCCACTCCCAGCCCATTCCTTTCCATTTCAGGGAGACTCTCTTC
Organism: Prinia subflava; assembly: GCF_021018805.1. Lineage (NCBI taxonomy): Eukaryota > Metazoa > Chordata > Aves > Passeriformes > Cisticolidae > Prinia > Prinia subflava. The sequence goes on along the minus strand of NC_086268.1, from coordinate 423,371 downwards.
CAGCAGAGGGTGAAACAAACCCTTCCATGTCCTGCTCCATGGGTCCCAGCCCCACTGGCCCCCATCCTGCCACTCACTGCAGACACAGGCAAGGACATCAGGGCTGTGGGCACACAGGACCCCACATCAGCCAGGCCACGGGGAGATGCCCTCAGGAGGTGCCTCTGTCCCAAAGCACTCCCAGCTTGCTGATGTGCAGCTCCTGAGCAGTTGGATAACTGATCACGTGAGGAAGCAGAGGAACATGTTCAAGGCTGATTTTTTGGGGGATGAGATTAAAAATATATTAATTGGGCTGGGACCTACACACCTGAAGGCAAAGAGGGAGCGTGAGCCCTGCCAGCTCCCCGAGTGTTGTCTGGTGTGGAGAGGCCTCTGTGCCCCCTGCACAGGAGGGGTCCCCCCAACCCCAACCTGCTCCCGGGGAAGGAGCTGCTTGCTGCTGCCAAGTGAAGAAACTCTGTTTGTGGCTCTGTTACTTGACATGACAGGAGCTCCTGGGGGACAGGGGAATTGAAGACAATGCTTTTTTTCTTTATTTGCTGGGCAGAGATACAGGGAAAGTGTGTGAGGGCTCCCAGCAGTGTAAGACTGGATATTCCTGTGGTCAATCACAGTTCTTAACCTTTCTCATTTCGGCAGTGAGTCCCCTTGGGACTGTTTGCATTTTGACTTCAAGACTGCCTCTCTGAAGGCAGCCAGGAGGGGGGGAGGCTGTCACACAGGCACGGCAGCCCTGTGTCCCCCTCTCCCCTGGCATCAGGCCATCAAAGGCAGGCTGGAGCCTGGTGCCGTCCTGGGTCTGGTGCCAAGTGAGGCTTTTGTTGTACAAACCTCCCCACTCCACTGAAGGAATAAGTGAGGTTGTTTTGATTCCAGCAGATGACAGTCCGACTTAAAATACACTTGAGAGCTTGGTCAGGTGCATGTTCTCTTGTAGACATCTGGATGCTGTTCTGGGTTTTCCCCCCAAAAGAATCCGAACTTCCCCCGCTGCAGTGAATCCGGTGCCTGCGCTGGAACTGGGAGGTGGACGGGGCACACATCCCTCCCTGTCACCCTCACCTGTGGGGACCCTCAGCACAGCCCTGATGCTCAAAGGGCAAAGGGCAGGCAGTGGGGAGGCTGCTGAGCTGCACCCTGGCCCCTCTCCTCCCCTCTCTGCTCCGGAGCCACTCGCGGTGCCGTATCCATCTCAATGTCATTTGCTCTGAGATGTGAGCTGGAACAAATCCGGAGCAGCTGCTCCATCTCTAAGTGTCCTTCAGGGATCCCTTCAGCAGACACTTTGCAGGATATAATGATGACATTCTAACGAGCGCTAATGCACACGTTGTCATCTTTCTGTATTTACACTTCCCACAGGAGGCATCGTTCCAAGAAGGAAAAGTGAGAGACGGAAACTTTCACGCAGAAACTTCAGCGCCTGCGCCGGGCTGGGCCAGGGAATCTGCCTGATGAGAGGAGCTCAGGCTGGGAGATGATTTGGGACAGAGGGTGGCAGTGCACAGAGGGGTGGCCAGGAGAGCACAGACACCAGGCAGGAGCTCTGATCCCTGCAGTTAGACTGCACCAGGCTGTAAGGAAAAAGAGGGAACAAGGATTCTTTTGGAGTACAGAGCAGAGCCCACATCACTGCAGACCTCACCAGCTTCAGTCCAATGGTTTCATTGGGAACCAGGGCATTCCGTATGCTGGAACACGTGGGCCTTCCCACAGAACAAATTCATGGTCCTTCTGGTGGACACTCATTAGCCACATCATTAAACAAAACCATAATGGCTTCAGGGAGCAGCACTGTCCCATGGCTCTCACTGGCAAAAGGACTCTCAAGTCACTCATGCAGCAAAACTCTCCTTGTCCAGAAGGAAACTAAAGGAATCAGCTCTTTCTCCCCAGGAATGTTAAATACAAATATATGGACATGTGTGCCCACAGATAAATAAATAAAGGAGAAACTACCCAAGTGAGTGGAATGAGACTCAGTATCCGTGTGGCCTTTCAGCATTGGCAGCTGCAATGGATAAGGTCGTCACTTTGTCCTCTGCTCGCTGATCTTATTGGGAGGAAGATTATATCAAATAAATAATACATCAAAAGACTTCTGTTTCCATCTCTCGGCACACTCTGCTGTCCCCACCGCATTACCTGGGCTGGGAGTGAGGATCTGGCCAGTGTGATAACCAGGAATAAATGGCTCTGCTTGTCGGCGGAAATTTTGCTGGCAAATTTCCGAACCAGATTAAAAAGTAAATGAGATTTCTTCTGGAGAGTTATTTTCAAGGGTTTTGTCTGCCGATATTCTCGTGCAAGATTGCAGCTTTGCCAAGGGGGGAAGAGAACAAAAGGGGAGGATAAAGAACTGAGGTTGCAATTATCCGACAGAACGAGGTTCTCCAGTGAAAGCACCTAATCAGAAAGTCTCAAATTTGCTTAAAATACAAAGTGTGGTACAACATTTATTTATAATCTGCCTCACCTGCTCAGATAAAACTGTTTCTAAGACCAGGCAATTGCAGGAGACAAGCTGTAAAATGGAACAAATGGAATCAAATCAGGTATTAATAACAGTGGAATGAAATAATAACAGAAGTGGGTCTGTGAGCAGAGCACAGTTCCCGTGTTCCAGCAAACACAGGTGGAGCCATGTGGGCATTCCCAAGCAGGAGGCACAGCAGGACAAAGGGGAGGCAGAAGCTGTGTGGCCCCCAGCGTGGTGAGGGAGTAGCCAGGCCCAGGTGTGGGTGGGTGGCTCACGAGGTGAGGCTGAGGCTGCCTTCTCTCAGTTATGTCCTGGAGAGACTCACCAGAGCTGAGTGCAATGTGCTGCTCCTCCAAAGCCTTCAACTGGGACCCCGGGTGAGTCTCTGGCTGTTTATTTCTCTATTAATGCAGTGGAAATGTCATTGGTTTGGTTGTTTGGTCAGTGGTTTAGTTGTCTGATGCAGGACTTTTGTCCATGAGCACACATCATGTGCCCTCAAACTCTTTGGAAGCTCAAGGAGTGACTGTAGTAAAAACAAGGCAGGGAATGTGTCAGCTGCAGAGTGAGATGGTTTTGCCCATGTCAAGGAGCTCTTGCTCCAGCCAGACGTGTGGGTAGGTCCTCTGGCATTGTGGAAGTTGGTTCCAAGGGTGTTGTTCTAGGTTTTGTGTCTCTGTGCTCTATAACAAGTTCTTTGCCTGTCTGCAAGGTCATTGACATGAAACACAAGCTGAGGAATTGTATTTGCACTCAAACATTTATAAACCCTTTTGTTACTGTCCTTTGCTGTTGGGGAAGACAGACAAAGGCGCTGGGTTTGGGGCTCCACAGTGAGATGTTTGGAGTGAGAACAGCTGGTTCCTGTTACTCATAATCCCTGCCCGGGCAGAGCCTGCTGGAGATGGTGGTTTGGGGGTCTTGAAACTTCTGGCACATAAACAACGAGTCTAAACACAAACACCTGTGTGTGAGCCCTTGTCCAGGGAGCAGCTTGCTGCTCTCCTGCAACCTGTGCTCCTAAATGCTCCAGAGAAAACTTGAAATGAATAAAAAAAGCACTTCCTCCTCCTGTTCTTACAGCAGGTGAGGAGCAGTTGCCTGTGCCCTGCTGGGCTCAGCACTCTCCTGCCCCAGCCTGGCCTGGCCCGTGCCACGGGGTGTGGGGTCTGCAGTGCTCCTCAAGACTCATGTGCTGGCTCTCTGCTTTTGGGATGTTGCTGAGGAAGGAATTAAATTGCTTGGAAATGATGTAAGGGCTGTAAACAAACTGTGGGCAGCTCCTGGCAGGTGTGACTGGACAGGGCGGTGCTGGGGGGTCCCCGGGAGGCGGCATGGGGTGCACAGAGGTCTCTGGATGTGCCAGGCTCTCCCAGGGATGCTGCACCACTGCCAGCCCGTGCCAGCTGCCCCTAGCCCCAGCTCCTGCCCTTGGTTTCGTGCGGGTCTGGGCAGCCGCGGGCTGACTCCGGTAATTGGGGTCAATCACAGAAAATCCCTGTCACAGCAGAAAGCGCTTCTCAGCGGCTGGGGCTGACACAGCGGCGCTCTGGGGACAGGGACACAGCCACGCCGCCCTCCCCGCCCCTCCTCGCCGCTTCCTCCGCAGCTCCTCCTCCTCCTCCTCGCTCTCTCCGCTCAGAGCACGGGTGTTTGCCTCGGCTCTGGTTACCAGATCTGTTTACCCCACCCTGTGCCTGGGCCCCTGGAGCAGTCCCTGTTTGCTGGGGGAGCAGAGTTTGCCAGCTTGTGAGCCGTAGGAAAGCCTGGGGTGCAGGAGGCGCCTGTTCTGTGCTGGTACCACTGAAATAAATAAACAAACATATAGATCATTGCTGCTCCTTCCTGCTCCCACTGCCAGTCAGCGCTGAAGGAGCCAGGGACCTTTCATGGAGATAAATGCAGTGCAAGGGGTAATTAAAGTGACTGATTTCTCCGTGGCAGGAGCTTCCCAAGGCTTCGCTGCTGCGGTGCCCTTGTGTTCGAGCAGGGAGCCCAGCCAGAGGTGCCAGCGTGTTTTGGAGTGGCAGGAGCTGGGGACAGCCACCTCTGGTCACCTCCCGCCAGAGGCGCTCAGACAGCCCCCAGCAGCAGCTCAGCCCACAAATAATAACAATCTCATTTCCCTGCCAGGCTGCAGCAGCAGGACCTCTCCCGTCTCCTTTCTCCCCTTCTCTGTCATGGAAGCAGCACGAGGGAAATGTTCACAGTCAGGGCAGGAGGCGAGAGATGAAATTGCACAACTCTTTTATTGACAAAGGGGCTCTTCCAAATCTGCCAGGAGTAAGAAGGCCCTGGTAAAGGCAGAAGGAGCAGGATGGCCCTCCAGGATCTGGGGCGCAGGCTCAGCATTTGTGAACAGCAGCCGGTCCAAAGAGCTGGGTCATGGAAATGGAGGGACCCAGCCCAGAGCCACCACAGCCGTGTGTGTTCCCAAAAGCTTTCTGTCTCAGCTCTGTACAGCTTCACTGCAGCCTTTCCATCGCTTATCATGAGGGACAGCATGTCTGGCCTTGTTTGTGAAGCATAAATGTTTTGTGCCACTGTTAATCGCTGCCCTGCACCTTTAGTCTAAAGCCTCATCCAAAGCTGCAACCAGGGGCTCATTTAGGTTTCTGGTTTGTAGCAATAATACTCTTTTAATATGCTAAATGAGAACACAAATGAACCTTCCTTACGCTGACGAGTTGTTGGAAACCTCCCTGTCCGACTGAAGGTCACTCCATGGGCAGATTGATGCTGCCCTGCCAGGCCCCATCCATCACTTGGGGATGGCACCGCAGGTGGCACTGGGGACACCCATGCTGGCAGGCGGGGGACAGCTCATTCAGGTGTGGGGGTTCTGAGTGCCAGCTCCTTCCAGGTCTCCCCAGACCTGCAGGCGCTGCCAGTCCCGTTCAGATCCCCGGCTTTGGTTGGGGCTTTTTCCGTTCCTCAGCAGCAGACACGTCTCTTCTGATGCTATCGTGCATTCCTCTCTCTTTTCCTTTCTGCTCTTCCTAGGAGCTGGTGTCCTGGTGATCTATGAGTTGTTTGGAGAAGCAGCAAACACTACTTATGCATTATATACATGTCTTGTCTGTTCCACTTGATAATGCCATTCTTTAATATGCTCAGCAGTAGCTTTTGGGCTGCCTCTCTCCCCTCTCCCCTAAAAACTGCCTGGCACACAGTCAGGCCTTTTCCTTCATCAAATAATTTAGGGGATTTTACGTCTAACTTTGTTTTCAACGTCCTTGTGCGTGGAGAAGAAGAAACCAAACAAAGCATCTGCCTCAGGACCCTGCAGCATTTCCACCCCGTTCTTTGCAGAGCCAGAGTGGCTCCGAGGTTTGGTCAGAGATGAAAGAAGAGAAGGCAGTGACAGATTAGTCATGAGCTGGTGTCTCAGCGTGGGTGGAGGGGGAGCTGCCTCCCCTCTGTTTGCTGTAGGGGCTGCCCATCACATTGCCAGTGTCTGTGTATATTTATATATTATATATGTATATAAGAATAACGATGCCCATCACATCCAGACCCCAGCACCACAGAGGCAGCAGGAGAGGAGGGGAGCACTGCAGCCCCCTCTTTCCAAGAGCCACCCTTTGAGGACCACGGGGTCCCAAGAGGGTGTGGTGTGAATGCTGAAGGCCCAGGAATGACGTGGGCACTCTTGGAGATGGAGAGCCATTTAAAAAGGGGGAATAGAGCTTTTTCAGCCCTCTTTCTCCAGCTGAGAGGAGAGCATCTGTCACCACTACTCTGATTCATGAAAATCACTCTGACCTCTCATATGGAGAGTCTCAGCTCTCCGAAGCCGGGGGAATCGTGGCCTCATCCCTGAACTCAGTTATTTTACCTGTTCTCTCTCCAGATACTCTAAATAAAGCACTCGATGTGCTGCACTCAAGGCACCCTGATTTCGCTCAGTAGTCAATGACAGCTTGTTCTTTTTGATTCCCATGCAAAAATTCCCACTATCCCTTGCTTTCTGTTTGCTCATCTCCTGCATTCTGGAGAGAGGGTTGTGGGGACCTTGATCCCACTGCTGCCTGCACTGGAAAGGGCAGGGAGCATTCCTGGGTGCCAGCTCCATCCTCTGATGCTGCAGGATAAATCCTGCATCCCTCCACACCCCATCCTCCTCTCAGCATGATGCTGAGAGGGAGAGGAGAGAAGTACATGATAGATAAGCTTTAAAAAGGAGTCCAGGGTCACAGCTTTGTCTATAAAAAGTAAATAATGTGAAGAGCAGAGCCCCATCTCCCAGCTGGCACATGCAAGGAGCTGAGAACGTGCTTTGCCTTGTGATGGGGAGCTCCCTTGGGACCTTGGACCTGCAAGTAAATGAGAGACCCGTGGGGCGAGTGTCTGATGCACAGCCTGGGGCAGCAAAGCAGCCTCAGAGCGAGAACCACTAACAGAGAGCGACTTGAAGGCTGTTATGACATTTGCCTCTTGCATGGAATTTCCTCTTGTGTTTCCATTTGGCACACAGTGCTCTGATGGCTTGTTCCAAAGGACTCTGCGTGGAAAGCTCCCCCAGTTCTGAGCAAACACAGCTGGGTGATTAAATACCAGGGGGAAGCACGGAACTGTCTGGAGGAGAGGGTGCTGGTGGCAGCAGGTACATTCCCTGCATTGCTGCCAAGATGCCCACCTGGTGAGATCAGCTGGGCTGATGTTGCCCAGCTGGATGTGGCACCGAGGGAAACATCGTGTCTTTGGTGTCTGGGCATGCTGAGACAGCATCCCACCCTCACAGGAGCTCCGCAGCATCCCCAGTGCTTGAGTCAGCAGCAGCAGAGCACAGCTTGACCTTGCGTGGAAAAGATGTCAAACAAATCTTTGCGCTGGTCACACATGGCTTGAGACACGCGAGCACAGCTCCCCACAAATCAATCTCTCGCCTCGGCCTGGCCAAGTGATTCCTTGCTGGGGAGGAGTGTGAGGCTCGTGGTGCCACCTCCCCCTCTGTCCCCAGAGCCCCGGGGTGTAATGGGGTTACGGAGAAGCTTCACTGAGCAGCACCCCCGCATGATGAGCCGGTCATACAAGCTTGGGCAATCACATTTAGCATCATAATTATAACTTGAAATGTCCTTGGAGAATCTGCAGGGGCTACAAGGGAAGGAGAGGAACAGAGAAAATGTCTTCTTGCTGGGATAACACCTTGCATCCCCACAAATGGCTTTGGTGGTGTGAGGGGGTACAGAGATAGAAGGAAGTCTCACATTAGAGTTTCACAGTGTGAAAATGAAACATTTCTGGGGAAATGAGGGAAGCTGCTGTCAAACCCGTGGACTGGAACAAAGGTGTCAGCCCCTGCATGTCAGTGTTCCTATGCTGGGGGATTGTCCTTCAAGCTTCAGCCTCATGTGTAGTTTGGCAGCATCGCCCACCTCCTTCCTCTGCTGTTTGGGGCAGGGAGGGGGCTTAACAGGATTTTTTGTGCAAAGGCATAATTATACTTCCCTGATTAATCTTCAGGCTGAATCGAGTGCTTGCCATCAATCTTTGAAACAAACATGTCTATTTATATTTTAATTATCTTTCTTCTTTCCTAAAGTTCAGGTTGATTTGAGCTTCTCTTACATATTTATCATCAGCGCGATTGTCTCCCTGCCTTTCCTGGTGCTTGGCACGTGAGAGCTCGGTGCCTGCTGGCAAGGGGTGGCCACACTGTCGGCCCTCGGTGCCAAACCCCTGTTTGGGCTTGGAACCAGCTCGTATTTGTGAGTGTTTGGTCATGGCATGCCCACAGCCTGGCAGAGGGAGCCCATCTCCAGTGGCACCGTGGGCTGGGGAGAGACTCCGTCTCCAAGGGAGCTGAATTTCGGAGCGCCCGTTTTCCCTGGGCAACCGCTCCAGCCATTCTTTCATTTGCAGCAAGGCGCTGTAATTTGTAAACATTAATAACCATTATTACTATTAAAAGGAGAGAAGGCGAGTAGCCCTGTAACTAATTACTTTAAGTGTTTTCAATAAGCCGCAGTTCGGCTCCTTTATAAAAATCTCCTGCTGCGCAGACCAGATTGTCATTATGATCGGATCTATCCTTGGAGCCATTAATTTTGCCCGGAATAACAGCTGAACAGATGCGGGGAGAAGGCCACTCTGATTAGCACCGCTCTCTCCAAAGCCCATTTGCTCCCCGAAGGGCAGCGCCAGCTCCCCCGGCTGCTCCCGGACCTCGTTAGGGCCGGAGGAGCCGGCGCTGGTCGGCGAGACGAGGCCCCTCCAGGGTATGAAACCTCATCCAAAAATCAATGGGAATTACCAACCCTGCTGCCACATTCCATTTCTACTGCAGCAGATGAACACGGGGGCTGCCTGGAAATGTCTGGGTTTTGGTCAGGGAGGCTAAACTTTAAAAATTTCCCAGAACCGGAGTTTGTTTCCAAATTGTTAGGCTGTGTGGGTGTTTTTCTCCTTTTGAGTCTCTCCAGCTTGTTCTCCCTCTTCCTTTCCCTGATCTTTTCCCAAGTGCCAGTGCAGGAGGGACAAAGCCTTTTCCAAGGGACCATTAGGGGATGAAATACGTTTCCCTGCCCTCGTGGGTGCCCACGTGCTGCTTAAATGAAGCTTTTTAACTGAATGTGGCGGTGGCTTTTCACATGGGGGAAATTGTTCTAGTATTTACTGCTATTAAATTAATTTCTCAGTAGAGGATTTTAGACTCTTGTAATTCATGAGGATATTTTCAGTCCTGTTTACTGTCTGGTGCTTAAAAAAAATTGTCTCAAGCATTTGTTTGCCGAATATAACGCTGTTATTACATTAGCTTTCTCTCGCAAGAGAGACAGGGGTTCATTAATGTTGATGTGAATCTTATTGTATCTCGGAGCTCTCTGAGCAGCGGGTAATTTTTCATAACATATGTGTGGCAATATCCAGGCACAGAATGATGAGTGGAGAATGGTTGTAGCCTGGCGCTGGTACACACCCCGAGCGGCTGCGGCTCTGCACAGCACCACTGGGAGATGCTCCAAGCCCTCTGCTCTCTCTGTCTCTCTCAGTATATATATTTCAGTATATAAAGTACAGTGTATAGTCAAGCAGTAGCCCATGAGAATCTCATAAGGTTTAACAAGGCAGATGGTGCACCAGGGCCGGGGCAACCCCCTGGTATCCATACAGCCTAGGAATGAAGGGATGGAGAGCAGTCCTGCCAAGAAAAACTTGGGTGAGCTGCTGGATGAGAGGCTGGAGAGGAGCTGGACCTGTGCACAGCCCAGAAACCCTCACATCCTGCGTTCATCCCACAGTGTGGGCACCAGGTGATTGCCCAGAGAAGCTGTGGCTGCCCATCCCTGGAAGTGTCCAAAGCCAGCTTGGACGGGGCTTGGAGCAGCCTGGGATAGTGGAAGGTGTCCCTGCTCATGGCAAGGGGTGGGACTTTAGAGATAAGCTTTAAGGTCCCTCTCACCAAAACCACCCAATGATTATATATACATATAAAAATATATAAACATATATTTATATATAAATATACAAATATATTTATATGGTGCCCAGCTGCAAAGGGAACTCATCCCTCCAAGCAGAAGTGCCTTCGTGTCTGGGCAGGGACTGCATAGGAAAGAGCTCGAGCGGAGAAATATCTCTTGTTCTCAAAGAATTAATACCCAAACGGTGAAAGAGACACAGCCCGAGGTGGGATGGGGGGAAAAGAAAGGAAAAAACTGCTTCATTTGAAATGTTATGAGTATCTCTTAGTCCTAATGCCTTCCCTCGGAATGGCTGCATTCAGCAGCGGAAATTGGCGGCAATCAGGCTCACAAGTGCTCGAGAGAGATTTACTTGGACAGATGAAAGAAAACCATTTTCTTCTAAATGCCGATGCCCTGAGCAAGGCGCTCTGCCCGCGCACGCGGCCGGGGTCGGGCGCGGCTCCTCAGCCGCTGAAATATCCCAGAAATATCCCAGAAATATCCCAGAAATATCCCAGAAATATCCCAGAACTATCCCGTCCGGGATGGAGCGGCTGCGGCCGAGCCCAGGCGAGGTGTCGTTTTCATCTGCCGCTAATGAAAAGCTCCTCTCTGGTTTCTTCATCGGGGCCGGTGTTTAGTGCCGGGTTTTGATCAACAAAATGATGCTATTCGGGGCGTCTTCCCTCCTGCTTTGAAGTCGAAATGCGAGGAGGCGGGGAGGGGAGCATGAGAGCCTGTGAAGATCCAACCCACCGGACTTGTCAAAGCCAAAACCATAATTATTATCCCCCTGAGAACTGAGCTCTTCTCCCAGCCCCATCAAAGCCCCACCGCAGCCTGCAGATGAAAGCCCAGCTTTGAGCTCCCTGCTTTTAACACCTCGTTTGTTTATAAGCTCTGTTGTTCCCAAATGAACAAACGGTTTGTCTGCGGTGCCCAAAATATCCAAATCTCTAGAAAAGCAGCAGTCGGGCCAGGGCCGCCGTAGTCTTGCCCGGTCCTTGCCCTGTGTCAGCGCTCGGCAGCGCTCTGGTCGCACTTCTCCACTACTGCTGTTGAGCAATAGCGCTTTTTCAAGGCGCTACTTATACTGAGGTTGGAAGATGATTTTCCTCTCCCTCCTGTCCCTCTCTGGAGAAGGAACATGTCATACCTCTGCCAGCGACAGGCAGCTCAAAATGATATCTTCAGAAAAAAACAGCACTTTGGCTTTCCTTCCCCGTGCTTTGGCATTCGGGCCGACTGCCTGGGTTTATCTTCCCTCCTTGCGCTCAGGAGGCTTTCAAGTAGCATTTCAATTAAGATTTTAAACTGGCAAGATGCAAGTTAGATCAGAGGAGAGCTTGATCTTAGCAGCTCCCCTCCGCTCCCCGTTTGATATTGGGAAATGTCGCTGTTTGTACTTCTGCGCCGGGGATGCTGCGAGCGAGCGATTGCATCGTGTGAGCGCTCCCCGGGGAGATCTGAGGGGGAAGAGCTCCTTTTCCTTCAAAACTCCCCCCAAAAATGAGCTTCAGCGAGCAGGGGGGTGGCTCCACAATAGAAACTGGGCCGTGAAATTTGTCAGTTCCTCATTTGGGTCTGGAATTTAATCACTGTATTGTTATAAATAACTGTTTAGGGTGAGCCCTCGTCCAGCGATAATGTATCTGTAATCCCTGGCTTTTTCACTTGTATGTTTTTGGGAGAAATCTGCTTTCTCATGCCTGCGCCCCCTTGCACAAGGGCTGTTCAGTACCCAGAGCCTTTTGGCACCAGGACAATACAAAGGATAAATAGTGGTAAACATGCAGAGCTCCACCCAACGCCTTTGCAGCCCTCCTGCGCGTGTCAGTGCAGCAGCTGGATGGAAATGCTTCTCCCAGCAGAGTTTAGTCTGTGCTCAGGGACTGCGAGACGCAGACCTGGAGGCAAAAGTTGCCTTTTTTCCTGTGGAGTCTCTTTTTTCCAGCGTTGCTCATAGGGCTGTGCCGTGTTCGTGCAGGCAGGGGCGCTCCCACGGCAGCACCGCACCCGGGTCCGAATCTCTGAGCTCCTCCACAGCGGCCCCAGCTCACACTCTGGTTCCTCCTTTGCGTGAAAGCTCTTGCCATGCCTTATTTAGGGAATGGAAGTTGCTTCTATCTGCTGTTTGCTTAGAGGGAATAGTGATTTAAAATAGCAGCCAGAAAGCTCCGGGGCCTGGTGGCGACTTAATCGTACAGTGGCAAATGATGGGCACCCATCAATGCGATATAATCACCCACAAATGATGAGTTAACTGGGGCAAGTCCCTGTCAGCCCACCATGGGGCTCCTCAGATGTGCTCCTTGGCTTAGGGTCAGACTCATTCTCCTTCAGCATTGAGAAGCCAGGTTTTTTCAGCTATCAATGTCTTGAATTTAAAGTGCCTGAGATAGGGCAGCTTGGAGCCTCTTCTAAGGACTCCCAAAGCTGGACCAGTTTGACCTCATGGTCATGCAGACATCTCTGCCTTTGCTGTCTCTCTCCTACCATCTCTGCAGAAATACACAGTCATACTCATTTCCAGAGCAGGAAAAATGAGGAGCATTGCAAAAATCAATGTTCAGCAGAGGACACTGACTGGAGGGCTGAGGGGGAGGAGGATGCTGCTTCTGCTTTCTGAAAGGTTATTTTAGCTAAAGACAATGAAAAAATGCTCCAGGAGAAGAGCAGCTCCTGCAAAGTCCACCTGATCCTCGTGGTGTTTCATAACTCAACTGCAGCAGCGCGTGAACCTCTGCAAGGAATATTATTCTTGTTAGGGTAGTGAGTTCCCATTTCACGTGCTGTGCTGGCACAGCCTGAAGCCTTGGTGTTGTTGCTCCAGGAAAAAACCCAGCAGGGATGTGCTTGCTCTGTGCTGTGGGTGTCTTGGAGACAGCATGGCAGGAGGAGACGTGACCCAGGCTCAGAGGGATCCCTCTTCCTTGAGGATGTCCCAAAGGATTGCTCCCTTTGGCACAAGGGTAATGGGAAGTAAATCATAGACTCAGAGAATCGTTTGGGTTGTAAATGGCTTTTGACTCTAACCATTAACCTGGCACTGCAATGTCCCCACTAGCCATGTTCCCAGCTCTGTTGCCCTTCTCTGGACACTCTCCAGTACTGCAGTACCTTTCTTGTCGTGAGAGGTCCAAAACTGACTCCAGCATTCGAGGCATGGCCTCACCAGGGCTGAGCACATGGTTACAGTCCTTGTCCTGGTCCCGATGGCCACAGTAGTGCTGGTACAAGCCAAGATGCCAGTGGGATTCTTGCCCCCTGGGCACATGCTGGCTCATTTTCAGCTATCAACCAACAATGGTCTCATTTGAACTTTATCTACATAATATAAATTTAATAGTTCCACTGGAATGTGCTGTTCATGTTGTCATAACATGGGAGTGTTTGGGAAAGCTTCAGAGCTGGTTTAATTAGCAAAGTTAGTTGGGAGGGCATTTTGCATTATCTTCCTCCTTTTCTCTCTACTCTGCTCTATAATTTGTGTCAGTCGCCAAGGCGGGAGCGTTGCGGCGCACAATAAACAGAGGGGGCGCAAAGGCAGCGCTCGGCAGCGCTTCAAAGGACACGGGGAGGGGAGGGCGCTGGCAGGCAGTTTACGAGCTGTCATCCTCTGTGCCACCCGCAAAAACAAATAAAAGTGAGAGCAGATCTGTCCTGGCAGTGCTGCTGCCTGTGGGCGCTGTGGGATTGCGGCTTGTCCTGTCCCACGATGCTGAGCTGGGACAGGTGGGATAGGGCCAGGAGCAGGGCCAGGAGCAGGGGCAGGAGCAGGGCCAGGAGCAGGGCCAGGGATGCTCAGAGGATCTTGCTGTGCTGGGCAATGCCAGGATCCCAATGGAAGGTTTTCCAGTGCTCCCCACTGGGCAGTGGCAGTCCTATTAAGGGCTTCATGTCCTCTTTGGAGCAAAACCCACTTGTGCATTCACACGGGAGCCATGCAGCAGCTCCGCTCGGGCTTTCCGTCTGTCTTTCTGTCTCATGTCCCAGGAACTCCATACGCCACTGCCCATCTGGCTGGAAGCCCAGGGCAGCAACGGGAAGATTTCCACTGACTTCAATCTGTCTTGGATCAGGTCCAGGGTGGGAGCAGGATTAAGATATCCACTCATTCCCTGATGGCCTGGAAGATGGCCAATGCCAGTGGCACACTTAGCATGGCCACTTCTGCTCAGAGCCATCCTGGCTGCTCGGCTCCTCCAAGCCCCACATCCCTCAGAGAAAGCCAAAGGTTGTGCCACAGATGCCTCTGGGTCTGCCTGGCTGAGGACAGACCTTCCTTGGGGCAGGGATCATCGGTGTGTGTTTCCAACACAGCAGTCTGCTCTGAACATAAACAATAACAAGGGACAAGGTTTTTCTGCTGCAGCGGTGTGAAAAAAAACCCAGATTAACTTTCCCACTCCTTTTTTTTCCCTCTCTCTGCATCTGAGGGCAAGAAACACAATTGCTTACAGTCCTATCAAATTAGAACTGTAGCTCAGGCTTTCAGTGGTCAATTATGATCCACAGCAGAATGCTGGAGCCGGTTGTTCGCTTGCATTGCTTTGTTCCTGCCAGCCCTTCCTGCAGGGCTGGCTCTGAGCTGCATGGGCAGGGGGAGAGCCCTGTGGAGCTGCCAGCAGCCCCTGTCCCCACAGTGCTGAGGGTCCCTGCTCATCCCTCAGGTGTGTTTGGCATCCAAGGAAAAGGGGGGATGTGAGGCTGGGCTTGAGTTTGGCCAGCCTGAGTTTTGAGGGCAATTTTATTCTGAGCTGAACTTGTGCCAAATTCAGTGGGTTACAGTAGATTTGTTCCTACCAGGGAATGAAACACACTGAATCGAAAGGGGAAAAAATGTTCCCTCCAAACAATTGAGGCCTTTGCCCCCTGCAGCTCTTCTTTCATGCCCGTCCTTCCTCCACAAGCCGGTTCATGCCAGAGGCTCTCTGGGAGCTGCTCCCCCGTGCCCCTGCTCCAGCTCTGCTCGGCCCTCGCCTATTGAAGGCTCCTCCAGAAGAGTGCAGAGCTCAGCCCACTGCTTTTCCACTGCAAGCTGGCTCCTGTTAGCAAAAGGAGATTTGGGAAAGGTTATGTTCTTAAGGAAAACGGTTCTGTGGCTGCGCTAACAGAAGCGAGTTGGGTTTGACGGGGGATGGACCTTGGCGAGTCCTCGCTGTCAGTCAGGCCTGAGGCACACAACACAGCGAGCACAGACCTGCCACCCTGCACCAGGGCCACCCCGTGTTTATGAGCAGCTGTCACCACACAGCTTCAATCCCTCACAAAAAAAAAAAAAAAAAATCCAGGTTCTGAAGGGCATATCTTAAAGATTGCAGAGAGTCATCTAGTTATGTAAAAATAAAAAATGAATTTTAATGTGAGGCATTAACATGAGCTCTTTTAGGAATAACTACAGGACTTCATGATGAACATATCAGAGCCCTGCTCCAGCACAGGTGCCTGCCAGTCTTCATAAATCAGCTCCAACAAGTTAATTCTTCATAAAGGAAGAGGAATGTGAATCTTGGGGATGGATGAATGGGCACATAATAAAAGAAGGTGCATGACTTAGAGCACAGGTCCTTGCAGGTGGGGAGAGGAGGGCAGTGTCAGGCAACACAGGAGAGAATAAGAGTTTTGGGAGAGGTCTTTTATATCCCAACAAAGGGCAGTAGGTTGCAAAGACAGCTCTCACCTATTTCTTCTATCATGAGAGTTCCTGGAGACACCGTGGATGATTGGGTGCTGATAGAGGTGCCAGGGATGCTCAGTGTCACGCAGGAGGCCGTGCACTGCTGCCATCTGAACGTGGTGTGGTCCAGAGAGGAGGCACAGGGCAATGCTGTGGCTCCTGTCCTTGGACAGTGTCTGTCACTGCAGCTCTCGGGGAGGAGAGCACCTGTCCTCCCCGCACGTGGGGATGCTTCTCACACTAAGCCTGTTCAAAAGGTCGCTGAGACGTTCCCTGTGAATAGAGCTTGCTGCTGAGCTAGGCTGCTTTTATTTGTTGTTGATTTTATTGATGTTATTGACTTTTCCGTGGGGCACTTTGGGGACGTCTGCACGATCGCGTGTGCAGGCGCTGCAAATTGCTTGATGGCACAATGTTTAACTCGCGCTCTGCATGGGCGCCAGAGACACATTTTTATTAAGAATCTGTGGTAGTTGTTGCTTTTGTGTTTATGATAAAATATATAATGCAGTCCTCGCTGCTGCCGTCCCACCGTGGCCACAGGCTAAGGCAGAGTGATGATGTGTCAAGCCAGCGCTTCCCAGACAGCAGCGGCCGTGCCCAGCGCAGGCCTGGCTGCAGGGAGCTCCCAGGCTCTCTGTTAGCATCCCAACAGGTAGGGAGTGTGTGCAGGGCTGCAGCGTGGCCAGCCCAGGCACCAGAGCATGGCTGCTGCTGATGGGCTGTTCCCAAGATGAATTTCTGCAAGCGAGGCTTGAATCTTGCAGGAATTTGTGTAATTGCTGGATGGCAGCTACAAGAGGTGAGGGAGGTCAGATGCACCTGGAAATTTTGGAGTTTCTAACCCAAGGTCATGGTCCCCTCAAAAGGCTGGGCATCTGCTCCAGAGCAGCGACGTGTGGCCACCAGGAAGGTGTTGGAGTGAGAGGTTTCACTGGGAAGAGGAGGATTAAGATACAGACCCTTCTTAGTGCAGCCTCTCCCTGAGGCATTTCTTCATGTCCTTGCTCCCCTGCCCTCTGCATCCCTGCTGTCCACTTCTCCCGGCTGCCAGCATCATGGCATTAAGTGTTTTAACCAGAGCTCTTTTAGATTGAGCTCTGGAAATGTGATGTTAACACAGCTACACAGACAAACATCATTAATATTTCAATACGTGGGTGAGGACAGGGAGAACATCCTTTCCTCCGTAAATAAAACAGGATCACTTGTTTTCTGCTCCAAGACTTGTCGCCTGCCTGAGACAGTAATATTTTAAAGTTGATTGGATCTTAAAATTGTAAGAGGTCCCCAGTGGCTCGACTTTAGCTGGCATTATCAGCTCAGCCATTGTCTTATGAAGCAATCTCCTCTTGAACCATCCTGTGCTCCCTCATCCTTTAAACACGGGCAGCCGGAAGCAGCTCGATTCTCTCTGGCTAAGGCTGATGGTGATGGTGAGGAATGAAGATGAATATCCTCATGCCTGTGACCTTGGCAGCAGCCAGCCTTGTCCTTGGCACTCGGAGCACCTCCGAAGGTTCCTGTTTGCTTTTCCTCATTCTCCAGGGACAGGTTGACAGTGGTGTCCTTCAGGCTGAAATACATATCAAAGGGAAAAAGCTGGGGGAGCATGAGGGAGTGAGTGACAACCTGCAGTGCACGAGGGCTCAGCTGGACCCCGCACTGCGCAGGGAGGAGATGGGGGCACCTCACTGCCATGGGCTTGGTGTTCTTGGAGGGAGGCACCAGCACCAAGGTACATCCCCCAGCAAGGAGCACCCAGTCCTGCAGCACGCAGCAGCATCGTGGTGAGCAGCACCTTCCAGCAGCCTCCAAATGTCCCAGGGCAGTGTGATGGCACGATTCTTGCTGTTGTGGTGGATTAAAACCTGGTCCTGCTGCGGGGAGGACAAAGCAGGGAGTCCCAGGGGAGGGTGAGACAGGAGCCAGGAGCTGCTGTGGTGCAAGAAAGACAATTTCAGCTTTAGAAGAAAGACTTGGGCATATCCCCACAGCAATTAAGTGGGAGTTTATACACTGGAGTTGTAAGGATGATTTCTAGAAAATGAGGAGACACAGCTCTGGAGATCAGGAAGAAGAGAAGCAAAGGGATGAAGTGTGCAGACAGGATTGGCTGAGGGAGTGCTGACAGTGCCATGCCTGCCCAGGAAAAGGGAAATCCTGATGGCATGTGGCTGGACAGAGGGATAGGGAAAGGCAAAATTATCCTTAGTGGTTAGGAATGAAAGTAAGACAAATTCAGGCAAGAAATATGGGACAAATTCTTAGCAGCATGGTCATAAAACATGGGAACAGTTTACCTAGGGATGGCAGTGCAGCTTCCCAGAGTCTTTAAATCAACACCAGATATCACACGATCTCCAGGCAGAGAGCATCTGCAATCTTCTGAAAGCTTCCTTTGGGCTACGCTACCTCTGCTCTTAATTAGGGTGGGTTTAAAAAATTAAAAATCCTACTAGCTGACTTGCCTTTGCAGTGAATTTCCCCACTGATTTCCATCTGAGTCCCATGAAACCAGGACTGTGTCTCTGCTGCTCTTATTTCCAGCTTCAGATAATTCTTCCAAAATGCCCTCTTGTACAAATTGAGCCCAATACGTGTGTGCTGTGGTAGCTAGGAGACTGGCAGGAACAGTGCTCTCCGTGATTATCCAAAGCAGTTGTCATGTTATTCTCATTGCTAATGGTATATAATTATGTATTAGGGCTCTCTCCAGGTAGAGCATCTTGGGGTAATTAGAGCACAGAGCAGAGGACACGGAAAAGACCCCAAGACAAGTCACTTTGTCCCTCTGGAAAGGAAATAATTGTCCCAGAACATTTTGCTCACATTTTTGTTGCCTGACATGAAAGCGGATCCGTTGCAGTGAGTCGGGACATGGTGTGGTCAGAACCAGGCAGAGCAGGATCCTCTCTGACCATGCCTCAGAGCATGCAGTGCATGCAGTGCATGCAGCACTCCTGGTCAGAGCCTTGCAGCCGTTCATGCCAGAAATGCATTCCCCTCCTTTCTCTTCCTTATCACCGTTTGTTCTGGGTGGAGGGGAATTTGATTAGCCCCAAGTTATGGACTTTGATGATCACTGGCTGACTCAGATCTCGTACAAGCTGCCCATGGCCTTTGACTGGGTGGGTGCTTGTGAGCCTGAGGTGGGAAGAGGATTATCCGTGGAGTGCGATTCTCCAGGGGCTGGCTCCTCAGCCTGGCCTCTGCAGAGGCTCACAGGCCAAAAACATCATCCCAAACTGTATTGCTGCCCTGGACACGCACCCGAGGGGGGGAGAAGGCAGGAGTGACACCACCAAGCGTGTGACAGCAGCCACGGGGGAATCAGAGAGGTGGGACTCTTCCTTGTGTGCTGACACATGCCACGAGTCCTGGGCTTATGCAGATACCTACAGGGGGATTCAGTCAGGGCTTCTCTCTCCTTGTACCCCCTGGAAACAAAGAACAAAACAATCTAATTCCTGCAGGAAACTCTTCTTCTCTGTGGAAACAAGGGGTTATGTCTAGAAAAGTAGCATGTACCCTTCAGACCTCCCTTTGACTGCACGAGCAGTCAAAAAACACAAGTGAAACCCGTGGGCTCCGTGCAGCTTTTCCACCCTGGCCTGGCTCCATCGCCAGGGATGGCATCCATCGGCTCCCTCCTGCAGCCGCTTCTCCTCCCGCTGCCTCTGCTCGCAGCTCCCTGTGTTTGGGAGACACCACAAGACCAACTGCAGCAACAGCAGCGGTGCCACCAGGGAGCGGCAGCTCGGGAGAGCGGCTCGGGTGCTGTTCCTCGGGTGCTGTTCCTGGGGTCCTGTTTCTCGGGCGAGCAGCGGTTTGGGTGTCAGAACTTGCACAGGGAAAGGCAAGGGCATTGCAGGGAACATCCCACCACCCCCGGGCCTCCCGGCTGCAAAAGGCAGCTCCTGTCAGGGGTGTTGGTGAGCAGAGCACAGAAAATGGAAGCATGCAACAGGTTGGAGGACTCGTGGGGACATTGAGGGGACGCAAACATCCAGAGTCAACAGTGAGGACAGCGGGGGAGCCTTCCACGATGTTCCCCAGCCCTCAGGGCATGGCTGAGGGCGTCCTGCAGATACCACTACAGGCATTTCCCCTCCAAGAAAGAGCTGGGCTTTGCATGTGTGATGGCAGTGGGCATCTAGAGCCACCCTCTCTGTCGTTATGAGGAGTTTTATTCTGACTGACAGGAACAATGAGAACAAACACTGCAGAGCGCTGGCTGGCGATGAAAGTTTCTCTGAACCAACAGAGATTTGCTTCAAAGGGGCCTATGAAGAGGTTCCACTTAATTATGAGGCACGTAACTAATATATGCACACAAATATATACCCGTGCATGCGGCCATCCCCCAAAAGACTGGGCACTGCAGAGAGCCAGGCAGATCCTTTGGTGCTGCAGCCCCGGCAGCTCATGGACCAGACTGCTGCACTGGAGTCACGTTGCTGCCAAAGGGACACGAAACTCAGTTTTATTTTTAACTTGGCTGGAGGGAAAGCGGAAGGAATATCTTACAGTGGAAGAAGTAGATGAGGACCCTGGAGATCTCAGCTCAGTTCTTGGCTCTGCTACAAATTCCCCATGCGACCTTAAGGAGGTCACTTCATGTCTCTGTGCTTCATTTCCCTTCTGCAAAGTTTGGAGAGCGTGATCCTCCCTCCGGTCTTGTCTGCTGGGTCGGGAGCAGACACTGATTTTATTCCCCTGCAAGTGCAGTGCAGGAGAGCACTCTGTCTGGGGAGGGTGCAGGGCAGTTTCCCCAGCTGTGCCCTCTCACAGGCTGCGTGGTTTTTCAGAACAGTTCCCCCCAGACTTCCCAGGAAAGGGGATTTTGAGGGTAAACAGCAAAGCCTGATCTTAGGAAAGCAGAAGGATTTGCACTCTGTAGCCTGCCCTCAGTGCCCAGAGCTGAGGGGCCAGTAGGTGCCACTTGACTCACCAGATGATTGTTTTCTTTTCCAAACTGCGGTGTCTGCCAGGCCCTATCACACCATTATCACACCCATTTATGCTCTCCTCCCCGCTGCTGTTAGTGCTGGGGAATGGATCTCGCTGATGTCACCTCTCCCTCCCCGCCTGGCGTTTGACGGGCAGCCCGTGCCCCACGCGCGGCTCCGCGCTGCTGCTGCCGGCTCCGCACGGGGACTGAACATCGCTGCTGCTGCACCCGGCAATTTATGGCCATTTGGAGCCCATCCATCAGCGGGCAGGCAGCAGGGAGACAAGGGCCCGATTTCAGAGGGGTGCCCATGGCCTGGGAGGCTCTTCCTCACGCTAACCCCTGTTTTGGCCCTTTTCCTCTCCTTCTCTGCTCATGCTATTCCGCTCGCACTCCTGCTGGAAGGACAGTCCTGGCAGGGATGGGGTGCCCCGTCCTCCTGGGGCCTGGGAGGCCGTGGCAACTTCCTGACAAGTTGTGTTTTACAGAGTAGTCGCAGGGTAATCTTGCACGTCCTTGTTTTGTCATTTAGGGCACTTAAAGTGTCACAGAGATTTCACTACCCTAAAAGCTTATCTGTCAGCAGGAGAGAGTTATTCCAGTAAAAGGGTATCATCAGCGGCAGTGGGAGGAAAAAAAAAGAGACAAAAATCATGTCTGAAGGTTTTCTATTCCGGGCTCTCTGCAGCCGACCTTGAGCCGAGGCAGCTGCACCCGGCGGCTCCCAGGGCCAGTGGGCAGCACTGGCAGTGGTGCCAGGCTGGGCTGTGCAGTGTCCCCAACACATCCCTGCCACCTCCAGCATCCAGCTCAGCACGAACAAACTGGGGGCATGTTGCTTGAGGGTCACTGTTTCATCCCCTGCCTTCATAGGGTTGATGCTGTCAGTGCTGCAGCTGGCAGAGGGCAGAAGTTCTTGTGGCCCATTGTGGTGGAGCCAGCAGCTGTGCCTGGGAGCAGGAGGATTTCTCTGAAAATAGAGAATGGGAGCAGACCGCAGTGAAGCTGGGCAAAATGTAGCATGAGCTGATATTTTTCTAATTTCTGTGGTTTGCGGCCAAATAGTGCAGTGTGGATGGATGGAGAGAATGAGAGGTGCAGGGAAGAGCAGAGAAAAGATGGAGGGATAACTGGTTGCTCATTTTGCCACCGTGGGAGGCTCAAATGGCTCATGCCTGGAAGGAGTTTCCACACAGGAAACTCTCCATCCTGGCAGTGACTGGAGCTGTGGGGACTCCTGTTTGGAACACTGAGAACGGGAGCACCAAGTCCTTGTGCAGTTACAGGTTTAATGTGCTGCTAACCTCGATCCAGGAGACGTCCACGAGTGTTGAGGGGTGGAGCCAAGGGTTCCCAGGCACACTCTGGATTTGTCTTAGAGGAATTATTTTAGCTACCATGTCCAAAAAGAGTTATGTGCATCCCTGTACCTGGATTGTCCATAACTGTGTGATGTTGATGGAGCTTTCAGAGCATGGGAACAACTGGTGTAAGTGCTCCTACAGAAGGGAACGGTGCAAAGCCAGGGGGTCCTTGCCCGTTCCTTCTCCCCAACCCCTGCTGCAGGAGGGAGCTTTGCTTCCAGCCCAAAATAACACCCGCTTTGGTGGGGTTTATCTGTGCTCTGCCAAGGGCGTAACAAATTTGTACTAAATTGGAGCCACAAATGATGCCAGCAGAGAAAACCAGGAATGCAATTGCATAACACAGGGAAACAAGATAAAAATCCTCCATACAGCACCGTTACTTCAGAAGCAAGAATAAACAATATTTAAAAATGTATAAACACGGGTAGCATATTTTCCTTAAAAAACGTTTCAAGAAAAACAAAAGCATCTTAACAAGGAATAAAATATGAAAAGCAGGAGAAGTAGGTCAGAAAGAAGAAGTCAGAGGAAGGGGGGGAAACTAACAATATGGAAATGAAAGACAAAGTGGATTCTGGTGGCCATGGCTGTGATGTGGGTCCGGGGAGCTGCTGGGATGAGGGTGAACCACGCGTCCTCAGCTCCAGCACGGTGCTGTGCCAAGACCCCAGCCCATGGGGGCCAGCAGCTCCACAGGGATGCATCCAGGCACCTCAGCAGGTGCTGCCTGTGGTGGATAACCCTGTGCAGAGATGTGCCTCAGCTCTGCCCTGCTCCAAGCCTGTCCACACAGAAAACAAACCTCGCTGGAATTGCCAACTTACCTGGGAGCTGGTGACAGAGGAGAGAGACATTTCACAGACTCATTTATTTGCCCCATTAACCATTTTAACGGCCTTTCTGCAATAACAATCATTCCCAGGGTTGGCAGAGCAGGTGTTCCAACAATCAGCAGGATTGAGAAGCCCTGGATGGCCATTATTATTAATGCCCATAATAAAAACATGCCTGGGAGCTGCACACCCCGTGCTCCATTACACCCTCTGGTTTATGGACCGGCAGCTCCCGCTCCAGGACAGCCCAGGGGAGGCCAGGAACAGCAGCTCACCCAGCAGCATGGCAAGCACCAAAGAAAGGCTGTCCAAAACCACCATCTTTCAACTGACCTGTTTTATTGTGTCGTGAAAGACTGCACCTAAAACCAGGCGCAAGGAGTATCAAACAGCGTGTTTTAGAACATCCGAACCCGGGCGCTGCTCAGGCCCAGCGTGCCAATTCCCCGCTCAAACTGAAAAGCAGCAGCAACTCAGGCTTCTGTCTGCATTGAACAGCTGGTAAGAAACAAGGTAACCCAGGGTGCAGCTTCCCAAGAGACTGGCAAACAAAAAAGAACCAGGAGATGCATCTAGTGTGTGCTACAGGCTGGTGTGGCAGGAGGGGAAATCAGCTGGCAGCTTTATCACTTTCCCCGTTCTCAATCAGTTTCCTTTTCTTCTCATCCGTTTTCCTCTTGAAGATGTGGTCTCTGTAGAACTGAAGTTCTTTGATGCTTTCCCTGATGTCATCAAGTGCTCTGAAAAGAATTAAGGAGGGTTGCAAAGTGCCTGGGTACAACTCCATCTATGCCCAGATCCTAGTGCCGCTGAAAACTTTTTGCATGGTCAACAAACATGCACTTTGAAGAGCAGAGGGAATCACAAGGGCTGAGGAAACTTCTGGTTCTCTGGATTTTAATAATCCCTTTCCCTACACTATCTTGACTTTGGACAGGAGAATATAAGCATCTGACAGGGTGCAGAAGCACTCCTGCATCAGACACCAGAGGCTGGAATTCACAGGGAGCCCCATTTCCTGCTCAGGAAGAGCAGAGTTCTCTGCAGGACAAGCTCTGCTCTGTCAGAGACAGAGGCACAAAGCTCACCTGTGAGAAGCCGCCTTCTTTGGTGCAAACTCGTACTCTTCTGGATACCAGCGCCTGTAAGCAGAAAAATTGCCACTTAAAAGAAACCCCCGGGATTCAAAACCATGTCTGGTGGCTGCTGCAAGTTTGTTACACTTGGCGAAGGAACCTTGGTTTCACAGACACCCAGAGAAGCCCCAGCCCTGCTGTGATCTGCAGAGCCCCAGCACCACGAATGGGTGTCCCAGGGTACCTTTCAAACCACTGAATTGGGGGAACATTTACCTGCAAAGTTCCTTGACAGTGCTCACATCAATGATCCTGTAATGAAGGTGCCTCATGAACTGCGGCATGTATTTGTCAAGGAATTTCTTATCTGCATGAACAGAGTTACCTACAAAGACACAAACAAGATGTTTCTTCAAAGACGCTCCAGAGCAACATGGAAACGAGCAGCAGGTGGAGCGAGCTGGGAGAGATCACAGGGGAAGAAAAGCCACTCACAAGCAGCTCATTTATCCCATTTTCTAGCAAATATGATTGTAAAGGTTTGTCAGATTTTCACTGCAGGATCACACGGGGTTTAATACTAATACCTCTAGTAATTCCTCAGTTACTACTCCCACAATTTGTGTCATACAGATAAATATCAAAGAATTATGCCAACATTGGGTTTTTCGCCAAGTGAAAGAGGCCATTGGAATTAATTTCACTCAGCACCTGTCCCAAGACCATATATGAAATTCTGAAAGCAGTTCTGGGTAACAGGACACCTCGAAGATCCTTATCTGGCCTTTGGTTGGATACCCAGGGAGGAAAAGACACAGCACAGAACAGGAACACATCTGTGCCACACTGCAGGACAGTGATGTGTGTAGTTAAGAAAGAAGATGCCTCACCTGCGAGAGGACAGAGCCCCGGGGGCGTCTGCTGCCGCACGAAGGACAGGAACTCGTACTCTGCCTGCTGCAGCGAGATTTTACTCTCCTTCACAGCCTTAGTAAGGCCAGACTGCAAAAAAGAGCCAAGTCATAAATCAGAAACACCCCGTCACAGACACTGCCAGGAGTGCTCCAGTTCTCGAGTAAATGTTTAACTCTGCAGTGAAAGGTCAACCCTTCGAGTGCTGTTTGTTCCCTGGGTATCTCCTGAACTCTGGATCTCAGTTCTCTGGGGCACCCCCAGCCTTTACTCTCCCCAGGGATCTCCTGTTTGGGAAGGAAAACCAAGGCAGGTAAATAGTCCTGACAGCACTGACCTTCCTGTGGGGTTTGGGGCTTTTTCTTTCCCTTTTTTTGATTTCTTTGCTCAGAGTTCTTTTCAGTTACCAAGACATGAGGTGTTGTTTATCCACCTGCACATCCTTGAGCCAGGAGAGTGCTACATCCCTTTATATGCCTGTTTCAGGAGAGGCACTCACCTCCCCAGCAGGGAGCAGCAGGCACCAGTGAACACAAATAAACAGGATCCTGCCTTCAGGGTTTATCAAGATTCCTATAAATCAGCAAAGTTCCTCCCTCCTTTTTTTTTTCAATAGCTAAATGTCAAATCCTCTCCAAGTGTTCTCAGTGATTTATTTCCATCTGGCTACACTATATATTTCCACGACTGTGCAGCAAAAATCTACTTGACAGATCCAAGTGGTGGTTAAAAAATTCATTATGTGGCAGCATTTTCATCTATATTCTAATTGCTTCTCTTCTCTTAGTCAATTAAAAATAAGTAGCTCCTCAGGAGCAGCAAGGACGCATGCTACCATCTCCAATTCACTCCCGAGCTGAAGCCAAGCTGGAATCCTCAACTGGAGCAGGGAAAAGCACCCATCACAGTAAATTAATATTCATTTCCCAAACTCTTGCTAATTCTTCCCAGGGAGAGCAAGGTGCCGAAGGGGGAGGAGGGGGGGTTATGAATGTCTTAAAACTTCAGCCTTTAATTGAAAACTAACTTGAATTTCAATTCATCATCAGGGACTGGAAAATCCATTTACTGTCTTGCTGCTGGCAAGGAGGAACCTTTCTTTGGTGGCCCAAAGAACTAAAAATAATCTCTTGCTGCAAAAGTGAAGCTTTCAGTGAAAAAATCCACAAGGTTCACAGTGCTGAGGGGACAGGCAAAAGCCCAGTGTTTACAGGCCTGTTTAGTGCCACATGCACCAGAGTCCAAGGAAGAAATCTGCATTTGACTGGCTCTGGACTGTTCTGCACCGATCCTGCACCTGTTCTTACTCAGGAACTCTGACCTTCTCCTTCCCCACTGGAATTATTTTGGATTATTTTATGCAAGACTTCAGCAAGAGGAGCTGTCAGAGGAGCCCACCCAACCCAGCCTACACCAGGGCTGCCACAGAGGCAGGAGGTGGCCAGCAGCTCTGTGAGAGGACCAAGGAACCAAACCCCAATTCCCAACTTCACACGGGGGGAAAGGAGGCTGAGCCCTTCCTCGGGAGATGCGAGCCAGGGACACATCCCTGAGCGACAGAGCCCGTTCTGGCCCCGCTGCCTGCTCCAGCCCTCCCAGGGGAGCCTCGCTGCTGCTGCCCTGTGCTGCTGCTTCCCGCTGCCAAACCAGGAAATAGCTTCCAGCACTATTCCAACTTATCAGAAACCAGGCTGCAAACCAAAGGCTGCTTCAGGCAAGCTGGAAGCTGAAGATCCCCGAGTGCAGTCTGAACTGTGCAGAGATGACTGGTGAGACCCTGGGCAAAACATTGCACATAGGCTCCTCTGTACCACGTAAGGCGGGCAGTGTCTCCTGCCTCTCAGCGCCTGTGTGTGGCTGCAGACAGCCCAGCACAGGAGCTGTCCGTGCCCGGGAGCCGCCGCCGCTCCCCGCGCGTCCTTCCCAGCGCAGCAGGGCTTTACCTTCCCGTGATGCTCCTTGCACCACTCGGACATGCTCTCCAGCAGCTCGTCGGGCTGGTTGATAATCAGGTTCGGGCCCTGTCGGGGAGAGGAAAACAAAAGGTAATGGAAAAACAAAAAGTTTGTAAGCGTGTGTAAGTTTAGTCCCAAGCACGAGCGCTGCACGGAGCGGTCCCAGCCCGGAGACACCGAGCGCGGTGTGACGCATCCCCGCGCCCCGGTGCCCCTCGCACGCTCCCGCTGGGGAGCAGGATCCCAACGCGGCCGGAGCCGGGGATCGCCGGCGTTACTTTATTCCAGCATCCCCTGGAAGCGGCGCGGTGCCGCGGGGGTGCCCGCGGGGTCCCGGCCCGCTCACCTCGGCCAGCACGTTGAGGTCGCAGTCGGTGATCAGACACGCCATCTCCAGGATCTGGTCCTTCTCCACGTCCAGGCCCGTCATCTGCCAGGGGCGAGCGGCAGCGTCAGCGCGCCCGGGGGCCCGCGCCCCCCGGCCCGTCCGCTCCTTCCCCGCGCCCCCCGCCGCCCCGCGCCGCCGCCCCGCACCTCCAGGTCCACCCAGACCATGCGCTGCCCCATATCGCCGCCGGCCATGGCCGCCGCCCTCCGCCGGCCCTGCCACAACCGCCCGGCGCAGATCCGCAGGCGGCCCAGGCCGGCGCGGCCGCCGCCCAGCATCGCCGCCGCACTACAGCTCCCGGCGGCCCCCGCGCCCCCGCCCGCGCTCCATGCGGTGGGCGTGCCGCAAGGGCTGCTGGGAGATGTAGTCCGCCGTAGCTCGGAGCGCTCCTCCTGTCACCGGTCCCACGGAGCAGCTCCGCTGCCCCCCACTCAAAGACGGAGGTTCACCCAGGGGCTTTCCCCAGGGAGACTTTTAATGTTCTCTAAGACAATATCGCAATATTTTAAATGGACAATGGATAATGGGTTCAAATTGAAAGAGTAGGTTTGGATTACGTATTAGGAAAAAATTCTTTACTGTGAGGGTGCTTCGGCACTGTAACAGGTTACCCATGGAAATTGTGGATGCTCCATCACTGGAAGCGTTCAAGACCAGGCTGGGTGGGGCTCTGAGCAGCCTGATCTAGTGGAAGATGTCCCTGCCTCTGGCAGGGGGTTGGAGTCAGGTGATCTTTAAGGTACATAATCCAGACCATTGTGTGATTCTATGACTATAAAAATCTACATGAGGGACACTGCAGATGCCAGGCAGCATCTGTTCTGCCTCAACTCTGCTTAAAACGCTAGACCCTTCCATCTGACACAGATGTTCCTTTCTCCTAAAATACTAACAGCACTTCTCTGTGACACACGGACAGTGGGGGTTTCTCAAAAACTTCACCATGGCTTTTTAACCCTGTGAAAAGCCCTGAAGTGTGAGTTAACACATTTAATACTGAGACCAGAGTTTGGCAGAACTGCACTGCTGGTATTTTTACAAACACTAAAAGGTGACTTCAGTAAGGGGTTCTTCTGGGGGAGAGAGGGAGTTTATACATGTACTCAGTGAGAAACAGGTCACATTTGCTTTGCCCTCGAGTCCATCAATGCCGCGCCGAGTGCCACTTGGCCTCTCTGTAGCTCTCCCTGCGGTACTCGTAGCTCCAGCTGTCGCGGTGCCTGTCGCTGTAGTGCTCCTCGCGGCCGCCCCGGTAGTGGTGCTCGGCCTCGTGGCCCCTCTCGTCGAAGCCGTACTCGTCCCGCTTGCCCCGGCCGTAGTCGGGGCCGGGCTCCCCGAAGCGCTCGCGGCCGAAGTGGCGGCTGTCGGGGGAGTAGGGGTGGGCGCCCAGCCGGGCCTTGCGCGGGGCCGGCCCCTCGGAGCGCCGCGGCCCCGGGGAGCCCGGCAGGGCGTGGTAGGAGTGGGGGTAGCCAGGAGGGGCAAAGCCGGGCTGCTCGTACTTCCCCCCGAACTGGGGCTGCTGCCGAGCCGCATTGTTCATCTGGAAGGGAAAGAGGGAAGGGGATGCTCAGTGTGGTACACTCCCTGCCCAGTCTGGTACACTCCCTGCCTGACCCAAACCCTGGGCTGGCCTCCACCTCACACTGCAAATACCAGAATGGAACAGAACCACTTCTTCACCCACAGCTGGACTTCCACAGCCCAGAGCCCTCCCAGCTGGCCCCTCTGTACCAGGAGCTTCAAATCTTCTGGAATTGTCATTTCAGCACTCCAAAAGTACATTTCCACAACCTGTGCCTGTGAGTGTGTGCACGTACCACTGCTTGTCTCTGCAGGCTTGATGAGTACCCCGGAGAGGCCATGCCATCTGGAACCCTCTCATACCTGCAGGGAAAACAGATCAGGAGTTTCAGCCTTAAACACAGAACTGCTGCAGTCCAAGGGGCATCTGCATCCCACTGGTGTTCCCTCCACAGGAAAGAAACGCCTAATTGCATTCGGAATTAGCCAGGAACACAGTGAATCATGCAATGTCTGTGTCCACTCCACACTCCTGTGCTGGCGAGACTCATACCTGCTGCAGTTGGATGCGGGATGAGGCATCCCAGGAGGGTTGGTGCCGGCAGCTCCAAGCTGGGAACAGGATGGATTGATATCCTGGGCTGCATGACTGCTCCCTGGGGAGAGACAAATATTTCAGGAGACCCACAAATACCAGTTAAGCAACTCAGGTGTGAATTGAACTTGCAGAAAATCAACGTTTTGAATTGGCTCTTAAGTTTCCATATATTTAATTTGCTCTCAAGTTTTGTCAGTGATCTGCAAAAGCACGTGGTCCAGTTACCAAAATAAGGCTCTGCAACTGTCTTAATTCCCACCAAATAGGGTAGAGATATTGAAGCCAATGTGCCTCATTTAACCACTATTAGATGCGATTTTTAATGCTTGTGTGATAATTTAGATCAGATTCTAGAGGTGCCGCAGGAATAAGCAGCAAAAACCCAAAGAGAAGGCTCAGCCAAGGGGTTACACAGGCCATGAGGGATGGAAAGTCCCTGGTGGAAGCACCGGGACAGGAGGATGTGAGGGCAGCAGAGCTAGCAGATGAGGGACCCCTTGGTGAGAGGCTCCTGCAATTTACCCGATTAACTATGACTCTGCGACAGGCTAGGGCAGTTGAGAGCAGTTCACTTTTCCTCTAGAAAGCTGGTTACGGTCCCTCCGGTACCTGATCGGAACTGGATGCGCATGGGCCGCCCGTACAGCTTGATCCCGTTGAGCAGCCGCAGCCCGTACGGCACCGACTCCTCGTGCTTGAAATTCACGAAGGCGAACTGCTTGGGCCGTCCATCCCGGTCCTTCGGGATCTTCACGGTGATCACGGGGCCCGCCTGGCATCGGGGGCGAAGGCGTTAAGCAAACACGGGCAGAGAGCGGCGGCCGCCGAGCACGTGCGCCCCGCCGAACCCTGTCCCGCGGCGGCCGCCGTACCCCGCCGGCCATGGCGGCCGCGGCCCCCCCGCCGCACCCCCCCCGGTACACACAGCGCGGGCGCCGGGCGGTACCTGGTGGAAGAGCTCGAAGATGAGCTCCTCGGTGACCTTGGGGTCCAGGTTCCCCACGAACAGCGTCCGGTTCGCCTCGGCGGCCGCTGCCCCCATGGCCGCGCCGAGATCTGTGCGCGCGCTCCAGCGGCTGCGCCCCCGCCCCGCCCGCGGCGCTTGGCGTGACGTCACGGGGGCGGGGCCTGCGTGCAGGGCCCGCCCCTTCCGGCGGGGACGGGGCCGCGCGGAGGGGAACGGGAAGGGGAACGGGACCGGGAACGGGAACGGGAACGGGAACGGAGCGATGGGGAACGGGAACGGGAACGGGACCGGGAACGGGAACGGGAACGGGACCGGGAACGGAGCGATGGGGAACGGGAACGGGAACGGGAACAGGAACGGGGCGATGGGGAACGGGAACGGGGACGGGAACGGGGCGATGGGGAACGGGAACGGGAACGGGAACGGGACCGGGAACGGGAACGGGAACGGGACCGGGAACGGAGCGATGGGGAACGGGAACGGGAACGGGAACGGAGCGATGGGGAACGGGAACGGGAACGGGAACGGGACCGGGAACGGGAACGGAGCGATGGGGAACGGGAACGGGAACGGGAACGGGAACGGGAACGGGAACGGGAGCGGGACCGGGACCGGGACCGGGACCGGGAACGGGAACGGGACCGGGAACGGGAACGGGAACGGGAACGGGAACAGGAACGGGGCGATGGGGAACGGGAACGGGGACGGGAACGGGGCGATGGGGAACGGGAACAGGACCGGGAACGGGGCGATGGGGAACGGGAACGGAGCCAGGCGTGCGAAAGGGAGCGTGGACAGGACCGGGGCCTGTCAGCACCGGCTCGGCGGCAGCTGCGGGCGCAGAATCCGGGCAGGATGGGCCCACGTCTCCCGGGGCTCACGGGACGTGCAGAGCCCTCGCCTGCCTCGCAGGCCCGGGAACTCGCTGATGACCTGTAATTAACCAAGAACTGGCAATAAACCACGTGCAGCACCCCCACTGTCGCGACAGCGCGTCCCTGTCACGAGCCTGCGCCCAGCCCCTGCTGCCTGGCCGCCGGTGCCGGGGTTTCTCCGTTCCCCGTTATTCCCACGCTGTTGTGAAGCTGGTGGGAAACTGAAGGGGCTGAGCCAGCCGGGTAAAACCCAGCATGCAGATTAAAAACCCCCAGATTGTTATTTGGGAGCAGGGAAGCCACCAGGGCTCTGCACTCTGGGGGGCTGTGGTGGAACACGGGCTCCTCTCCGGGGCTCCGGGCCTGGCTGCTCCTGTGGCTGGATCCCCTGGGGGTGGGTGGGCTGTGCCCGCACCAGCCTTCCCAGGGATTTCACTTCTCCCAGGACTTTGGAAAGCATCCTTGGCTCTCCCCAGCCACTGCAGTCCCCTGGGTATCCCAGAAGATGCTGGATGTAAAACGGGTGTTCTCCATCTGGAAAAATTTTGAAAGGGGCAGTTGAGCCTTCATTTTTCATTAGATCCCCATGCGTTGCAGCAGATCCGATTTCCTTGTTAATTGGGTGCTGTTCATTTTCTCCACTTCATTACTTGCCGCCGCACCTAGAATTTATATCCATTTGGTTTAATCGCGTTCGCCTGGTTAAATTCCAAACAGTCACTCGTTCAGAAAGGGAATTATTACCTCGCTTTGCCAGGACTTCCACTTTGCCTTAATTTCCCTGGGGCCTCATTTACTTTGCTCTGCCTGTTTTCCCTCCCTGGGTCCCCTCGGGGCTGGCTGGGAGCGTGTGGCACCCGTGCCGTCGTGGCTTGTTCCACGTGCCAGTGCCACAGCCCTGGCCAGGAGCCACGGCAGGAGCTGGTGGGCTCAGGCACTGCCTGGCACAGCCTCGCCCAGACCAGGCTGGAAAAATACACAGTGAGAGAACAGGAACGCCTTCAGGCGCTTCAGAGATGCTCTTGGAGTTCTCTTGGTGCCAGCAGCACACGGAGGGCAGGTGAACTGAAGGTGTCACAGGGCCCTGTTGGTAAAACTCTGCCTCGTGCAGATCGCTGGCGCTTCCATCCTGCCGAGGCTCCTCGCTGGCTCCTGGCACGGAGGGGACACGGTGGTGACAACTCCTTCTCCGGCGCCGCCACAAAGAGGCAGCAGAGCCCCGCGCTTCTGGCGCTGGCAGGTCCCCGCAGCAGCTCGTCCTCCTCCCACTCGCCCAGCTGGAGCTGAAATGATCAAACAGTTTTAGGCTCATTACCGACTCCAAATCTATATAATTGGCCTTTGCTTTTTTAAGGATCCATCGTTAGGAGCGAGAGCAGAGGAGCTGCCGCATCATCGTCAAACTAATAAGTGCAAGTGTAGATCCAAGGTGCGTTTGCTTTGCAAACCCCATCACTGAGCCAGACCTGCCACTGCCAAACCCTCTGCTGAGCTTGTGAGGCGTGAAAAGGACGTCAGCTAGAAAGATGAACATCGTAAAAAGGTTTTCTTCTGAGAGCAAAGGCAACAATCAGTGCTCCCTGCTACTGCAGTGCTGGGACATGGGGCCCTGCAAGAGCCTGGCCGACCAGGCAAGCTGACCCAGGGCATTTGCCAGTGCAGTGCTTAGCTTTCAGTCCTTAGAGCCTGGTGTTGTTCACTGAATGACGTGATCTGGGGATAAAAGCACAAACTGTCAGCACCCAGCAGCCTCTGAGCAGGAGTGGCAGATCATCTCCAAGCTGGCAGGACCTATTGCCCTCACTGCCAGGACCTATTGCCCTCACTGCCAGCCTGGCACTGCCTGGTCCTGGGACTCACAGAATCATGGATGTCCTGGGATTGGCCTGCCCATGGGCAGGGACACCTTCCACCACATCAGGTTGCTCCAAGCCCCATCCAGCCTGGCCTGGGATGCTTCTAGGGACAGAAGCACGTGGGGCAGCCACAGCCTCTCCGGGCAACCTGTGCCAGGACCTCAGCACGCTCACAAGGAAGGATTTCTTCCTAATACCTGATCTAAACCTACTCTGTCAGTGTGAAACCATTCTCCCTTGTCCAGTCACTCCAGGCTGTAAAGAGCAAAGGCTCCAAAGAGGCTCCCTTTGGGCACTAGAAGGCCACAATTAGGTCAGCCCAAAGAGCCAGCCCCCAAGCTCATGGCAGCCCCCAGAATGGCTCTGATGCTGCAGCTTCCCAGCTCCATGAGAGCTTGGATCCAGGCTTCTGATTTCCATTTCCCGCCGTACTCCTATTTCAGTCAAAGTGTGTGATTAGGGCTGCACGAGCTCCATTGTCATCTCCACCTAAGTGCTGCTCTGATGGGTGGAAACAGCATCTCGATGTTTACAGTGAAGAATGCATGGCTCTGCTTTCCTGGATATTGCACAAAATCTGCCACTGCAGGGAGGGAGAATCACACCAAAAACGAGCAGCACCTGCAGAAGGCTGGGGAGGGAGGAGGGGAGTTCTGCCAGCCTATGGGGGAGCACCTTGGCCTCATCCCCTCACCTGTGCAGCAGATGGGAGATTATAAAGGGCAGAGGGAGCTAGGCAGGGGATATTTGGTATTTTCAGCACTTCAGGGTGCTGCTGCGTTAAGCTCTACATGGTCTGTGCAGGAGCACAGCTCCTGTTGGTGTCCCAGAGGAGGTTTGGAAGTAGCCAGCTCATGCGGTGGAACACTGGCCTGGGGAGATGCTGTGGTAAGGATGGACATACTTTGAGGGCACCACTGGGTGCTGGTGCTTTTGTGGGGGTTGGTTGAAGGTGGTTGGTAGTTACTGTTGTTGCAGAAAACGTTTTGAGTTTTCCCCTGTATGCCTGTGGTCAGAAATATTGTGCTTCATAGTTCCTGACAGAGTCAGAGGAATCCACCCCTGTTGTGCCCTTCCCTCTGCTCCTGTCCTCCAGGGACAGATGTTTGGCTGAGTCTCTGTAGCATGGGCACCGATGGGATTTTAGTTAAATGATATGTAATTAACAACAGGCCATGCTGCTGGGCCCCTGCCCCAGGTCTCGCTTCCCAGAGGCTCTGCCCACAGAGGGAGCAGGAGCAGCCCAGTGCCAGGAACAAAAGGCGTCTCTTCTCTGCGTGGTGTAGAGGATCCTAAACAAAAGGTTCCCGTGCTTCCCTGCACTCCTCTCCCTGCTTCTCACTCTCCTTTCTGTGCTCCACTCTTCAACAGGGATTTAAGCCGTTCTTTTCTCTGGGCTGCAACAAGAAAGTAGCAATTAACTGTTATAAGGCTGTTTTATAGTCCTGTGCAAACCCTTTCCATCCACTCTGCTTTAAATGGGTACATCTTTTATTCCCAGTTTTCGGGAGTGTAAAACTTTACAGCGTTTGCTGCAAACCTTCATACTTTGCTTTGCAGTTTATTGCTCCCTCTGCGGATATATCTCACTCATAAATATGGCTTCCAGCTCCCTGTACTTGACTAGGAGCTGCAGTGCCTCGGAGTGGTGCCATTAATGGGACTTTGCCTACATATCGTGGTGTGATTCATCCCAAACCTCCGTCTCTCCTCTGCCTGAAGGTGCAGAGCTCTGAGGAGGAGCTCTGGCAGCAGGAGGTCACTCAGTCAGGGCATTTCAGCGCCAGCAGCACATCCCTGTGTCTCTGGCAGGTGTGGAAGGTGGCTGAGGAGAGCTCAGTGTGAGCTGGGGCTCTGTGCTGGGGTGGCTTCGGGCACTGCCATTGTGGAGCCTTGGAGCAAAGGCTCTCTTAGGCAGAGAGTTTTCTCTCCTATGGATTGTTTATGGGTCGATAGTAAAAAACTTTCTTTTGCTATGATTAGCATGGAGTGTCTCTGCTCTCCCTGCACTAAGAGGGACAAATAAAGATGTTTGAATGATAAGGTTCCTGTGGGTTTAGGTCTGACATGGGTGTGTTGTTTCTGACCACCTTGTAGTTTTTATTTCCATGGGAACACTGAGGAACTCTTTTACCCCACTGCCCATTTTTGGAAGACTTTGGAGCTGTGCTGTGCCTGACACAGGCTCAGGTGTCCATGAATGGAGCCAGCCAAGTTTGTGGACACCAAGTGCCAGTGCCTTTGTTTTTCAGCAGCCAAGCCAAAAGCTGGAGGTGGAGGCAGAGCAGGGTTCTGTGTGCTGCTGGGGGTCTGGGAAGGGGACAGGGCACTTGGCACCCCTGCACTGCTCCCCTTGGCACCCCACCCCTGGTGGTGGGCCTGTGGGGAGGAGTGGGGGTTCCCCCTGCAGATCCTAGCCAGCCGCCGTTGTTCTGGACTGTCATGACACAAAGGATTTGGAAAGGTGTGGGATATTAAGTGCAGCTTTCAGACCCGTGCGTCCTACATGGTAATTTCCTTGCATTACAGTGATGGCAGCTTTAAAACCTCCCTCCTCCCATCCCCTTTTAACAAAACAGAAAAGCATTTAGGGCCGATTTGTTTGGAGTCCAGAATGGCAGCGATTACAGCAGCGCGGCGCATTTGGGGTAAATGGAGTGATACCGGTGCAAGAATGACCCCTGTTGAAAGGGGGACACAGGGCGGGGGCTGCTGTTTATCCCGCCCTGCGTGTGCTCTGCCCCGTTACCAAAAGCGGGGTGCTTTGTCTCATCTCTCTGAGCATCCCACCGCTGCATTAAAGCTGCTTTTCCAGGGGAAAATAAGATCTGTTTTTAAAAGCTGTGGCTGCCTGTGTCCATCCCCACAGGCGGGCCGGGTGCTCCCCTCCGCCCCCGGCTGCAGGGGGGCTGAGCAGGGCTGGCAGCGCCGCGGTAGCGGGTGGTTTATGGCATCATTTGCCAGTGCCGGTACCTGCCGGCGAGACTCCAAATGTCAGAGCCAGGAGAGGGAACAGGTGGGCTCCGTGCGTCTCTGGGGCCTCGCTAATTCACAGGCGATAAATTAATGACAGGAACAGGGACAAAGTCCTATTCTGGGTGCAGGTGACTGAGCAATTCCGTTCGTGCAGGCAGAGGGAGGGAGACCTGCCACTGTCAGGCTGCCTTTGATTGAGTTGTCTGAGCCAGCCTTAAAAGTAGCCCGTGCTCGAGACCAGCTTTGCTCCTCTTCAGGGCTCTGGAAGCAGTGGCAAGTCTCGCTTAAAATAATGAGCACCTCTGCTAATTACCTGAGGCTGCCTCTTTGAACTGCGGACTGCCGCTTACATCATCCCCATAAAGGAACCGAAGTTTTCCTTCAATCCCAGAGAGACGGGAGATGTTCAGAGCTAATGACATCAGCCCCGTCAGGAAAGGGTGTGAGCTGTTCGCACCCACAGAGCCCCGGTCCTGGTGCCAGGCGTGGGGCAGGAGGAGACGCTGCAGGAAGAGGGGTGTTCCCCGGCTCCCTCCTGGAATTCACTTTGGTCTCACCTGCCTCCAGGAAGGAGAGCTGGCGCTGTGCAGGAGTATGGGTGTGGGGATACTTTCGTAGGGAACAGGGCCAAAAATGGTGCAGGAAATAAGGGAAGTACAGGAGTGGTAGCATATTAAACAAGCTGTACAACAAGCTGTCGTCCACGGGCACTGTATCAGCATGGTTTCAGTTTTGTCTGTGCCATCTTTACAGAATTCCCGAGGGATTGTGACCTGGGAGCTGTGATCCGGCAGCGGCTGGGAGGGCAGCAGAGCTGGTGCGGGAGCGCCGGGCTTGCTGTCGCCTCTAGGACGCACTCTGACCTCAGGGAAACGCGGCTTCGCTCCCCGCAGCGGGGAGCATCGCTCCGAGCACGGCGGCGGCAGCGCGCAGCGTCCCTAGGCTTGGCAAAATGCTTTTTTTGGAGAGCCTTGGCTTGGGAGTGGGCGAGAAGTGAGGTGGAGGGATCCCAGCGTGGGATCGGGGAGCTCAGGAGCTTGGACTCGGCAGTTGTCTGTCAGCGCAAGGGAGAAAGTTCTGGGAAATGCCCCGTGGGGATGCGCCAGCCGTCCCGGGGCCGGGGACCCCTTCCCGTGAAGGGATTCCCCCCAAAATGGGGGCGAGGTGAATGCCAGCTTTGGTTAGATACAGGAGCGTGGTGTCTGGAGAGGCGGGATCGTTCAGGAGCCTCTCTGGGCTCTGCAGAAGCGCAGGAGAGACGAGGCTCCCCGGGAGCAGGCGCTGCGCCCCGGCCCAACGAGCCCGTGCAGATGGCGGGGAGATAAACGACACCATCTCCGTACTGTAGTGGCTCGGCCGTAATTCCTGAAAGACATTTATTGGACGCAGCCTTCCCTTTTTCAGGGCTGTGACTCCTCGGGCAGGGGGAATTGCGATGGGGAAGGTGGAAAGAGCAACCCGGCGTTACTGATGAGACCGGTGCCCAAACCCCCATCCATTCCTCTCCTCCAATTTTCTCTTCTGACAATTTATAGGTTGGTTTGATGCTTGAATAGCTGAATCTCTCTAGTAATATGTATTCTCTGTAAGTATTCCCCGCTGTGGCATATCCTAAGAGAACTCCATCAAATAATTATCTTCCCTTTTATTTATTCACAGTCTTTTCACTCGATCTGCATCACGATAAAATATTCCAATGGCTTCCTCTTAGCACTGAGCCTTCCCCAGATTGTAAAGTGTATTTATGTACAGTATTAAATCCGCCCTGCGCCGCTCTTTATCTCGCTGCTCTGCCCGTTCGATGCTGCCGCTGTGGCTGGCCCTGGCCACCCCCTGCCCTGCCTCCCTGTGTCCCTGTGCCACCTGCCCAAAGCCCAGGGCAGGAGAGGTCCACAGGCGGCCGAGGACCCAGCTGCAGCTGGTGCTGAGGGGTGGAGAGGGGCAGCCCCACCAGGGAACCTTCCTGTCCTCCCTCGCCGGTGCCTCCAGCCGGGATGTCACTGCCTGGCAGAGCGGGGCTGCCCACGGCGGCGGGAGGACGTGACTGCAGGGCAGCCGAGCGCAATCAGAGCAGGGAAGAAACCAATAACCTCCTCCGCCCCCTCCGGAGGGGCTGGAGGAGCAGCGCTGCTCTTCAAGCACTCTGCGTGTCTCCCTGTGGAGCACTGGCCTCTGGGGAAGGATGAATCCCTAAAAAGGGGCTGCCAGCCAGGGGCACCTTTTCCTACAGAAAGAGGCTGTTTCAGGGGATGATGTGCAGAGTCCAAACAGAGGTTTCCAGTGCTGATGAGCACTTGGAGCAGTCCTCAGAGAAGGTGCAGGCATGTTGCAGCACAGCTCAGACATGTGGCAAGGGTCATCCTTTCTCCATGGGAGCAGGTCCATGTTTGCAACTAGGATTGCTGCAGGTTTTGAAAATATTCCTTCCAATGCTATTACATCCTCTTTGTCTTTCTATGGATTTCTGCATGCTGCACAGCAGCCTAACAGGGAATATTTGGTGCTGTGCATCCCTGCTTGCTGCTTTAAAAGACCCCATGAAGGACCAGTGGCCTCTCCACCCCTGGGTGCAAGGGAGGCATCTTGACATCTCTGCAGTTGTGGGTCATTCCAAGGTGTTCTGGACTGAAGGTGGTCTTGTGGTCACATTCACAGCCTGTAGCAGTGCCAGGGATTCTGTTAGGCCAGAAGAGCTCTCCCCTCTCTGAGGGCTGAGGGAGTAAAAACAAGTTTAACTGTGTTTTTGGGTTTGTTTACACTGCCCTGCCCACAGGAGCATTTTCTGGGAGCCACAAGGCAGCGGCAGCACCAGCACTTTCTGCCATGCTGTGTCACCATGACACAGGAGCAGCAGTTATTTGGCTGGTCACAGAGAAATAGTGGTGACCGTTCATAAATGTGGCTTTTCTTCCCAGCTTTGCCCACAGTCAGATTAGCTGGAAGGCAGATGGCCCAGGGAAAGGAGTGTTTCCCACAACAGGGAGATGCCAGGGGAGAGGACCAGTCATGGTGAGGATGATGACCACGTTGTTCCAACTCACTTGGCTCTGGTACCTCTCCAGAGCAGCATCCTCTACACTCCTGGAGAGCCAAGTTCCTCAGCAAGGGTTAACTGAGTGTATAAAATTGATTGCGATTTTAGTAATTCAGTATAATCACAGTCTACCAGCAGGTTGCTTTTCCAGCAGGAGGGTTTGGAATTATTTTCTGGAGTTTGCAATATAGAACTTAAATTAAGCCTCAGAAGTCAGAGGAGCTCTGCTGCATCTCTAATGTGGTGCTAAATTCTCAGCAGCACATTCCCTGTATTAAAGCCTTTGCTGGCAATTAGGTTCATTAACTATCACAATACCTTATTTATTACTCGGCATGCCATATGGTTTCCCAGCTAAAGAATGGCACCCGTTCTAGCACAGACCATTTGGCATCATAAAGATGTTAACAAATAATGTTATGGCTCTCAAGGGCAAAAGGGCTCGCCGGGCTGCAGGTCTGCACGGCAGGAGAGAATATGAAAACATTTTTCTTCTATGGCAAAATAAAGAATTCCTCGAGACAGAAGTATTCAAAGACTATCCCGCTTGCATCACGCAAATGGGAGTTTTATACATGCCCATAATGGTTCTGTCAATATTTGCAGCAGGCAGCGTGCTCACTCATCTCCTTCCCTTCCCCTCGCTCCCTCCGAGCACGGACAGTGTTGGAGCACCGACAGGAAGGACCCACCTCCACCTGACAGTGCTGCTTTTGTGCCTCTTTTATTTCTTCTGATGGCACCGGCTCTTTGGTGTGTGCAGCTCCTGGGGGCAGGATTAATTACCCAGCACCATCCTTTGCTACTGTCCAAACTTCAGCACTGGGCACTGCCCCGAGGCACCTGGCGTGCCAGCGAGTGTACAGCATCGACTGCTAGCTGCAGAGGAGACAGTGTGTGCGTCTGTGTTTGTAGGGGAGGAAGCTTCACCAGTAGAAACAACTCCTTGGGACCCCAATGACAGAATGTGAAGATAGGCGTTCTGACCCTGGAAAGGGGAAAATCCTAGTTTTAGTTAGTTTAGTGCTCCTGGGAGGACACCAGGACCTGTTACAGCCCCTGCTGTGAGCGTTACACTGGGTATGCCACACTCGGTTCCTATTTTCAGCAGGATTAGGATTATGGGAGCCAGGGACAGCATTTCAGGTCATAGAGATTCGGATTGTCTCTCTTGGGTACTGTGTGGCCAACAAAGAAAAGGTATTTCTCCATTCCTCTTCTGTGAGTGGGTTCTCCTAAAATAAACGTGTCCAAAGGGTTATTATGGCAAAGTGCAACTTAAATCACAGTAGTACTGAAAGCACAGATTAAACCAGACTTTGTGATCCTGTTACAGTATCCCTTGACAACCTCTGAATTTCCAGAAATGGGTCAGAAAGATGAGTTTAAGGCACAAGTAGCCCTGCTGCCAAATTTCCTAGGCAATGCTCACTCGGTGCCTAGGTGAGGTTGTTTCCTGGATCCTGCTCTTCATTGATTCCTGGGCAGCTTTCTGATTTGCAGGAAGAAAATTCTTCCAGCATGTGAGCTGAGGAATGGCTCTGGGCTCCTGCACGTGGGCTCTGGTGGTGTGTGCACAGGTAGCCCAGGAGGCTGCAGTAGCACAGTGCCAGCTTTTGGGTGGGTCAGAGCACCCCCAGGGCTCAATGCCCTCCTGCCCAGCGTAGCCAGTGATGAGGCTGTAGCAGCTCTTGGATAACTGCCATGGTGATGATCACTTCAAAATGCTTTGGTGTACAGAACAACTGCCCCTTCTTTGGGCAGTGGTGGCAGTCAGGTGTTTGACTGGCTCCAGGCTCAGCCTGTGTGCTGCAAGTTCACTGTGCCCTGGTCTGTCAGTGCCCACTCCAGAGCTGCCTGTGTCCTGCTGGAACTGCTCTTCCCAGGGAGGGATGTGACAAAGAGCTGGATTGCTGCAAAACCTCACAGGCTTTAATCCAGCTAGGATTATTTCTCATCACCTCATCTGAACTCTCAAGCAATGTGGATGAAGTATTCTACCTGCCAGTTCACACAGCATTGCTTCCCTCTGGGATTGCAGCCATTTCTTTGGGAGCTCCTCTGGTTTGTGTTTTATCCCAGTGGATGGCACGCAGTACTGGAACATAGTCAGACTTGGTCCTGAGAATAGCAATGCTCCACAGGCGGACAAGTGTGGCCAAAGGTGAAGCTGCGTCCCTCCAGACAGTCGCTGTAACCTCCCCTCTCTGCTGCCCTCAGTGCCTCCCTCCAGAGTCTGCCAGCTGCTCTGCCATCATAACTTTAAGCTTTCACTATTCCATATCCTCCTTTCAGCTAATTACCCTTTTCCTGAGAGTTGTGATTTGGTTTCTTTCCCCTTCAGGTCCCTTCAAGAGACATTCCAAAATGTTCCCCCTCAAAAGGGAGCTGGAATATCTCACCCCACTTCCCCAAGCAGTTTTGCTCCCTGCCTGCCCTGTCAGTCCCTCTGCACAGCTGCAAGGACCCTTGGCCATCTGGTGATGCAGTAGCCAGTTTTGTAGGTAGGATGGTGATGGCAATGCTCCAACACTGAACCTTTCATGGGGAATTCTTTGTGAATGGAGAACTGTTTTCCAAACGGCAGAGAGAAATGGAATTCCGGCCCATTTGTGGTGGAACTGGCTTTTCCCAACCAAAGGATGTAGCACCTGGGGCAGCAGAAGCAGTTGGAGGGAGAGGCACACCACTGAGGAAGAATGGATTGGGTTCCAAAGGGAATTAATACCTGGAGAGGAGCTGGGGGTGGTGGAAGCAGCTGCACCCCCTGTGACAGCCATGTCACACATTCTGCTGCCTCCCTATTTGCATCCCTGGCTGCTGGCAGGGACACGTGGAGCCTCTGGCCCTGGGCAGATAGGTCTTATCCAGGAATGACTTTGCAGGAGTGTTTACTTTCATTCCTGGGAGGCTGATCGAGCTGTTCCAGCTAGGAATGTGCCCTGGCCGAAGGGGGACCCTGCCAAGCTCCTCCAGCATGAACAGTGCACAGGCCAAGGGCACTGGAGCCCCGGCTGCACTCGCCTCCTGGGGCCGACCCCACCTCACAAATGTGAAGGCTGTGTCCGTGGGACTCGTGGGGATGGATGCATGTGCTGTGGCCAAGCTGGAATACACCGATTCCTTGTGACCTTTGGGAAGGATTCATCAATATCCACCCTGAAAGGGCAGATTGTGAGCTGCCTTGCTGCCCCAATGTTATCTGATTTGGTCACTGAGGAATCTGTGACCAGATAAGATACCAGGGCTTTATTGTATCTTCTGGCAATTATTAAGAAAATAAAATCAGTTAATATCTAACCTTGAACCTAGACCAAAACATTTAGCCTCAGACTTCGTTCTGCCTCTCTTGTACATTCAGGAGTTGTACAGTTTAGAGGGCTGTTAGGAATGATGGAAGAGATGAACAGGAATTTAATCTGGGCCTAAAATACCATCATTATGCAGCTCAAGCATCTCAGAAATGAGGTCTGTGCCATGTGTGATGCAGCCACTCGATCTTTTTGTCCCGGTGCAAGAAAGGGAAGGAGGAGGAGGAGCCCCTTTGGCAGAAGTTTCCCCAGCTGTAAAGGCATTTTGTGTGAATATTTAATGCAGAGATATGTTAAGAGCAGGGAAAGGAGGGCGGGTAAAGTCTTCCATGGGTGTGGGGTTTTGTTTGCCCTGTCAGAAGCAGTAACGTGTTCTCTGTGCGCACACAGAGCACATAAATACATGTAAATATCCTCTCCTCTGGAAAGGGAGAGCAGAAAACTGTGTGGCTGCACATCGGACTTGGAGTGCTGCTAGAGAGGAAAGATGGAATGAGGGCTGGAGGTGTTTACTGAGTGACTGGGATATTCAGGATATGGCTTGCTCCCTCCAGTAAATGAATTTGAGCATCATCAGGACTTCTTCCAGTGGGACTGAGGATGCTGCTTGTGGTACTGGATGACTTTTTGAACTCTAAAGCCATTCAGGGGCTCTTGGAAATCATCCTGTTAAAGGAAGAGAGTTTTAATTGTTGATCTTGTGCTCAGAAAAGCATGCAATGAGTATTTAACTCACATGGAATTCTTATTCAAGTGTCAGAACTTGGGCATGATGCTCCTAGAGAAGGAACAGCCCTGGGTGGAGGTGCAGCCCTCCAGCATGAATGGTGTCTGGACAGACTAAAAGCATCTCCTTTCCCACTGCTGTATCCATCCTGAGGAGAGTCAAAACCAAAAGGAGGCAGGAAAAGCAGGATGAAAGTGGAACACAATCCCTCACTAGAGTATCCCCTGTTTTGGGAGGCAGAACAAGCCCCCAGAAGTGCTTTGCTGAGGTCCAGGTGTAGATTCTGCTCTATTTAAAGGACTTTTTTCTGGGATGAACTTTACTGAACACACACGCAGCCTCCACAGCACCATAAAGTCGGGGCTGACATTTAATGCCTAGGCACATCTCTTTCCTTGTCCCATGCAAGACATCAAGTATGTCAGGTTAAGAGAAGAGAAAAAGAGGAAAAATAATTACACAGTAAATTAAACAAGGCCAACCCCCCCCCCCCCGCCCCCCCCCCACACACACTTATTAGAGCTTCAAAAGTTGCTACCTCTGGCTTGAGCTCTCTTGAATACATACCAAGGGTAACACTAAAAATAGGTCCTGTACTGATGGTTGGGTCACAGCTTGCTAGAGGGAGAAATTTTTATTTAATTACAAGCCCAGCAGTGTGTTGCTGGGGGGGAATACATAAACATGGCACTCGAAGCCCGGCTGTAAAGTCTGTGCTCC
The DNA here is from genome assembly GCF_021018805.1 of Prinia subflava. Lineage (NCBI taxonomy): Eukaryota > Metazoa > Chordata > Aves > Passeriformes > Cisticolidae > Prinia > Prinia subflava. The sequence continues at coordinate 379,727 of NC_086268.1, read as the reverse complement.
TTCGCTGAGTCACTGAGGCTAAATTCCCCTTTGTGTGGGGGATTTAGGGGAGGAATGTGGGAAGGCTGGCCCGGGCTGCCGCCCTCCTGAGTCACCGCTCAGCTCATCCTCCAGCCCTGGCAGGCTCAGGGCCCTAAGCCACTAATTAGCCTCATTGTCTTAGAGCTGCAGCATCCATAACCTGGCACGGGGAGGGGGGAGGATGGAGGGACAAAGCTCCTGGAAACCCATGAGCTGCACGTATCTCCTGGCACTTGTGTTCTGTGCGTCACAACCCACCTCTCTACAGTCCCAGAGGGACACTGATCCACTCCTTCTGTGGGGTGGCATTGATTCCATCGTGCCAGTATGTGAGTTGTGACTTGGAGCAGTGCTTAGAAGCAGGAAGGATTTTCGTGCAGGGCCTGGTTCGGAGCCGTGCGGGTGCGTGCCATGGCACGCTGGCTGCTCGCTCACGCGGCGGTGACACCGTGGTCCTTGTCACTGCTGCCGTGCCTCTGTCATGTGCTCGAGCGTGGCCGGGTGGCATCCCACATCCAGCAGGGCTGGGAGGTTGACAGGCGGGCGTGTGGGGAAGGGCAGATGAGGGTTTCTGCAGTGACAGTCCACACGTGTCCTGCCAGCTCCATCCGAACTGTCAGGCTGTGCATGTTCTCCTTTCCCACAACACTGGGCAGCCCCTGTGCAGCTCACTGGACTGGCTGCAGCCAAGCTCCAGCAATAACTTACTTTGGGATCAGCTGCAATGGGGATAACCTGTATCCCTCCACCCCATGCCTCAGCCCCCGATCCGGTTGCATCCTCGGTGTGACTCTCAGGTTCCCCTTGTGCAGCGTGCAGGGGCACAATGAGGGGCCTGTTCCTGGCCCCTGCACTCCCCCGGGCTGCCACACCGCACGGGCTCCGGTGTCCGCGCGCTCGGACGGAGCCTGGTGCTAATCAGTGGGGTTCAGAGGAAGCTTAATGCACCGTGGCTGCACACTGAGCAGCTTTCCCGGGGCTTCCGCCCTCCCCCTTGCAAACAGCTTTGTGCATTTAGGCTTTTTTTTTTAATGAAGTCTAACACATTTAATCATCTTTTCATAAGCTGTCAGCTTGCCGCGCGCCAAAGCAGAGCAGCGCGCTCTGCCCTGGCTCCCAGCAAAGCAAATATGCCTGGAGAAATCCTGCTCCTGGTAGTGTGCACACAGGGGATCAGGAGCTGCAAGCTTTCCGTGGGGTCTGGGCTGAGATCAAAAATCGGTTTTTGAAAGTCACGGATTTTTCACTGAATTTGAAACAGATCTTATTTTGCACAGCATCTTTGCTCCAGTGTTTCATAATTCAATTTCAGCAGTGCTGAAAAACTCAGTATACTGGAAAACTCCAAACACATCAAAACCAAAACTCAACTAGTCCTAGGAAAACATGGGACTGTGCCTGTCTCCCACTCTGTAGGGAATTGGTTCTCTGCAGGAGCAGAGAGAAGAGGTCCAGGGGGTAGAGCTGGGGTGGGCTGAAGTCAGGGTCTGGCAAGCTGGAGAAGTCAGAGCTGAGTCCTTGCATGCCTCTCTGGGGTGGAATGGGGAGATTATGTGTCTAACAGCACTGGAGGAGTGTGAGTGATGGAGGTGAGTGTGAAGGACATTGGTCTGCAGAGAATGGCAGAAGCTGTTGTTTTGGGCATGATGGAGAGGAGCTGCTCCTCTTCCCTTTCCATTCATACAGTGGTGTATGATGCTGGGGCACCTTCTGGCTGAAGTTGTCTTCCAGGATGTTTTTTGTGGACTGAGCCTCCTGAAGAAGGAATTTCCTTTCTTACTGTAATTGTGGAGACTGCTCAGTTTTACTCTCCTCTCCAGGCACTAGCTGCCTCTTGGAGAAGCATCCCAAAGCTGCCCTTGCCTTCATCCCTTGAAATTGAGGCTGCTGCATTTTGCCCATTCCTTGTCTTCCCACACACCTGGTGCTGCTGGCCAGGATATTTCCACTGGGGAAGTAAATGTTCATGTCTCCCTGTCCAAGTAAGTGATTGGGCTGAGGGCTAGAAGCGGATCTGAATGGATCCCTCATTTTCCTGGGGAGAATGTCCCTGGTTGGTCCTCACACAGAAAGCCCTTCCTGAGGAACCACTGACTCAAGGGTTTAATGCTGGAGGTTAATAATAATCACACCAGGCAGCACATCATTGCACCGTATCTGGTTGAGAGATTTACAAGTGAAACTCGTGGCGGAGGAAGAAATTGCCTCAATCACTCGGAGTAATGGCACATGGAGAGGCACTTGGGCGTGACTGCTACTTAACACAGAGCCCAGCTTGGCTTCATTTAGCTGCTGGTGCCTTTCTAATAAACACGTTACACTACAAGGTGGGGATTAAGACCAGAAAAGTAAATAAATTGGAAACTGATGGGGAGAGATGGGAGGGAAATGGAAGGTACCAGGGAGGCATGACAAGGGATTGACTCCCATGCCAGCACATGGGGAAATGACCCTGAAGGCCGTGGCTGTAGCTTTCCAAGCATCTCTGTGGGCCTTACCTGTGGGCTGCAGGTGCTGGGCAGCCCCACTGCCAGGGTATGTGGGCTGTCCCTTTTCAGGGTCACCAAGCTGGCCACTGCCTTTGGCAAACAGCGGCTGTGGGAAGTTGGTGTCTTAAACAATTCAGTAGCTTTTACTGTATGTATTAGAGGAGCAACAAAAAGTGCAACGCACCAGTTGACAGGAAGGACTGGGGGGTTAATTTTCAGGATGCTGCCTGGGAATTTAGCCGTGGGATTTCCATTATTGCTAATGGGACTCACGCAGCTTAATTTCATGTGAGCTACACTAAGAACATATCCCTAACTGCCTGCAAAATTTCAGTCCTGAAATCAAGCCTTTTAAAAGTTAGAGAGGGGTAAACAAACACCTGAAACCACAGTCTCACTATTTCCCTCTCTCAGCTGTTTGGATTTTAAAGTCTGGAAGAGGGAGGAACTCAAGCAGTTTGAGACAATTAAAAACCCCATCCTGCAGGCACGCTGGCTGCCTGTGCGGTGCGTCCCTGCTCTCTGCCAATTACAGCAGCAGAGTTATAACCCCCGAAAAAATAGGAGTAAGCTGATGCCTTACCCTTAACTATAGCACGGCGAGCGCGGCGTTATCACACGCGTCTAACAACCCGCGCAGCGCCGCCGCGCATCGCGAGGCCTCCGTTATTAGGCTGTTCTCGTTAAATGACTGCTATCATCTGGTCCCAAAGTACATTAAATCCCATTATAATTATAAACACACTTCCCCATAACGTTCTCCTTAGATTACATTTGCGCTGCTTTACCCCAAGGGTATCTTTGTACTAATGCTGTCCATGTTTGTTGTTTTAGCTGACGATACTGGGCCCTGTGCTGGCTGCGTTGTGCCGCGGGTGCAGCAGGCAGGGAGGGAAGAAGGGAGAGCTGTGTGGCTGCCACCCTGCCCCTCCCCGGGGATTACACAGGTCTCTTGGTGCGCTCAGCGTGGGCACTGCCGAGGAACTGAGGCACACGCACGTCCTCGCTCGAGGGAGGATGCTCAGGGCACACACACAGAGCAGCCTCGGCGCATGGCCCGCTGCTCGTGCCGCTGCCCGGTGCTGTTGTCGCTGTCACGGGGTGCCTGGCGGCTCCCCGTGCGTTTCGCTCCCTTCCCTTGTGGCAGAGCCCCACGGCCCGTCCTGGGGTGCGGGCACCCGCCACATCCAGGTGGTGCCGTCACGGCGTCAGTATTTTATCGCGGGGGGGGGAAAGGGGGGAAGAAAAACCGGCTTCGTCGGGGCGACAACGTGCTCGGTGTCACATCATGTCACAACCGCCGCCGCTGCTGGTCGGGATCCGCCACCGGACCCCAAACTGGGCTCTGGGGTTGGTTTTTACCGTCTCCACCCCCGGGGCCGGCGGTCCGCCCAGGCGCGGCGCGGGGGGCGGCTTTGTCTGGCGCGGGCGCGGCGGTGGCGCAGCCCGTCGGGGCGGGGGGCGCAGCCCGTCGGGGCGCGCAGCCCCGCTCGTAGCGGGACCGGGGCCGCCGCGCCGCTGCCCGGAGCCGCTGCCCGGTACCGCCGGGCTTCCGGGTGCCGGGCTCCCCGCCGCCGCCTCCGGCTCCTCCATGTTTGTTGTCGGCAGCGCTGTCCAGCCGCTGCCGCCGCGCTCCCGCAAGGTGCGGGGCTGCGCGGGGCGGGGCCGGGCGGGGGCGCCCGCACTCAGCCCGGCGGGGGCGGGCGGGTGGGTGGGGGCGGCCTGACGCGGGCGCGGGGCGGCCCGGGGGCCGGCGCCGCCGTGATTTGCTGCGCGGCGCGGCGAGCGGCGGCGGCGGCGATGAGAGCGGGCAGTGCGAACTGCCGGAGCAGCCGCCGGCCGCCGTGAGTGCGGGCGAGGGGGGGCGGCACCGGGACCCCCCGCGTCCCCCGCCCCGAGACCGCCGTGGGGCTGGGGCTCTGCCGCTTCGCCGCGCACCTGATGGGGCCGCGCTGCCGGCGGGACGGGGCGGCCGGAGCTGGAACCGGGCGGCGGCGGGGGATGCGCACCTTCCTCTCCCTTCCCTCCCTTGCCTTTCCCGGCCGGCGGTGGCGGGGACGCGGCTCCGCCGGGAGCGGATCCGCCGGGACGCGCGGAAACTTTTGGGCGAGTCGCTACTGGGCTGCGGGCTAACTTCCCTCTCCTCCCCGCTCCCTTCTCCCCACTCCCTTCTACTCCCTGTTCCCTTCTCCTCTCCTTTCTCCTCCCGGCCCTTCTCTCTCGCCTTCCTTTTTTCTCTTTTTTCCCCCTTTTCTCTCTCTTTCGTCTCTTCCCTCCCCGCTCCCCCTTTCCCGCTCCACTCTGCTCCTCTCCCCCTCCGCCTTTTGTTTTCACAGATAGTCGGCACACAAAGCTGGTCCCAGATTTGAGCGACGACGAGACACCCTGATGTGTGAGCCTGGGGCGCGCCATGGATCTGACTAAGATGGGGCTGATCCAGCTGCAGAACCCCTGCCACCCCACCGGGCTGCTGCACAAAGCCAACCAGATGCGCCTGGCGGGGACGCTGTGCGACGTGGTCATCATGGTGGACAGCCAGGAGTTCCACGCGCACCGGACCGTGCTGGCCTGCACCAGCAAGATGTTCGAGATCCTCTTCCACCGCAACAGCCAGCACTACACCCTGGACTTCCTCTCGCCAAAGACGTTCCAGCAGATCCTGGAGTACGCGTACACCGCCACCCTACAAGCCAAGGTCGAGGACCTGGACGACCTGCTCTATGCTGCCGAGATCCTGGAAATAGAGTACCTGGAGGAGCAGTGCCTGAAGATCCTGGAGACTATACAGGCTTCTGAGGACAATGACACCGAGGTCGCCATGGCTGATGGAGGTGCCACCGCCACCACTGAGGAGGAGGAGGAGAGGAAGTCAAGGTACATCAAGGGCCTCTTCATCTCCAAGCCCACTGGGGAGGAAGGTGGCTATGCTGGCACGGCCAGCCAGAGTCTGCCAGCAGCCACAGTGGAGGAGAGCCCCTCTGCCTCCGCATCCTACTGCTCCCTCTCTTCCATGAGCCCCACCAAGGCGGCGGTGGACAGCCTGATGACCATCGGGCAGTCCCTGCTGCAGGGTGCCCTGGCTCCCAGTGCCCCTGAGGACTCACGCTGTGCCACCGCCCGCCGCCCCTCTGGCCTCACCGAAGTCAAAACTGAAGCGATGCAGGTGGATGAGGCCTCCAGCCATGACAGCCCCCGGACGGCCGAGCCCGGTGCCTCCAGTGGGGAGAAGCCTGACGAGAAGGGCAAGGAAGGACCTGGCACCCCGACCCGCAGCAGTGTCATCACCAGTGCCCGTGAACTGCACTACACCCGTGAGGAGGGTGCCGAGCCACCCCTTGAGCCTGGCCAGGGGCTGCCGCTGGGGCCGGAGCCATCCGCCACTGCCCCGGGAGAGAAGCCCTTGGGCATCTACTCCCTGCTGCCGAACCACAAGACTGAGCCGGTGCTCGGCGTGCCGCCCACCGTGGCGTCCGCCCTGCACGTGCAGCCGGCCCTGGCTGTCTCCATGGACTTCAGCGCCTATGGCGGGCTGCTGCCCCAGGGCTTCATCCAGCGGGAGCTGTTCAGCAAGCTGGGGGAGCTGGCAGCTGGCATGAAGACAGAGAGCAGAGCCCTGGGCGAGCAGTGCAGCGTGTGTGGGGCAGAGCTGCCGGACAACGAGACCCTGGAGCAGCACAGGTGAGTGCCGAGGCCGCGCTGTGGCGCGCTGCACCGGGCAGCCAGGATCTCTCCAGAGGGTTTCGGGTTTTGGCTGAGTGTTGTACGTGCTGGTGCAAAGTTTCCATCGTGTACCCCAGAACCAGCTTATGGAGTAGCATTATTAGAGGGATGGCTGTTGCAGCTCCTCCAGGTCTGGTGTCCGTGCCAGAAGGTTCCTTCCAGTGAGTGCTGGCTGAGGACAGCCCGGATGAGCTGAGACTGTCGGTGTTTCCTGCGAGCATAAACCCCACCAGTTTCCCTGGCTGGCATCAACCAAGCAGCTCACAGTTAGCTACCCTCTGAGTTTAGGGATGTGCGTGTGGAGAGATGCAGTGGGGACAGACAGCACTCGGCCACTCTGCTGAGAGCTGGTTCCTCCTGTGCCAGTGCCGGGGCGCACCAGCACGGGTAGTGGTGGTGGCAACGTGTGGTGACTTGCCAGCCTGGGGGTTTTTGTGCTGCTCAGCTTCCCGGTTTATGAAACATTTACACTTTGCACAAAGCGGCGCGGGGGTCAGGCTGGGTAACGCCGGGGTGAGCGCAGAGGGCTCGGGCTGCCGCAGAGCCGCGGGTCTGTCCCTGCGGGGAAGCTGAAGGGCTGGACCTCCAGTGGCCGCAAATGCGGCTTCGGGACCCCCTGCTCAGGGTGGGGGGATCTGTGTGCCCTCTCCCAGCCCCGACCCCGAGGGCTTGCTGCGGAGTGGGAGCGTGGTGGTGGTTACTGACACGGAGCTCAGTGCTCCGCTCTTTATTGCCTCCTGGTCGTGGCTCAGGGACCAGGGCTTATTCCGTGATTTGGCTGGGGAAGGGACCCGCGTTAACTACCACACTAAAATCGGCGTCGCCAGTGAAATCCCGTGGCTCTGAACGTGCTTCGGTGAGCGCCGCTCTAGCTCCCGGTGTTGCTGCAGCCCCGCGGCAGGACAGCAGCGTCCTGCCTCGGGAAGATATCACCGGCATGGTGCCGTAGCTTCTCCCTGCCTCCCCTGGCTTCGCACCGTGTCAGATTTTTAATGAATCAACAGGTTAATTAGTCCTGATGCGCATAAGGCGCTCCAGGGCCGGTGTCCGTGCCGGCGCGCCTCTGGCGGGGCAGTGGGCGCTGCCGGCGGGGTCGCTGCTGTCGGCTGCCCCGCCGGAGCTCTGGCTCCCGGTACGCGCAGCCCGTGAGCGCTCCGGGCAGGGCGGCAGCCGCCGCGCCGGGATCCTCAGCCCTGCGCGGGTCTGCCAGCGCTGGCAGCGTTGCCCCTCGCTCTGCCGCATGGACCCTGCGGGGAGCAGCCTTCACCCCTTGAGGGTCCTCGGCTCCGTGTGGGGGCACAGTCGCTTTGGGCTTTGTTTCCCCCTCTCGCGAGTGGGAGAGCCGGGGCTGGCGTTGGTTGCGTCCTCGAAGCCGCCTCGGCCGTGCAGTGATGCAGACCGAACGTCACCGGGAGAGCTGCAGTGAGGGCTCAGGGAGAATTTTAACGTGCCTTTCTGCCACGGGCTCAAGGCTCTCCCTTTCCCCCTCCAAGCCCAGAGCAGCAGTTGCTGTGGCCGCAGTGGAGGGCGATGCCGGGGCTGTCCGGAGGCTCTTGTCGCCAGCCGTGAATCTGCCCAGAGGGAGGGAGAGCTGCGCGGTCGGATCCTTCCCCGCGTGGTCGGGAGATGAGGGAGCATGGCCCAGCTGTCCAGCACAGCAGCCCCTATTTCACAGCGCCTTCCCGGGCTCTGCTTGTTTTGACAGCCACGGCTGCAGCCGTAGCTTATTTCTCACTTATTCATGATCCTTATCGTGAGGCTGGGCACACGCCGTGCTCCGCGGGGCTCGGGGTCTGCCTGGAGCACGGAGCTCAGTACTGGCCCCTGCCAGCGGAGCCATAAAGGCAGTTGCTGAAGCCAGCACCAAACTCTGCCTGTTCTTGCTTTCAGACCGATTACCTGGTGCTGGCAAACTTTGCAGGGTTAGCCAAATCCTTTGAGCCGTGTTTAAACTGATCTGTAAGACCATCCATGTTAAAAGGCATTGGGTAACAGTCCAATGAACTCACTCCCCAGCCCCTAAAGTCTAAATCCCAGGCGGTTTGTGTGTAGACAGGGTCTCATGTGGCTTTTTTATAGTGTTTGCTTTCTAATACGTTATGAGAATTACCATTTGGGGAGGATTTGTGGGATCCTATTGTATTCATGGAGCTGTTAAACAGCATCTGCGCTGGGTTGGGATCTGCAGCTCTGCCGGAGCAGCTCTGGTGGCAGCTGCACCGTGCAGGCTGCGGGCTCCTCTTCGCTCCACTGCCTGCTGGTGAGGGGGCCTGGGGAGCTGCCCTGGGGTCTGGGCACCACCTCCCCACCGGCTGGAGGGGGGCAGGATGTGCCAGGGGCAGCGTGGTGTCACTCGTGACTTTCGCTGACCTCTTTCTGCCGTGCTCTCGCTGCTGTGGTTTTGCTTTCCGACCCTGATGCGAGGCAGAGGTGCCCGATCAGAGCCGTTCCCAGCTGTGGTGAGCTGGGGCCGGGGGCAGGGGTACTTCCCTGTTCCATGGGGTGTTTGGCTGCCAGTGTGACAGCTTCCACGTGCCTAGCCCCAGCAGGTGACAGAGCCCAAAGCCACCCAGCACCAGTGCCGCCTGTTCCGCAGGGAGCTCGGTGAGCCAGAGCGTGCCGAGCCTGTTTGCAGAGCACAGGCAGCGCATGCATATGGCGGGGCTGTTTGTTTACCCACACACATGCCTATAGAAGTGTAAACATATATGTTTATAGTCTTGGAGCCTTCTGAGTGTTGTTCCTGTCTTAATTTGTATGGGAAGCACATGCAGGAAAAAGGAGAGCAGAGGCTTGGCCTGGCCTCAGCAAGCACGGGGGGCCACTGGCCCTGGGTGACAGACAGTGCCCGAGGGACAGTCATCTGTCCTGGCCCAGTGAGGTAACACAGCTCCTTGGCCTCGTGGCAGCATGGGCTGTGCCGTGTCATACCCAGGAGCACTGAGCTGTGACCTTCGGGGGGCCAAGCGGCCAAAAGCCTTGGTGCTGCCTCTGATCGGGGTTGTCAGGTCCCTGAACCCCCCAGCTGCTGCATGATCCATTTTTTTTCTCCCTTACCAAGCTTATGATTTTGACTAATTGAGTGTAGATTGAGTCGTCGAGTCTTTAATTTTTTTTATAAAAGATTTCCTTCTGGGTTCAGCAAAGTTCAGACTTAATCTAATGTTAGTATTGATCGTCACTTCTAATTGCAGACAAAAAAGCCATAGTTCAGTGGCCCTTTTGGGGGCTGTTTTGTGAAGGAAAACCTCTAAGCTGCAAGGCGAGAGCTGTGCTGAGCTGCCAACTGAGCCTGGCATAATTTGTCATCAGGAAGTTAAATACCTTAAAACTTTAAAAAAATTTAAACCATGTTTTTTATCAAGTGATAGAGAGAGTGGGTAGGCTGCTAGTGGGGATGTGACCCCATACAGTTCATTTGTGGCACAGTTGAGGATCCCAAGCCAACGCTGCCCGAGAACTCACCCGCCTCGGCGATGCGGCTGCTGGCAGCACATGTGTCAGGGCGAGATGGAGATGCTGGTCTGGAAAGCAAAAGTGCTTTTGTGGTGACAGTGTCATGAGGCCAGTGGTGGGTGAATGGTCCTCATGGGGTAATTTTGGGTGGAAGGTGCTTGTCTTCTCTGTCATATAGGAGGGTGTACCTTGGAGAAGCTTCTGTGCCAACTGTCAGGTCTGTTCTGGATTTTGAGGTTCCATGGCTGAGCTGTCAGCTAAAGATGTGTGCGCCAGTGGAAGATTTAAGGGCAGGGCTGAGGAGGCTCACTCTGCCCCAGTGGCTGCTGGCCAGCCACTGCACCCCAAACTCCAGATTTGTGCCCTTTTCCATTGAAGGACAGAAAAGCAGTGGACCTGCCTGGTTGCTACCAGCAGCACCAGTGTTCAGGGCCAGGCATCAATGCTCCCACCAGTCTGAAATGCTCCTTTTTGGGAAAACTGCAGCTTCCCATCTGGATGCAGCCTTTGGCTTTTCCTCTGGCAGCCTCACCTCCCCTCTCTCCACCTGGATTAGCTGAGCGTTGTACTGCTAATGCCATTAGGCACATTGGCACTGCTCGGCATGTCACAGTGAGAAACAGATGCAGTGTACCATTAAAGCAATAAACGTGATAAATCGGATCCCAAGTGCTTTGTGAGATGTTATTAGTGTTAATTTCAGTAGCTGAATACAGTAGTTGTTTTTTATTTTATTTTAAGCATTCGTCAATTTATGTTCCGCTGCGATTTAAACTTTTTTAAAAAAGGAGGAAAAATGGAGAGCAAGGGGAGGAGGGAAAGAGAAGCCGGGGCAGCAGTGCCCCAAACTCTGCCCATGATTATTTCCAGAGTTCGAGGATGACCTGGCAGCTCTTGTTTCTTGCTGATGGGCCTTATTAGCGGCACCTGGCATCATAAGGGGCTAATGGAAACCAGCGCTCCCGCTGCCGGGCCGCGGTGCAGGGCAGCCGGGCGAGGAAGCTCTTATTAGCTTTATGGGCAGGGGGACGTGCCCCGCTCAGGAAATGAATGTTGCAGCTAAGGTCCACAGCGCTGACCCCGAGCGTGTAACCTGTGAGCGCTGGCCGAGACCCCGCGCAGGATGCTTGGGATTTCGGGGGCTCTCTGGTTCTTGTCATGGGCAGAGGGGGAATACAACGTGGTATGTTGCAGCCTTGAACTTTTGATTTATTCAGTGGGTGACTTAACCATTTCCATACTCAGCTCCAAGTGTGGAGGGAGAAAAGCCTCCTTTGGCTTCCACATTATTCTGTCCATTATTCTGCATCAGTTTAGTTATGTGTACACTGCATTTGGAAGTTAAGCTCTGAGGTTCCCATCAGAAAACACCTATTTCTGTGTATTTTTTTGTTCATTTCTTTATCTGTTTCCTGCTGCCCCGTAAAACTCTGGTTTCTCCTGGCCGTGATGCCTGGTGCTTCTGACACCTTGCACATCCAGGGGCGTGATGGGGTCGTTGCCTGCTCACTGCCTTGTGGGCAGCCCCTTCCCCAGCACTGCTCAGTTCCCAGGGACCAGGACCCCGCTGGCTGCAGGGCTGGGACCCCAGTGCATGAAACCTGCCACACTGAGGACACTGGGGTGGCTTTTCCCCAGAGCTGGCTGTTGCTGCAGCAGCTCGATGAGAGTTGCAGAGCGTCCTCAGTCCTCGTTACACCTCGCACAGTGATGTTGGTTAAAATGTCTTTATGGCTGTAGAGAGGGCCCCTCAGAGAGCCTGTGCTGGTTTAGGGCTGATTCTGCCCATCCTTTCTTCCCTTCTCTGTGGTGCAGAGCAGCCTGGGCTGTTGGTGACAGAGCATTCCTGCAGCCTTCCCTGCTTCTGTGGGGTGTTGGTACTTTAGTTACACCAGTCTGTAAATCTGTTTTCCTTGCATAGAGTAAAATGATCTGCATTTTCCTTTTTGCCTGCAATTAGCAAGATTTTTCTTTTATTCCCCCCCCCACCCCCCTTGACAGCTTCAAGAGAGGCTTTAAATGAGTAATTACTAAATATTTCCCGGCAGCCAAACACGGGGCCATGGCATCTCCTGTTGCAAAAGTGAAAAATATTTCTGTTTGCAGTTAATTTTAGTGGCAGGCAGATCATGTTAACTGGGTGTAATTGCTTCCAGATATGGCAGAGGGTTTTGTGTGTTGGGATGAAGGGTCTGGTAAGTGCTCACTTCCTGTGTAAATTAGCCTATTCCATTCATTCCTCCTCGCCCGGCAGTCCTGGCTTGTGTCACTCTGCCGGTGAGGGGTTCTTCTCCCGGCCTGGCTCAGCGCTTTATGGTGGGATCAGTCCTTTGCGGGGCATCGCTCCCTCCTTTGCTGGAAGGGATCTGCAGCCCGTGACCTGGACAGAGCCTGGCGTGCACCGTGGCCCTGCTAGAGTTTGGTGGTGTGACAGGTACCAGCTGAAACAGGGAGGGTGGCACAAAGGGAATTTCAGACAGGATATCATATGAGCAACAGGGAAAGGTTCTTGCATCCTTTGGAGTAAATGCAGACATGGCAGAGGAGTCTGCGTGTGGCCAGACACCTTTTAACATTGGCTGGTGAGTTTCCAGTGCTTTTGTTCCCAGGCTCACCCCCAGTTGCTCAGGCCTGCTGTGGGTTTTTTGGGAGCATCACCTGTGTGTCTGTTCTGGATAATCTTTATCCAGGCCGAGGTGTGCCTGAACCACTTGGTTTCGGTTTGGAGCACGCTGGTTCACGTTGCAGTGCTCTGGGTAACTTCTGTGCTGACAGCAGAGCAGCAGGTACCTCTGGAAGAGTGTGAGTGCTGTTGGACCATGTCATTCACAAAAGAGGTCGATTCCTCTTTTTGGCAAGAGGTCACTGCGTCTGAAGGAGGGAGCATTGCCCTAAAACCGGGGCTGCAGGAGTGAGCCTTTGTGGCCCAGGTTTACGCGCTGGCCGGGGGCCAGGGCCGCCCGGATCATTTTCGCTGTAGTGTTCTTAACTGATTTTAAGTAGATTATGGTTGGATACGCGCCCTGCTGTGCTGGTTCAGGTTTCCATCGGCCTTCGTTGCCTCATTGCTGTTTTATTGGCACGTTGTTTAGCAAACAAGCCGGCAGTGTGCGATTGAGGAAAAGCTTCTCCACGTAGGCACGAGCGCTGCAAGGCGCGCAAAGCCTGGCGAGAGCCGCCCGCCCGCCATAAATCAGCGTTAAACACCCTGCTTTGTTAGCGGTGTCAGCGCGGGAGATGGGCTGCTTATCGGCGTGTATCGGCCGGCCTGATAACCCCGGGCTCTGCTCGGTGCGAGCGCGGCTGCAGCGGGGGAGCGCTCCGGGTGCCGGCGCGGGCCGTGCTGTGGCGTTTGCTACACACCACCAAGGGGACCTGTGCACCCCCTGCCTGAAAAAATGCACCTTCACCCATCTGCAGCTTGTGGGCGGGAGGAAGGTGCTTGCTCTCTCACCTCGGTGACCTATAAAGAAGGGAGATGTCAACTGAGCATAAAAGCAAAGAGGAACTCAAAAAACCCCCAGGCCCAAGCAGCAGGCCATTTCCATCACCAGCAGCAGGCTTCGAGAGACATGGAGCAGGGGTACTTGGGGACGTGTTCCACTGGTGGGTTTGGCAGTGCTTGGCAAATGGTTGGTCTCAATGCTCTCAGACATCTTTCCCATCTTTGTGATTTCTAAACGCTAACCCTGCGAGAGTTCAAGGAGTGTTTGGACAATGCTCTCAGGCACATGGTGGGATTTTTGGGGCTGTCCTGTGCGTGCCAGTACTTGGATGTTGATGATCCTTTTAGGTTCAGGATATTCTGTGATTTTATGATTTCTTCACCAGGTAGTGCGCTACTTACAACCCGCATGTGGTTTGCCGCTCCATCGTAACTACTGAATGCGCTTTTATGCTTTTGCCTCTGAGTCTGGGGATGGTGCTGGACTCCACATGCTTTGCCCTTGGTCACCTTCCCTCATTCTCATCTCCATGCAGTATTTATAGTAAATCATATTAGAAAGGAGTGCTAAGGAGGAAGCGTGATTCATCCTGCTTGAAACCACCACTGACACAAATAAAGGCAAAGCGCTTACTACGTGTTTTTTATTATGGTATTTAGGGACAGGTTGTACTAATTTTGGCATGCACAGAGTGAACCCAGGAAGGCTATGACTCCAAGAAATCCAGTTTCACCACAGCACAGACTGTGTTTTTAAAAAACTCAACCAAAGCCCAGCCAACCTTCTTGAAAGTGTGTGTGCATGGCAGCATAAGGCTCTTGGGACAGCTGGTTGCCTTCCAGGTTTCACTGCATGTCTGGCGGTTCCATTGGTTTCTCAGGGCTTTCCTGTCATGCAGGAGCAGAGATGGCTGTGAGCTCAGGCATCACCTTTACCTGTGAGGGTGGGCAGGCCCTGGCACAGGTTCCCAGAGAAGCTGTGGCTGCCCCGTTCCTGGAAGTGTCCAAGGTCAGGCTTGGCCTGGCCAAGGACAGGGCTTGGAGCAACCTGAGATAGTGGAAGGCGTCCCTGCCAATGGCAAAGGGTTGAAATGGGATGAGCTTTAAGGTCCCTCGCAATCGAAGCCATTCTATTATCACAGGTCTGGAATAGGATGTGCAAAATGTAGCAGAAAAGGGCTCCCTGCTGAGGGGGTGCACAGAGAGGATGTACAGAGGGGATGCTCGGTGCAGAGACCCTGCCAACGGCTCTCGGAGTGTGCGAGTCTGGGCTGCCACAGTGCGGCACAGGCAGCGCTGGTGACAGATCTTATCTCGGCTGGGCACGGGCTGCGGTCCCTGCCGGCTGCAGCACACGCGAGCGGCCTCTGCGTGGGAGATAAGGCAGTGGCACTGTGCAGCCCCCACCCCTCCCTGCCCCTGCCCCGCACGCCGTGCCCCTGGCAGCGCGGCCACGGCCCCGGGCTGGTCCCTGTGCCACGGGGTGGTCGGGGCACAGCAGAGTGCCAGCAGCCCATGCTGGGGCCCCTTTCTGCGAAACGGCTCAGAACCGGAACCCTCCGCATCGCCCGCCCCCCGCCAGGGCCTTCTGCTATTTTTACCAGGAACGAGGTGATTTCCTCTTCTCTTTCTTCCTTCCCCCTGTTCGTAGAAAAGATCCCAAGTGCAAAGCACAGGGTAGGGCACTCCTGAGAATAAGAGCAGTGACCAGAGGCGCTTGTCACACGTGAAGCCACTTTGGGCAGCTCTGCCCACACTGCCCTTGCCTTCTCTTGCACGTGTTGCTTGGTGGGAACCAGCATGTGCAATGAAACTGGCAGAAAACCTGCTTCCCTGTAGCAGGAATCATCTTAGGAACATTTTAACTTGGATGAAAACCTTGCCAGTGGAAGAAAAGTGAAAAGTAATTGGTTTTGCTTCCCAGGTTCCTGCCTTCTCCGTGGGTGAGGGATGGGGAAATGCTGTCCTGACTTTGCTGTGCCTCCCCCAGCCTTTCAGTTCGTCATCACCCTAGCTGGAGGGCAGCATTTGGTTGGGGTTTTTGGGGGGAATTTAGGATTTGCATTTGTGGGGCTGTGGGGAAGATTGCATGTAGGACAGGGCTGTAGGAAATGGGTGTTTGTGGTGGGAACTGGGCCACTGGCAGCTCCCAGCCTGCAGGGTGCTCAGTTAGCAGTACCTGAGAGTGGGGCAGCACCGGGGCTGCCAGGGGATGCCCCCAGACCTGCCTGTGGGCTGCCCCCAGCCCTGTCCTGCCCACAGATCTGGGGAGGGACACTGGGATCTCAGGATGTAGAGGCAAGTGCTTATATTGATTTCTGGCTTCTCTGACCCTTTAGCTGGAGGTGGCCCTTCTCTCAGCGTGGAACCAAATGTGACTTAAAGCAGTGCAGAAATGTTTATCATCCTCCCCTTGCAGTAGAGAGCATGGCCTAAAGCATTATTTAGCAGGGTGGGATCTGTGCAGGCTGCCCTGGAGCACGGGCCGTGACCAGGCAGCACGTGGGTGGTGGGAGCAGGGCCTCGGGTGGGTTGTGTGCTGAGGATGCAGGGAGGAGAGCTTACACTGGACCTTGCACTGGGAGAGAGACCTGGCCAGAGGATGGCAGAAGAGGGGGCCATGGTGCTGGGGGGCTGAGAGAGGGGTGACAGAGATGGGCATCTCCTGAGGGTGACGCTTGGGGTGCTTTTCACCGTATCCCGCAGTGCCCTGTCCGCATGGTGGGGCACCAAAGGCTCGGCCGCCAGCGGCAGCTGTGCCGCATCCTCCTGTGGCTGGAGGTGGAGAACAGCTCGCTCCCTAATTAGCACCTTTGTTGCTAAGTGAGCGAAGCGGCCGTGCGCGGCGAGCCTCCCGCCAGCGATCCGTGTGTCGAGGAGGGGACCCTCCATCGCCACCACAGGCGGTGCTGCCGTGTGCAGCCACTGAGACCGAGGTGTCGGAGCCGGGCTGCTCGCAGCCCTCCGCTCTGGGGACCGTGTGCTGCAGGGACCGTGGCTCTGCTGCTCCTCATGCCCCGGGCAGCCCAACGCTGCCTCAGCAAAGTGCTGATTTACCGTGTGCCTGTGGCGGTCATCCTCCAGGTGCCACCGCTGTCACCTGTTGCTCCGAGGGTTGCTGCTGAGGCAGCCCTTCTGCTCGGGTCTGCAGCGAGAGTATTTTCAATTACCTCTGGTCACCTCTCACACGGCGTCTGCCCTGCCTGTCTGGGTCAGACATGAGTTAGCTGCAAGTGTCACCGTGTTAAAGGGAATAACCGTGTCGTCTTCGAAGGGATGGTAACAAGGGATGTTAATGCCTGTGGAATGACAGCCTGTGGCAGTGCTCATTAAACAAAACTCCATTTGGATTGCCAAATCCCTTTGATTCTTCCTGCATTATCTTCTGCCTCATCCTGGCTCTGCATCCCAGCACTGGGGTTTTATTATTTTATAGGAGCTGTAATGTTTGGGCTGTGCCGTGTGGCAGTGGTCGATGTGCTCTCCCCACCATCCTCCTCCTCTTCAGGATGCTCTTCAGCAGTGAACCGAGAACCATTTGGTGGCTGGAGCATGTTTTGCAGCCAGACTATCCCATGTTTAGAGGTGTTGGTTGGAAAATCCATAAATTTTATACTAACAAGTGATGGTTTTGTCATTTTCAGTGTCTGTTACTGGTCACATTCCCCTGCGTGTATAAACTTTGCCTTTTCCTCAGTAAATAATGCCAGGGAAATGAGGGTGAAAAGCGTCATGACTGTCTGGCACAGAGATGGAGCTGTCCCTGCACTGCTGCCTGTCCCAGCCCAGCTCTAGAGTGGCCAGGCAGTCCCAAAGGGATGTGCAGGGTGACCTGGGTGCAGCCCCAGCTGCTGACACTTCCAGTGCACACTGAGCTGCCCACAGGAAGGACCAGCTGGGGAGCAGGAATGGTGCTGAGCATCATTTTCACCCAACATATTATTGTTCTTGCAGGAGCAGATTTGAAATCTATTTAACTTTTCAGTGCCCTGTACCCCTTTAAACGTTACCCCTCTAAACGTTTCCAGTGTGTTCTCGCTGATGGGTTACCTTTTCTTTCCCCTTGGGCTATAATTAGTGTCCTTTACACAGAATTGCCTTAGAATTGGATTTGAAGAAGATAAGAATCAAATTACCAGTATTTATCTTGTAAATTCCAAAAGTTCTACTGAGAGGCATAGTACAAGAAGGATTTTTAAAATATGGTGAAAACACCAACCTCCTGTGGATCCCAGTATTCCCCTGAGGGTCACACCTGCAAAATGGCTTGGGATGCAGGACTGGGCTAGGAGGGAGACAGGATGGTTCCTTGCCCACCAAACCCCTGCTGGTGGCTGGGGAGACAGCTTGCTGGCAAAACACCTGCTCGGGTAGCTGAAGGTGCTGAGTCAGGGCAAGCATCCACACTGCCAGTGGGTGACTGGATGCAGGGTGGGAGCATTATCTCAGGCTGGGCTTTGGTCTTGGCTTTCACGTGTGGTCCCATCTAGGCTGGAGAGAGGAGCCTTTGAAATGCCACCTCTCTCCTGCTTTTCCAGTCTCCCACCTGGGGTCCCTCCCCACTCTGTCAGGCAGTTCTCAGATGATGAGGCAAGTTGAGCACCAGAACTGGATGGAGGTAATTTTGGTGGGCTCTGTTTTGACAGAAATTAAGCATCTGAATTTAAATGAAGGCAATGGAGAGCCTGGGCAGCTCAGACTATATTTTCATAATGTAAACAGTTGCAGGAGGAGATTAATGGCATCTGTGTAAACACTCCATCGCAGCAGTGAGGGGTTGGAGGTTTTTTTAATAGTTAGAAAATACTAAGGATGGCTGGAGGCAGGAGACACCGTTCTTCCCTCCTGCTCACACCTTCCACCTCCCCGTCCATCCCACAGTAAATATTCCAGCCACCCTCAGCCCCACTCTCCCTTCTCGCAGTAAATTACATATTAAAGTAGCCTGGTAACTGAGCACTGGTTGCCGTGCGATAAGCTCTGGGAAATCGATATGTTTGCCATGTGCCTGCTTGTTTATGACACCTGCCTGCCGAGCAGTTGAGCAATGCTCCGCGGGCCCGGGCTGCGCTCACGGGAGGGGCTGCAGCAGCACCAAGGGATTTTTTTTGCTCCCCAAGCAAAATATTGCCCAGAGCTGCCTGGCAGCAGCCTGTCAGGGGGGTAAAGTAACGGCAGCAATGATCTTTGGTGATGCGGAGCACAGAGAGGCAGGTAGGATCAGAGTGTGGGCCACAGCTTCATCCATTTTTGGGGCTTCTCCCAGCACCTCCAAAGGCTTCTGCTGTGCTTCCATTTGCCACCACCATGGGTAGGTGTGGGAGTTGTGCCCAGGAGTTTAAGCTCTCATTTTGTGCACTCGGGGCAGGGAGGGGCTGCCCACCCACGGCGCTTTGCGGTGGGGTTTGGCATCTTCAGAGCCCTGTGCCACGAGGCAGGGACTGTGCATTCGCCAGGGTGACACAGAGCAGCCCCTGGCTGCAGCCCGGTCCCCAACCCCAGCTCAGCTCATGAACAGGGATAGCCCTGACTTGAGAAAACTCTTCCCTTGGACTTCTCAGCCCAAGAGTTTGGGTGCTTTGCCTGTGCAAGGGTGCTTTTTCTGCTCACATGCCCCATGCTCCAGTGGGGCTTTGGGGTGGGAGCAGACTTTTTTTTGTGGAATCCTAACTCAGCAAGCTGCAGTAATTGACCTTTTGACCCAGATATGAAGTTAGAAGGTAAAAGATACAGCTTGCAAGTTTTTTATAAAACTGTTGACCTCTCACAAGATTAACTCAGAGATAATAGTAATTATCAACAGCTTATGGTGGATCCAATCGATGGTGAACATTACCTCCTGCCTAAAACTGAAGGTCGGTGTTTTACTGCAGCAGAGATAACTGCCACGGGTGTTCGCCCCGCCATCAGCCAGTAAAATGTCCCTGTACAGAGGAAATCCCTGAACGGAGCGCGTGTGGTTCCTGCAGGAAAGCAGAGTCATGGGATGGCTCAGTGCAGTGCCCAGGGGTGGAGTTTGGAGATGCTGAATGCTTCAGTACAGAGCAGACAGCCTCCCGGGCACTGTGCTGCACACCAGGCCAGTGGCTCCCTTGGGATGCTTGGATCAGGAGAGTGGGCAAGGAGAGGCAGCACCCTGCTCCAGAGAGACACGTCCTCTTCCCCAGCTTTTGATTGTGTGCTTTCACTTTTTATGTACAAAAGATTGTCCATTTAATTAACTTGAGAATGCAATTTCAAAACCACTAATGCTTTACACATGACAGCTTCTAAAACACAAGTAGTGTTCCAGTACTGCGCCACACTCCCTCTGCTTCTTCTGGGTTGTTTTGGAGACAGATATTCCCTCCCAGCAGACCCCAATTCTTGAACAGGATTTGAGCTGATTTGGGGTGTTTGTTCCTGAGTTTGCCTTGTCAGTGTGCCTGGGCTGTCAGGAGCCCTCCAGAAGCAATGGCAGTGATTCCCTCCATGTCCTTGGCTTTCCCTGGGTGTCACATGTTAATCTCCTGCCAACCATACCATGAGCTGGAGCATCTTTTCTCTGGCACTGGTGAGCAGCCTTCATTTCAGTTCCTTAAGCCTTGGGTTTATCTTTTTTATATTTTTTTGGTAGAGCTGGTTTCTAATGGATGTGCTTCTGTGCACACCCTCACTTTGACTCATCACCTGAAACACTCTTCAAGCTTCACAGATTCCTTAGTTTTTACCAGGCATCTTTAAGTTGTCCTGAATGGATTAGGTGGGGGGATGCTGCAAAGGCTGGCCAAGTGGATGCAGCATGGTAATCCAGGTAGCTTATCCAAAATCTGCCCACTCTTGCTGGTGTGCAACCCCAGGGTGCCCTGTCTGCAACCCCTACCCAGCACATGGATGAGCCCCAGACCAGACTCCTCTCACTTCCCTCACTATCAAGGGGAATTGCAGGTGGCTCTGGAGAAACCCCAGATTTTCCCTCCCACGTGCCTTTCCCCCAGCCTGGCACAGGGAAATCGGGTGGGAACCTGGAGGCAAGTCGCTGCATTTGTTGTTAAAAACTTGCGAGCACCACCCCCCCTCCTCCCCCCCCCTTTTTTTTTGTAGCTTAGAAACCTCTCTTTGTGGCAGAAGGCTGGGAGGGTTTGAATGCCACATCCCGGCGTAGGAGGCTGACTGGGACCATACGGCTTTATCATTCATTAATTCCTGTGCTCATTCATCCCCCTATTTAAACTTCTCTGTAAAGACAGGAGCTACAGATGGTCTTTTGGTACCCGCTTTAGCCGTCAGCCCTCAGCCCCGACAAAGGGGTACAGAGGGAGCAGCAGAGTGTACAAAATATTTCCAACCATTAGAAATCGAGGTCTCATTCACTAGCAGCTCCTGTTTTGAAAGCGAATTTATGCGAGAGCTTTGTAACCCCTGAGCCACAGCATGGCCAGGAGTGGGGCTGCACTGAGGGGCATCATCAACCGCTTTTGCCTGTGATAATTTGGTGCCAGGTCACTGTTTCCAGTTCTATTTAAGAATTTATTACCGTTAGGACATCAACATCACACTCTGGGTGCGGGAAGCAATGACCAGAGTATGCCTGGCAGGGATGCTGGGCCTCAGGTATCCGAGGGCAGCTCGTGCTGTGTGGTGGTTTGTCCTTGCTGTTTGCTGGCACAAAGGCCACCACGTTCCCAGCATGCTGAGGTTTTACATATGGTGACAATGATGTGCTGAGCTGGGGATGCACTGGGGCTGCAGTGCTGGGAGTGTCACCTGTGACACCTCTGTCTGCCCATGCTGCAGTTGCCACGTGTGTTTCAAGTCCCACAGGCACAGGGGATGCTCAGGGCTCCTACTGTCCCTGTGTTTTTGCCCTCAGGAAAGGTTTGCAGGGAGGCACTAGGGCTGTGGGGATGCAGGGGGGTGGCAGTTGCACTCATTGCCAGAGGAGGGATTGCCAATGTCATGGAGCTTGTGGAGCTGCTGGGGCACAGGGGACATTTCCTTACAAACAGACTGGCTGGCTGCTGCCAAGGGGGCTCCAGACCTGATTCCAGGCACAGCATTCACTAACATGATCCATCCCTTCTTCAGGAAAGTAGGGACCAAAAGTTTTCTCATGGAAAAACCAAATTCTGCGATCTCGTTTTTGCACATGCTGTGCTTAAATATTAACACCAATTGAGCAAATTGCCTTTTAACTGCCTTTATTTGCTTTCATTAACGGTATAATTTAAAAGCTCCCGAATTTGCATGGAACCTGTTGTGCATGTTGGGGAGGGGGGTGAGGCTGCTCATAAATGAATTAATCGTGAGCAAGCCTCCTTGGGGAGGTCCCACGGTGCCAGGATGGCTCAGCAACGCCCGGGTTCGGGACGCCGCGTACTTTTGGCGGGGGCCAGGGGGAGTGGAGCGTGTTGTCAGTGCTGGCATCCCGCTCAGAGCTTGGCTCGCCCGGAAGGTATTTATTTATTTTTCAGCAAAACATGTTGTACGCTGAACAAAACTAATTATGGAGAGCTGAGGCGGTGTCGTCCTGCTGGTGCACCGGCACTGGGACCGGTGCAGGAGGTAAAACCACAGGGGAAAGCTGCCAGTGCCTGTCCCGGCGCTGTCCCCGGGTGCGGGGCCCTGCAGCCGCCTCTGCCTGCGCGCTCTGCCGGGAGGTGACAGCTCCCAGCACGGCCCCAGCTGCTCCCCCTCTGCGCAGATGTTGGTGTGGTTTGGGAGCAGATATTGGTGTGGTTTGGGAGCAGATGTTGGTGTGGTTTGGGAGCAGATATTGGTGTGGTTTGGGAGCAGATATTGGTGTGGTTTGGGAGCAGATATTTTGTGTGGTTTGGGAGCAGATATTGGTGTGGTTTGGGAGCAAAGCCAGCTCGGACGCGGTGGATGCAGTGCAGTCGCGTGTGCTGCGCCGTGCAGCGCCGACGGCTCTGCCCAGGCCGTGTGAGCTCCTTTCACACCTCCTATTTCCAGTCTCTCCCAAAAACACGTGTTTTCTGAGGGGGGTTTTGCAGTTGGATGGGCAGCAGTGGCCCCAGTCCCTGAGCTGCCGAGGTGCTTCCCTTGCTGCCACCTCCTCTCCCTGGGCACTTGGGGCTGCCCCAAAGCCCGGTGCAGTGCAGATAGATCAATTTGGTGCCTTGACAAGATTCATAATGTTCACTTCCCATCTTGTAATTGGAAATAATTAGTTCTTTGTCATCCCTGGGAACTCTTGAGGAGGTGGTGCAGACAAGGTAAAGGTAGCGGCACTGGCAGAGGATGGGAGGAGACCAGTTGGGGCTGGGAGAAGCGTCTGGGGAGTCCGTGTGGAGCGGGGCATTTCCAGCCTCTTGGAGGGCATCTCTCCTGGCGGGGAAGGACCGTGTAACAGCCCAGCGTTACAGTTTCATTAATCAAAGACACTTCCACTGCCCCTGTACAGCAACACAGCTGCTGCGCCTGTCCCTCGCTGACAGCTCCCTAATTCATCTTCTCAGGGAAAGGGGGATGTGCTGCTGCTCCCCACTCGCACTGCCAGTGCTGAGGCCATCGCCTGTTCCCCTTCCCAAACTTTTGAAGCCCAGCCAGCATGAGGAATACTTTGGGAGACTCTCTGGGAGCCAGTGAGCTTCCAGAGGGCAGGCAGCGTGCACAGAGCAAAGACTCATGGCTGGGCTGCTGCATGTCCATCCCCAAAATACGGGCATAAAACCCCAGTGTGTGCCAGACAGTCACATCCCAGGAGCCCGAACTGGCCCTCCGGAGAGGCACGTGACAATGTGCACATCCAGGCAGTGGCAGGTTGGAATTGGGCATCCTTAATTCTAGCTACAAAAACACAGTGTTTTGGAGTTGCTAATAATAAGAAAGTGTTTTCATCAAAGCTTTATTCGTCTGTATGCTGACATCTGGAGAGCCAAGATAGATATTTTCCTTAAGACTGTATTTCCAAGCCATGAGCTCTTCCCTGGCTGTTAATTAATCCTTTGTAGTTTAGCGACTGATGAAATCATGACTCTATGAAATTTTAATCCTTGCGCTGTACAGGCACAACTGACATTATCAGAGGACCCCAGGTGTGTGCTTGAAATTAGTTTGTTGAATCTCTTGCATATTTGATTACCTTATAAAACTCCTCAGCATCTAGGCTGCTCATGGCAGTGGCAGCGTTTCTCTGTGGTTTGTGCCCATTCCTGACTCCAGTTCCCAGGCTGGTGAGCCAGGGCAGAAACCAGGGCTGCACCAGGGAGGAGGCACCAGCATTGTCAGCATCCCCATAGGGAGGTGAGGGGTGGGAAGCACATCTCCCTCATGAAACAGAGCAGCCAAGCTGTGGATTGATTCCATCTGGCTCCTGGGGGCTGCTCCTACTCCCTGAAGAGGAGCTCAGTGTGGGGAAGCAGCTCCTGGGCCCATCCCAACTCATCCCTGAAGTAGCTCTGGGGTACCACCCTGTTCCTGATGCATGTCTAGCCTTAGCCCTGTGGTCAGGTCATCAAAGAAAGTGGAAATTAAAACAAAATTCCCCCTACCCTAAATTTTCCCCCTCATTTGAGTTTCTCTGCGCTCCAGCACTGCAATAGCATATCCACTTTCCCCTGTCTCCCTGCTTTTGGCTCCCTGGGGACTTTCACCATTTCCTTGGGGCTTCGGGAGCTACAGGCTCCCCCTTCCCTGGGCAGCAGCAGGATGATGCTGCCTGGCCCATCCCAGAACTGTTGTCTCTGGAAAGCATCCAGTGCATCATGCTGAATGCTTTCCCCTTGTCACAGAACCCCAGAATGGTTTGGGTTGGCAGGGCCCCTAAAGCTCATCCAGCTCCAACCCCCTGCCATGGACAGGGACATCTTCCACTAGCCCAGGCTGCTCAGAGCCAGGTGTCCCAACCACCCTGGAGGTGGGCAGGAAGGAGTGGCCGAGGCCAGCACTTTGCTGGTGCTCCAATGGCACACGTGCTGCTACGGAAACCAGATGATGAATATATTTTTAAACTTGGAATCTGTGAACCGCTTATTATTTCTGAATTAGGAATCAAAACATCTGCATAATCACGCCGCTGCTGCGGCAGATGTACTCAGCGCGAAGGTCACTTTGCTGTTTTGTCGAGATCCCGTGTGATTTTAAAAGGAGCAGCTCCCCCCGTGCTGTCCTGACGCCTCTGACACCCGTGTCACGTTGGCTCAGCGCGATGCCCAGCGCAGCCCGGGGCCGAGGCTGCCCGGCGCGGCAGCGAGCTCCTCTCGCCGCGCTCGGCACGTCGCTGTCACTGTCACCAGATGCCCGCGGAGGGGGTGATGGTTTTGGACGCGCATTAGCGCCGGTTATTCCGGGCAGGGCTGCGTGCATCGCCACGCGTTAACCCCTCGTGCTCGGCGCGCCAGCCCCGCTGTGGCAGTGTGGAATCGTGGATTTCCCTGTGCCCAGGTGGTGCAGCAGAGATGTAGGGCTGATCCCTGGGCTGGCAGAAGCTGCTGACACCCGGTACCATCACTTCCGTGGACTTTCAGTAAATTGTGCAGTAGCTGCTTTCTGAATCCCCTTTTGAAAGCTGTAGATCCGACCAGCTCGACTTGGGGCAGCATCTGTGCCCCCATGGCCCTGCGAAGGACAGGGGAAACTTCCCACTGCCAGCTGCACCCCTTGGATGCAGCTGATGGTTTCCCATCTGTGCTTGTCCCACCTTGTGCGAGCCCGTGGGCCCTCTTGCTTGGGGGTCTGGGACACAGAAAGGGAATGTTCACATGGATAAAGCTCTCTCCTGAGGAATTCAATAACAAATACTGAACATGGATCTGAAGCCAGGGCCTTGGAATACGTTTAAAAAAAAAAATCTGCTGCCCTTTTTGCTGTGGGCAGTTTGTCTTTTCCTAACCCGTGGAGCTGGAAGCACCATTCTGCTGGGATGCTGGGAGCAGTGGATGGGAGATGCTGCCGCACGTGCTTGGCCCAGACCAGCAGTGAATTTTGAGAGTCGCTGCCCTTTTGGCAGCATTTGTTCATATTTGTTGTGGGCAGGCTCTAAAAAAAGATTGGAATTGTACGTTTGGTGTTCATGGTCTGGTTCTTGTCAGGTAATGAAGGACAGTAGGATCCTTTCCTTGGCTTTTTCCAAAGGGGAAGTGTTGGCATCATGTGGAATGATGTCACTCCACAGCATCTGGTTTGAACTCATAAATTAGCTCATGTTAAGTATAAATATTGTACAGGCAGGGAATTTCAGTGCTGTCTATTGATAGCTGTCCCCTCCCCCTGGTTGGTTGTTTGGGGTTTTTTATATTAAACCATTCAGAAATAGTAAAATCTTTATTTCCAGCTCCTGTAAGATTTATTTATTTGTTTGTTTATTTTTAGCTGCAGTGGTGGTTTGAGGGCAGGTTTTGGTTGTTTCTTCTTGCTTCTTCTTAATTTATTAAAGCGAAAGGAAGGTCTCAGCTCCCTTCCCCCTTCCCTGTGCCCTTAATAGCTCTCCCTGCTATTTTAATCTGCTGGGCTGGGAGCTGAGGGCAGAGCAGTGACTGCAAGAGCCAAGCCACAAGGACCATGGCCCACACACTCTGGTATCAGTCACCAAGTGTTGTAAATAGCCACGTCGGGAAAAATCGCCCTCTTGGCAGCTCAGGTATGATGCCAGAGTTGGAGGATGGAGAATGTGGGGTTTGCAGCTGCTGGGTATCTGCTGACCTTGGCTTCCTACTCTGACCCCGCTGGAAACAAGGTTTGGCACCACTGCCTTGATCTTGATAAAATAGATCAGCGATGAATCAATTTCATATCGATTTACCTGGGCAAGGGAGACACCAGTGGAAATGGGGAGGATTTGTGGGGAATGCAAAGTGGTGCTGGTCCCATTTTGGCTGCCCGATGTTCAGTGCATCACGTGTGTCGTGGTGGGGCTGTGCTGGCTGGCAGCTGCCCCTCTGGCAGGGCACCGCCGTCATGGCCCAGTATAAATAAAATCAGAAGGCTCCCATAAAACTCCATTATTGCTGCGGCACAAAGTTAGAACCACTGGAGGTTTGTGCTCCCTGGCACTTGTGCACAGCAATGAATATTTTATAGGAAAGGAAATACTTAGTGTCTGAATCTTTTTATAGCTCTGACGCTCCCATGGGTACGTGTTGCCCCTTGCATGTGCACCCTTTGCCAGCGCTCACAGGGCTGAGCCCGCACAGCATCCTCTGGTCCCACTGCCCACAGCATCTGCCAGCCCCACATCCCCACAGGACCCCCTGTCTCATGGCATGGCGTTCCTGGGAGTTGCAGGGGAGCAAGCCAGGGAAATGCAGCAGGATGGATGGGGGAAATCAGTGGGTTGAGGATCTCGACCTGGTGCATGGGCCCTGGGAGATGCAGTAAAACAACTGAGGAAGTCCCAAGCACAGATTTCTGTCAGTGCAGGAGCCTGAGGACTGCACTCATGCATGTTTTTGCCTGGCTTGTTTTGCTTGTATCATGCAGCCTCTGTTTTGTGTCCAAAACTTGGATTAGGCAGGATGTGGGCAGGGATGTGCAAGCCCCTGCAGCCGTGGGTTTCCCGTGACAGGCTGTGTTCCGGCCACACTGCCCCGGGCTTTGTCTTGGGGCTCGCTGCTCCAACAGGTACCGAGTGAACCTCAGCTGTGCTGGTGCCTCTCCTCGGCAGCGAGGGGTTCTTGCCTTCCCTCGGTAGCCAGCCACCCTGCCAAGCTGTGCCCTGGCCCGGAGATGACAAAGTGCCCTTTAGTTAATTGCAGAACGGATCGCCTGGAGTTAAAAGTTCTGATTTATATGACTATGGCTCTAACTGCTCAATAACATGGGCCTGTAATCTACTTTCATTTCAAACAGAAGGGTGATTTATGGGGCAGCATGCCGCTTTAGCTCAGAAATGAGGTGTTCAACATATGCTCTGTTGACATAAATTTGGAATTTATCGCTCCTGTCAAAACTGCCTGTTGGACAAAGGTGCGCATTAAGGCAATAAATGGCTTGGAATAGTTTTCTGTCAAATTTCCTAACCATTGTATTCACTCTGTTTGAGGGGGAAAATACACACTTAAAAGTAATCAAATGGCCAAGAGCCATGTGTCTTGTTCAGGGTGGAGGGAGGGGAGGGGGTCTCCTCCTGCTTCCCAAAAGGGGTGGCAGGGAGGGGCTGGGATACAAGAGTTCCTCAAGTAAAGACAGCAGAAGGCTGTTTTAGGCAGGGTTTTCAGAGGCAGAGCAGAGATTTGCTTGTGGTGGAATTGGGACACTTGTAGTGGTCTTTAGGTACCAGGGCTGCACCAATGCCCACAGCCCAGTATGCTCCACCAAACTCCTGCACCCTGAGAGGCTCTGCCAAGCCCCTGCATCCCTGAGCAGTGGTCATCGGCATTTGCCACCGAGCCCAGCCTTTTCACACAAAGCACCCTGTGGGGAAAACTCATAATTTTTACACCACGCAGTCTTGCTGGAGTCGCCGTCCCTTTGAAGTGCTTTTTGTGGGGCATTTACAGGCCTTTTTAATTACCGGCAGCTTGCGAGGGGCCAGCCTCTCGCCCGGCTTTTGTTTGCCGGTGCTGGGCGGGGAGGGGGCACTGCTGGGTTTGCATTCCGCCTGGAGAGCTCCTTGCCAAAGCCCTGTGCTGGGGCTCACTTGGGAAGGTTGGAGCCAGGCCTGGGACCCTGTGCCACGGGCATCATTGTTGCTCTGGGCATCCTCATTGCCCTGGGCCACTCTCTGTGCAGGAGCATCCTCCAGTGATATCTCATGACCTGCAGGCTTCGGCTGACTTTGTTTCCATGCGCTTCAAGTGGGACATTGAGTGGGAATTAGAGGAAAACCTTGTTTTTACAAAAAAGGTGCTTTTCCCGCTTGCCTCTGCTCTCCATCCCATGGGCGCCTTTTTGGCTAATGTGCTTGTAGGAGAAAGGAGCACAGTTTCAGCCACATATCAAAATAATAAAGCATGGTTCATCTTTTGGCACAGAGTTTGGGCAGCCCTGGGATGTATTTTAACGCCCTTCATTCCCCCACCCCCTCTTTCTGGAGGCACGACTTCAGAAGCACATATTGATCTTTCCCCTCAGATCTTAACAGCCCGAGCAGCCGTAATACCTTGCTTACATCTGCCAGGTTTTTGTGCAGTTTTGCAACATCTCCTTAATCCGGCGAGCAGAAATAGAACGTTTCAATCATATTTCGCTACCGGGAAATGGAGCAGATAAAGCGCTCTAAGACCTTGTTGAAAGGGACCGTGCAAGATGGCGAGTGATAAGAATGTCCTAGAAGCAGGCGCAGAGCGGAAAACTTTTGTTGCCGCTGAAATTTGTTGATAGAGATATTGCAACTAAATTACTCTTTGAGCACCCCTGTGCCCCGTTGAAACAATGCAGAGAGGATGTGACTTGGGGACATCGTAGTACCCTGGGCAGTGGCAGGTGGATTTCCAGGGTGCTGTGGCACCAGAGGGGTTGGGGGTCTCCTCATTTCCTTGTTTCCCCACTCTGCGCTGGGAGGATGGGAGAAGAGGTTGTGCTAGCCATAGGTTTGGGAGGTGCAGAGGAAGGAAACTTGTCCTTCTGTTTCTCTGTTTCTTGAGACTCACTTAAAAAACCCCCAAACCTCCATGTTTCACTTGAACTAATTAACCAGTTAGACTGTAATTTAGGGAAGAGGCGTTCTGGCCTCAGAAGGGACAGTGCAGACCCAGAGCACGACGTAGGTTTTCCTAACAAAGTGGTTTTAACCCAGTATTAAGTGCAGGAGTGAGCACAGCCCAAGCCAGGGAGTGTGACAGGCATGTACCAAATTAAAAATGCAAAATGAGAAGGTTGTCATTTATTGAGCTGCTCGTTGGCAGCGGAGCCCTGTCAGGAGGCTGGTGTTTTATTTATTTTTGCAAGGCGGATAAATCCTTTGGATTGTAAACCTTCTTGGCCTGAATTCGTGCATGACTCCTAATCCTCTGCTATGACACAGTGAATTCAGGACAAGCCTGATTAATAATTACATTATACAGCAAAGTTGAGAGTAGAAACCAACTCCTGCTCCTTCCCTCTCCCTTCTGCTCTGCAGGATTCACTCACTGCTGAACATCAGGGGGTCTTCTCCTTCTCTGACTCTTCCCTGTTATTCAGCATCCTGCGAGGTGGGGTGCGGGGCTGGCAGCCAGGGAACAAGCCCCTGAACCCCGTGGGGTAGGGGTGTTTTGGGGCTCTGGGCTCTCTTGCAGCAGTGAGGGGTGATCCTGCTTGGAGTCAGAGCAGCAGCAGCTTCGCGCCGATAAAACTTACACCAGAGGAAGTACAGCAGGAGCTCACAGGCACATGGTCCTCGCAAGCCTGCACAGCTGGGGCTGAGCCCTCCCGCGAGAGGGTCCACGTCCAGCCCTGGACAGGGCCGTTCCTGTTTTGTCTTTGGCAACAAGGCAATAGAAATACTCTCGTCCTGCTGCGGTGCAATGATAAATGGTGGCTGCGATCAGAGGTCAGCACACAGCTATGGGCTGTGTTACTTCTCAGCACACACAAATACTTCTCTGTTTACAGCATCTGATGTTGAAACTTTGCACGTGCTGCTGTCCCAAGTCCTCTCCAGCCACAGATCTGAGTAGCTCATGGTGACCAAGGGCTGGCGGGCAGCAGCCCACGCATTTGGGGCTCAGGGGCATTGATCAGCGTGGCTGTCCAGCACAGAGACAGCTGGCTTTGCACAGTCTGTTTGTCACCAGCAGAGGTGGCAAAATAAAGCACCGAGCCCCATTCCACATGTGCCAGGCATTGTGTCCCTCAGAGTGCTCCCCTGTAGGGTGGTGGGGGCTGAGCAATGGCTAGTCCCAAAGGGGGGGGAAATGGGTCTGGGGGGGCTGCCAGGGGCAGCAGCGATGTCTGGGGAAGGGGATGGGATTGGGTTGGGTTCTTTGGCAGTTTTAGACTTGGACAGTGCTCCTTTAACGCTGCCTGTTAAGGGTCATTCCACTCGGTCCAGAGCTAGCTTGGTTACCCAAAGATGGAGCTTCAGTGTCTTCACAGCAAAGAATGGGCAATAATGTAGAGTGTGGCCATCGTGGCTGAGCCTGGCACCCCTTGCTGTGCTCAGTCCTGTGGGCAGTGCCCTGGCAGAAAGGCCCCTCCTGGTCACTGGGATGTGGGGGATGCTCAGCCCCCTGGCACGCTGCGGGGTGGGAGGCACAGACAGAGGTTGTGCAACGCTGCCGGGGCGTAGCTCGGTGTGTACCTGGGGCTGCCAGGAAACGGTGAGTGGCATGTTTCCTGTTTGTGAGCTGGTGGTTGTGTTTGTTGCTTGTGATTTGTGTCATGCTGAATTTGGATGGAAATTCAGATTTGGTTAGAAATGCACACAAACAACCTCTTAAAGCGGTTGGGGTTTTTTTTGGAGTACAGTGCCTTTTTCAAAAGCACTCAGAACATGGAGAAGGAGTTTGCCAACACAGATTTTGCCTTAACTCCAGATTTCGTATTTATTTGGCTTATGAAAAGACTCCAACAATAGCAACAATGGCAAACACTGATGGGGAGAGGGTTGTCTCCTCAGTCCTGGGGAGTCACATGGGACCCCCCCATCCATGCCCTCCCTGCAGTGCTCCTCAAGCCAGCACTGACTTTGGGCGATGTGTGGGTTGCAGGAAGCACCAGGCGGTTTCTCGGTGTTGTTTTGGGTCACTTCCCTCATCTCAGGACTCACCCTTCTTTGTTCTCCCCCAGGAAGCTGCACAGTGGGATGAAGACGTACGGATGTGAGCTGTGCGGGAAGCGGTTCCTGGACAGCTTGCGGCTGCGAATGCACTTACTGGCTCACTCAGGTGGGTGGGGAGGGGGTGCTGGGCTGGGGATGGGGGCTTGCTCTGTCTGTGCACCCGGGGATGCTGTGGCTGTCCAGCTCACACGTCTGCTCTACAGCAGACACGTGCAGAGCCGGCTGCACCCTTCCCTGGGCAGCACGTTGCAAACTTGTTCTCCTGTGCCCAGTAATTTGATTTATTTAAATTTTCTTTTTTGGAGTTTGTTTTTGGTTCCTTAATTGTGGAAATATTTTCCAGACTAAGCAGCTCAGAATAACAAACTCTACATGCCACGCAACTGCTCATGGTCAGCCCTGCTTGTAGCGTGAGCATTGTTTCCACCTCAGGCCCCCGCCACAGGTTCATTAGCAAAACTGCAGAATTAGGCGTTCTCTGACTAATGAATCCAAGTAGCAGGTTCACAGGCTGCAGGGTCTTTAATTAAATAGATAGGGAAGGGCTGGAGCGCTACACTGGAGGGAAGACTTGTGCTCTGCAAGTCCATGTCAGCTGATGTTCCCCTTGGGGTGTAGTCCTGGCACAACTGGGGTTCTGATGTGGGGAACTGGAGACAGGCGGGGGACCCCACACCCAGATGCAGCCGGGAGTTCTTGTCCTCCTGCTCCAAGGACACATCTCTGGGTGCTGGCAGATACTGTAGCCACAGATCTACTGGTACGTAGCTTGGCAGGGAAGCTGTATTATATTTTAAATGCTTTTATACATTTTTATCTATTTTTTACCTGTTTTCATTTTTTTTCCCCCACTGCCTCCTTTTTCCTGGGGTAGCAGGGCACTTCTTCTGGCTAGTTACTGCTTCCTGATTTTTGGGTCGATAGACCCAGCCCTGACCCCATCCCCATCCCACCGTTTTTTGGGCCAGGCACCAGCTCCTCAGGGTGCCTGCAGACAGCAGCAGGTTGCTGGGGGAGGTCCCTGGCATGCTGGTCCCCCTGGACTGGAGTTAAGGATGCTGGTCCGCCCCAGGACTGGGGTTAAGGATGCTGTTCCCCCCAGCACTGGCACGCACAGCCTGTGTTTGTTATGGTCGCGCTGGCTCACAGCCTGTCCCTGGCAGGCAGCCAGCTTTGTGGGTACAGTATGTACAGTGAACGCTGAGCCAAGCTTGTCATCGCACAGGATTAATTTTTTTTTTCTTTTTTTTTTTTGTAAATCCGGCGAGGATGGGGGGTGGGGCGTGGAGAGCTCTGCCTCGAGCTCGCAAACAGCCGCTGTGAATTCCAGCGCTGTTATTTATTAAAGCAGGAGACCTTTGCACCTCTTCCCTCGCCTCCCCCCGCCACTGGACGCAGTGAGGTTGTGCTGGAGCAGTGGTGCAGGGCTTGTTTTCAACTCTGAAGGCGGCTTTGCCCCCACACCAATGGACTGTGTGTTTAACTGGGAGTTTGCAGTGGGATGGCTTGTGCCCCCTGGCACCCTTCTCCTACCCCAGTACCCAGGGGTCTAAGGGGGTTAACATCTGCAGCTTCCCCATCCAAGTGTTGGGTTTTGGTAAAGGTTCCTATGGAGGACCTGGTTGGGGACCAGCCCTGGGGGCTGTGGTGCTCTGTGGCAGGATGGGCTGGGCACACAGCGCTGTTGTGCCACAGCTTTGCAGGTGCAGGGTAAATAATAGACCCCAGGTTGAGTCTCAGTGTAAAGTGTACATGTAAAGCCTTTAATGCCATGCAAAGTCTTTCCCTACCTGCTGCCTGCACTGCTGGCAGACAGGCTGTCAGAGACCTCTGAGGCTGACATGGAGAGCTGCCCTTCTCCCAGAAAAGCAAATTGTCAGGGAAAGCAAGGTGGGAGATCCAGCTTGTTGGTTCTGTGCTTCAGAGCACCACTGGTTTGACCAGGGAGGCTGAACACAGCACTGCTGCTCCCTCAGTTGCATCCTCACCAGAGCTGGTGCTCAGTGGGTGCTCATTCTCAGCCTGGGATGTTGGTTACTCAGCACCTGCTGTGAGCTGGGTTTGATCCCCAGGACAGGGAGGAAAGGGGGTTTCTGCTTGTCCCCACTTGCTTTGCCTCTCCATCCAGCAGAAGTGGCTGCTGTGGAGATGGCTGTGCTGCCCTTCTCCCGTCTGGGCTGGGATCGGTGGGAGCAGCCGGTACTGTGGAGGGATGCTCATGGGCAGCATGGGCAACAGACAGGCAGCAGCCCTGCAGACCCCTGCCCTGTTGCTTCAACCCTCCCTCCCCACCCAAATATGCTCCTTCATCATCAGGAGAGGCAGAAGAAAGCCCCAAGGTCCTGTTGGGTGATGGACGAGCTGTCCAGGGAGCAGGGGTTACTGGGGAGTGGAGTCCAACGTGCTGGTAGGGATGGACGGAGGGGGACGGCACATCCCACCCTCGCCTCTGTCTGCCCGGTGGAAGAAGAAGGGCTCATCCCGGGCCATCCACCTCCACCGGGCATTGCCCCCTGTGCCCCGCGGGAGGGATGTGCGGGCGGAGCCGGGCTGACCGCGGCTCTGGCCCCCTGGCCCCGGCCGGTACCCGCGGCGCTCCCGGGCCACTCCCCCCCCGCCCCGGCTGGCCGGCGTCCCGCGCTCGGTCCCGGGTGATGTCAGCGGCCTGCCGGCAGGTCTGGATGTTCTGCCAGCGTTCCCGCGTTTATGATCATCCGCAGATGTGCATCCAAGAACACACTGTACCCACAGCAGAAATTAATGCAGGCTTGACTGCCGGCCAAGCCGCGCACACGGGGGAGAGGAAGAAAGAAAACAAAAACTGTTTAATGCTGTTTATAAATTATACACTGGCTGATGAAAAATACATTTCTCTTAGCCCCCACCCCTCCCCTCCCCATCCTCTCTGCCTCAAGAGCCTGAACCGAGACCAGAAAATTATGGTTTGCTTTTTAGCTCCTGTTTTGGCCAGGTTCCTGGACCTGGCCGCTGGGTTGAAGCCAGATTCTTGCTTCTCCCCACCCTCACCTGATGAAATACATTTATTTTTCACCCACCGTCTCTCACAGCTGCCTTGGTTTGGCAGCCCCTTATTATTGATGTTATTGACATCACTGACAGTGTTGATGTTATTGATGTTTTGAGGTAAGGTGGGGTGCAGAGTGGGGTGCCAGGACCCCTCACACGTGCCAAACACATCCAATGTCCGTCCATCCGTCTTGTTCCCTCACAATGTCCGTGGCCGTCACTGCCCACCCGCTTTCTGCTGGAGGGGGGAAACTTCCCAAACTTCCCCCAGGGTTGTGGTGCTGGAGCCCCCCCTCACTCGGGCTGGGGGGCAAATGGGGCAGAAGCCCCCCATCCCTGCCCACCCCTCCCCACACACTCGCCAGCCGCTCACGCAGCTTTTGTGTTGTTTTTAATACCACTAATGTTTATCATTTGCCCAACAGGCTTGACAGATTTTGTTTCCTGTCGAGCGGCGGCGGTGGCGAAGCCCCCCCGGTTGCCAAGGAGCCGCCTCCCCGCACCGTCACGGGCTGATTTGGTATTCCGCGCGGCGCCCCGCCGCATTTCTGTATGCAAGACAAAGTGTTTTGATGGAGGACGATTGCAGGAGTGTCTGGAGGCTGTTTGGAGTTTTATGGGCTGTGCAGTACGCGCCGTGCTCGCTCGCCGTGCGGGGCTGCCAGGGATGGGGTCTGTCATTTTTTCCCTGTGGAGAGGATGCTGCTGGAAAGAGTGGCACTGGCAGGGGCAGCAGGAAAGAGGGTTGTGTAAAAACCTGACAGTTTGGGATCCTAAGTTGATGATTATAATTAATAATTTTAATTATTATTTTTTAAATGAAAAGGTTTCTGTGTGGTGCAGGAGTTGGTGGCGCTGCCTGGCCAGGGTTGGGTGATGGTGTTGCTGCTGACCACCACCCCACCCATCCCCAGGCCCCTGCTCCAAAACTCCAGGTGCTTTCCCAAGGCTCTCCAGGGCAGCCCGTGAGAGGCTGCCCCAGCATCCTTCTCACACGAGCTTCCAGCAATCCAACTCAGGGTCCCTCCTCATTCTGTAATGCCCACACCTCACTTTTTCTGATATTAATTTTTACCTTTCCATGGCACTTTGGGAAGCAGGAGCTGAAGCTGACTCTCCAGGCCTGCTCTGCAGCTCTTGTCTTCCTTCA
This sequence comes from Prinia subflava, assembly GCF_021018805.1. Taxonomy (NCBI): domain Eukaryota; kingdom Metazoa; phylum Chordata; class Aves; order Passeriformes; family Cisticolidae; genus Prinia; species Prinia subflava. The sequence goes on along the minus strand of NC_086268.1, from coordinate 344,778 downwards.
GCCCTTCTTGGGTTTCTCCACTGTGTTTTTTAGCACAGAGATTTGTATGACTTGTCTCTTCCACTTGGGTGAAATAGGAGAGAAAGGAAATAATAATAATAATAATAATAATAATAATAATAATAATAATAATAATAATAATAATGGCAATAATACAAATCCAAAAGTGGCTTGATGTGGGCAAAAGAAGAAAACAAGAGAATGGGATAGAGAACAGGCTAAATTTAAAATTGTAATTGGCTGACTTCCACAGGCTTGCGGGTGTTTTAATGACTCATAATAACTTCATTTAAAACCAGCTGAGCAGAAAATAGATTGGAGAGGAGCCTCAGGCCATTATGGATTTGTTTTTTTTTTTGACAAGCTCTGTTTTCGGCAGCCAGGAAGGCACTCGCAGAGGGCTCGGCTGCTGCGCTCCCCGAGTTGGTGGTCTGCCCGGCAGAGATTGTATAGAAGCTGGGCTGGCTCTTCTCTTTTTTTCCCTTTTTTTTTTTCACTGATTAAAAATAGATGCCTTGAGGTATTATTTTAGCATCACTGTGGTTTGGTGCTTTTTTCTTTGCACTTCTGATGTGGTAAACGGAACATAAATAAAATTGTTTTTGAAATTACTGAATTAATTAGGTAGTAAAGCAACGGCAGTGCATAAATTTTCTTGCCGATTTTTTTTTAATCCATATTTCCCCCCCATTTCCATCTCACCAATTACAGCCTGTTAACAATATATAATCCCAAATTTTTATTAATCCCTTCTGCTGAGGGAGGGGATGTCACATTCTATTGACGGGGCCATTGTGCTGAAACAGCAGTGGGGAAGGTTGGATCCTCCCCCACCACTCTCCTCACCAATTTCCCATCTTCCTTTTCCCTTAGCCATCCTCCTCCTCCTCCAGAGGATGCTGGCAGTCCCTCTTTTCCCTTTATTCCTTCTCTTTTCCTGAGCTAGAGTTCAGAGAACCTCTTCCATAGCCCCACGGAAGTTTCTCCTCCCCAATAAAGTAGTGAAATGATGGGCATTGGGAAGGACTGTTGGGATGATGGTGGCTGAAACAAGATGAGCTCTGTTATCCAACCCGCTGGGCTAAGCCTGGCTGGTTGGGAGGGAGCTGCAGCCCCTGCCTGTGCCATGATCCACAGGGCATCCCACTCCCGAGGGCCCGGCAGCCTGTTCCCTCACGTTTCTTGGAGGGGAAATTAAATAGTAGAATCATAGAACCATTAAGGTTCAAAAAGATCTCCAAGATCATGCAGTCCAACCTGAATTCTGCCCCTCCTTGTGGCTTTGCTGGGGGTACGGCAGACCTGGGCAGCTCCAGCCTTGCTTGGGGGGCACGTGGGGCAGCAATGACTGCGTAAATCGCGCAGGATGGAACAAGCAGCAGCTCCTCACCCGTTTGTACCAGGGACCTTTATTAGGCAGAGGCTATAAATTTGCTTGTGCGGGTATAAATGTACAGCAGGGGGGCTGGTGCCAACAGCAAGGCTCGCACCGAGACGCGGCCGATACTTGGCAGCACGCGGAGTCCCGTCCCGTCGATACGATCATCTGGAGGTATCTGTGTGTTGTAGGCGATACGAGGCGCTGGCTAAATATACCCTGCCTAAACCTGCGCCTGCGTTCCGGGAGGTTGATGGTTTCTGTTTAAAGCGGGGAGAGAGACAAGGGGGGAGAAGAGAGCCCCGCCATGAGCTCCGCTTTCCAACGTGTCCTGCTCCCTTTCATAACAAACAGCAAGCCGTGGTGGTTTTTTTCTGAGCCTTGTTATAATAAGCTCAGATGTTGGATGACATTTTCCCGGTGACTCACATAGTAAAATTAACCTTGAACTATTTACATATTCAATCGCCGCCCTCCTCCTCCTCCCCCTCCCCGCCGGCGTGTGTACATTACAGGAATTCTGGCTCCGTATCAGTTTTTGTTTTGCTGATGAGAAAAGAAAAAAAAAAAAATTCCCCCCGCCTGGAGTACACATCTACTTGAGGGAAAGAACACGCAGTCCTGGCCTTTGGAAATTGGCAGGCGGCGTGCTGTTCCCGCGCTGATAAGAGGTACTGTAAATAAAACTGTACGGCAGCGCCTGCTGTAAATGCCCCGCGTCTGTACTCATTGTTCTGACAGCTCCGGCTTTTTTTGGGTCCGCTGTTTTGGTACACACTGTGCTTCCTTATGTAAGCCAGTGCGCCCGGCTCCTCCCTGCGTTCGCCCTGTTTATTTTCGCCTCGCCAGGAATTTTTCCTCTCCCCCCTCCGCCCGCCCCCCAGCCAGATGCTGGCTGCCTTTGCCTCGCCTGGCTGTGCCTCCCTGCGTCTCTGCGGCCCCTCCGGCCGCCGCTTTCGGAGGGCACTGGCACGTCCTTCCTCCCTACTAATCCCATGTGGAAATGGGGGAAGTAAAAGCAAAGCCCGCGTTTAGCAGGACCGCGCTCTGTCTCAGGCTGCGGGTGCAGCAATCCCCCCCAAGCACGGAATGCCCGCTGGCGCCGGTGCACAGCCGCAGGGAGGGGGCACACACCGGCAGCCGCCCTGCCCGGGGAGAACCTGTTGCTGCCACAGTTGTTGCATCCTCACGGATCTGGGTTGCCATATCCTCGTGGATCGCACTTTGCTGCGATGGGGCCGGCGGAGCTTTGAGTGGCGATGGAGAGCCATTGCCTTGGCAACTGCCGGCTGCGCATTGCCCGCACCGTGCGCCGAGCTGAGGGCAGCCCGCGCTGCTGCTCTATCGATCCGGCCCCTCGCCGCCCCGGCGGCTTCTCCCCATCCCGGCATCTCCATGCACGCACTCTTTCCCTCCCTGCGTGCCTGGAGAGGGTTCCAGCAGCACCTGCGTCCCAGTGCCCCTCATCCCTGATGGCGCGTGGTCCCCTGGCAGGTGTGAGGGAGCCACCCTGGAGCACCCCAAAGTTTGGGTGTGTTTGCCCCTTTGGAGCAGCTGACTGCCCAGGTGCACCCGGGTTGTTTTGAATGCAAACTTGACATCGCAGCGAGGGCGGCAGGGAACAACATATGCACAGTAAACAGGCAGACTGTCATATTGATTAACAGATGAGACCTCTATTATCGATCAGCTCTTGGCGAGAAAATTTATCACTTTTAATTTCGCCGCTGCCAAATATTTCTGCCTGCGAGCCAGCCGTTACTGAGACAATTTAAAGGCAAAGGAATTCTCTTTTCAATGTGTCTTGTGATACCTCTCTTCCTATCACCTTCTCTACCCACCTTTCCCCAAATCCCTGATTGTGGGACAGAGGGCTTGGTGAGGTAGGAAGGAGAGGGGAGAGGCAGTGTGGACCCCTGAAAAGGGGCAGCACAACATTCTGCAAGGTAATGCCCCACCTTGAATGCTGCTCTGTAACATTCAGCTCCTCACAACATATGAATCAAACCTTGAAATGGGGCCGTGGCTTTGTCCCAAACAATGCTGTTGGATATTTGTGTGTCATTAATCTGATTTCATTTGGAAGTTACTTATCTGCTGCTGGACAGCAGCACATGTTGATAGTAATTTTCTAAGAATTGCCCCCAATCCCACATCTTTTTCCAATAGTCAGAGATGCCTCTGAGCTTCTTGCTCAGTTATCGTGTTCCAGCCACATCCCTGATCAGGTGCATCTTTGGGTGCCAGCAGCACTAGCCACGATGGGAAGGGACAGGAAACCAATTGCAGTTGGATAAAAGTTGCAGTGCTAATGAAATGCATTGATATTTAATGATTTTTAAAAATAATAATAATCTTTTCCATGCAAGCAGCTCTGTATTTTGCAGTGATGTGCAAGGAACAGGAACACAGGGCTGAACAAGGCACTGTTTTTGCTGGCTGCACAGGGGACATTAAACATGACACCCCTCCATGGCTCTGGTCCTGAAGTGCTAATGGCAGCAGCAGTGTCCATGTGCACGTTGAGGTGTGTGTCTTTCTGTCCCTCAGATAACCTTCCTCTCCCTTTTCTCTCCGCAGCGGGTGCCAAAGCCCTGGTCTGCGATCAGTGCGGCGCCCAGTTCTCCAAGGAAGATGCCCTGGAGACGCACCGGCAGACGCACACCGGTACGTGGCCTCCCTTCCACCCTTCCCTAGACACAGGTTTTAACATTTGGGCTGCCTTTGTCACCCTTTGCCCAACAGAGAGCTGGACCCTCTGCAGTTCCTGCCTCTGCTCTGCCCAGGCAGGCCCAGTTCTTCTTACATTAAAGCACAGGTTTAGGCACCAGTTGGTGCAGTGCTGTTACACCACTGCTCAGCATTAACATGGGAAGCAATGGCAGAGAAAACATGAGGTTGTTTGTCCCCTTTGCAAGCAAAGCTTGTCCCTGTACAAACACCTCCCAGAAGTTGGTTTCTGCCGTGTTTCTGCTCTGGCACTTCCCAGTCCTTCAGTGATGCCACCATCAAGAGCACAAGGATCTCTTTAAGCCTCTTGCAAAATCTGCTGTGCCTGGGAAAGGTTTGCTTGGGGGAATTCACAGCTGGGCCGTCCCAGGTGGAACCTTTCACCCTCCAAATCTAGACTGGAGCAGGACAGAGCGCCTGCTCCTCCTGTGCTATATCGGGAACGGTTTCACTGAGCACAGGTTCATCTTTCAGTGCTGAAAGCTCTGATAAATGCCACTGGCAGTGAGTTTGTGCTCAGGGCTGGCACAGAGAGCCCAGCCAACTTCACGCAGGGGGTGTGAGGGTCGATGCAAAGTGCTGTGTCACCAGGCAGGAATAGCCCAGCCGTCACCTGCTCACGGAGCTGTGCTGGCCAAGCGCCAGTCCATAAATCCTAAGGTACTTGCCCTCCCTGTCCATACCCCACAGCTGGAGGCTGGGTTTTGCCATTCTAGGTCTGTTTGGAAGCCCCCTATGCTGTAGGCTGAGGAGAAGGGCTGTGAAGGGGCAGCACAGTGAGGGCCTGGCTGCACAGGGCTGAACAAGCCAAGCCCAGGCAGGGGGTTCAAAGTGGCCAAGCAAATTGAAGCTAGTTTCTTCTTTCCTTCTATTTCCCAGACCTATTGAGCATCCTGGGGTGACAAGTGGGAGCCCAGCCATGGAGCTCAATGATGCCTGCACCCAAAATCATCCTGCAGATGCAGAGCAGTTTGGCTAACAACCCTGACACTCCTGTAGGGATTAAACCCTCTTTGGCTGGAGAACCCTTGGGGCTGGACTGTGCCAAAGCTCAAAGGGCAATGGGCAACCAGAGCAGGGGGACAGGGTGACCCAAGGGCACTTGTTATCACTGCCTCCAGCTGTAAACATGGCAGAGAGGGCCTGAGTGGCCAGGGCAGCCAAAATGAATCGTTTCCTCTCCTCTGGCATGGAAAGCATCCCTGCCCTGTCTTGCTATAATTAACCCCCTTCCCAAATAATAGCATCTTCCAGAATGGGTTTGTTTTGGGCATCTTTTCTTTTCCCTTAGCTGCAGGTTGGCTGGCAAAAGACCTCCCAACTTTCCAGGTAAAAGAAATGCATAACCCTTTTTGGTAGAGACCTTCAGGGATGGCATCAAAAGCTGAGCAGGGTGTCTGGTACAGGGTGACCAAATGCATCCACATTACTCAAAAACAGTGTTCAGAGGAGATGCGGGACCTCTCCACAAGAGTCACTGCTTCCACACGACTCCACAAAGCTGTGGAGCTTTGTGCAGGAGATGAAGGGTTCTCGGGGTTTTCTTTCAGCATATGGGGCTATTTCTGAGGTGGGCTCTCAGGACCCTCTTTATGTTATTTTTTTTCCTCACTGCCCTCCCTGCTGCTTTGAACGATGGTAACACAGAGCCAGGCTGTTGTGCATGTCCTGCATCGAGCACTGCTCGTCTCTGTGGCAGAAAACTAACACCCCACTTCCTGAGGCAAGGCAAAAAACAAGAATAAATACAAAAAAATAGTTCCTGCTTGTAAGCACAGCACTGGCAGTGCTGTGTGCAGCCCCATCTACACAGGGCTGTGACGCCCTCTCCGGGTGTGCACTGTCCTTGGCCCCCGTCCCACTGCAATAGGAAAAGCAGCAACTGCTTTGGCTCATCTTCCAGCAGCACAAGCTTGGTGCTGGGGAGGAGAGCATGGAAAATTCCTTACCCTTCTCCTCAAATGCAGAGGAAAAAACAGAATGCACTGAGGTGGCAGCCTGAGTGCCCGCAGGCAGCACCGCTGGGAGTCGGGATGTGCACACGAGCGGTGTTCGTGCTAACGGGTCTGGGGCTCGTGCTGACGTTTATAAATATCAGAGGTGACTCGTCTCGAGTTTCCTCCTGTGTGCCAAGGCAGTTAGCACACGGCAGCCGGTGTCAGTCAGCAGGACAGCACAGATTTACTCCTGACCCAATTTCACGTGGGCATGAGCGACACCTACTATAGAGCATGTTTGTTTTGGCAAGTAGTTGGATTTTTGATATGTGGGGTTGGCGTGCCCCCGGCCGCACCGCCAAGGATGTCGCAGGACCCTGCACTCTCCCCTGCCCACATCCCCTGGGAGCATTCCCTTCCTACATCCCACATCATATCCCTCGTATCCTCTGTCCTGAGACACCAGTAGCAGAAAAGAATTGATAAAACCAACATGTAACTGAAAATTGAAAAGCTCTGTGTCTTCCCCCCTTTTCTTCACCCCTCCCCGTTTTTTCTTTTGCTGGGATGTTGGTAGCATTTTGATTTAATAGTTGGCCAAACACAAGGGTCTATTTTATTCAGAGTTTACAGGCCTCAGGGCTGTTATTCCTCCAAATTTAATAGCATTGAAATTGCAGGGTTGGCGATAATTTGCCTATCACTTTCTGCTCTCCCATTGATGTTTATTGTCAGCGGGATGGAATCTCAATCCGATTCACTTAGATAACATGTCTGTTAAACATTTAGATAATTGTGCCATCATTAACTTGTCACATTATTTTAGAGATTCAAAACAGTCGTGCAGTATAAGCGGAGGTACAAAGGGAGAAAGATCTGGTGCGTGAGAGCAGGAACCCGGGAGCAGAGGTGGCAGGATGCCCCCGTGCTGGGTCCCGTGGCAAGTGGTGCTCAACGACCACACAGGGATTTTTAGATTTTTTACATTATTTTTGTGTTATGTGCCAGAGCTCTCGGTGTTTTTCCATAGAAGAGCATCCCAGCAACCCCATTACTGGCTTGGGTTTGCCAAGGAGTGCGTGGGAGCCTGGAGGAGGTGGAGGGGGCATTGCGCCGGAGCTGCACTGTCACACGGGCACACACCGCCCCTGTTCTTGGCAAATGTGCATTGAGTCCAATTTATTACACATTTGTCTTATCTCCTCACATTCGCTTTGCTTTCTCTGCCTCAAAATGGTTCCAGCCCAAAACCTTGCAGTGATGCTGCATATGGCCCACTGCTTCTCCCAGTGTGGAAATGACAGATTTTGAGAAAGTGGAACAAAGTACATGAGTTTGGTGATGTGAGCTGTAAACCACACTGAAACACGAATTCTGTTTGCCTCATACTCAGAGTGGCACCGCACTTAATGGTCAGGCCAGCACTCCACTAGGATGCTGGCATGACTCTGCTGGTGGCTGGGACTTGTCTCAGTGGTGCCACTGGCCACCAACAGCCGTCTGCAATGTCCCTGCTCCAGCAGCAGATTTGAGAGATGCTGTTTGTGGCTTGTCCTGCTGCATCCTCTTCTACGGTTTGATCAGAGCAATGCCTGGCACAAGCAGCCAGCACGAGCAGCTGGCACACTTCCTTACCAAAACCAACCTGGCGTCTTCCTGGGCTGCCTGTGACTTTCTGTTAGCATTTCACAGGACTCAGGAGGGTTTTCCAAGAGCAGCCCAACGAGGCTTCAGGGGGAGATTCTCTGGGTCGTGCTTTTCTCCATATCTAGAGATAATGCACTGTAGTATTAAGTACGCTTAGAGGTAATTATCCCTCCCGTGCTCGCCTCGGCTCCACAGTCCCGGCGGGGGGAGGGAGCGCTGCCGATGCTGTGCTGTGATGGACACTCAGTGCTCCGCAGATTTTCTGTTGGCTGTGAGAGTGGATTGGGGATGCTCAGGTGCCGGCCCCAGCTCACAGAGGGTCTGGGGGCAGTGGGTCCTAGGGGCGCAGCACAGAGCCCCTTTGTCTGACAGTAATGTCCTGTGACAGCACTTGAAATCTGAGTCCTGGCGCGCATTCCTGCAGCCAGGAATCTCCCTGCCTCCCAAACCACGGCTGTTTCTGCCACCTTGACAGCAAATGGCAGCAAGAATTCCCTGTGCTCCTTGGTGCGCACATGGGGAAATGTGATGAGGCCAGGCATCTAGTAAGCTGGTGGATTCCAAAACAAGTGAGGAGATGGGAGCGTGGCAGAGCCGTGCAGCCACGATGGCATCAGGGCCAATGGTCTGCCTTTAATTTTCCTGAGCAAATACTATTTAAAGCGTGATGAGAAAAGCCCTCTCACTAAGCTACCGAGAAAACTTTCTTGTCCTTTAATTCTAGATGAAGGGGATTAGTGTGAACATATTTAACCTCTGACCCATGGACAAAAGCATTATCAAATTTAGTTGCCAAGTGGCTCCCCATTTAACCAAACCAGTGCGGTATCACTGCAAGTTTTTTCCCTTCCCTCCCTTGAAAGCTTTAATGTCTATTGTTGCCCTGGAGCAACAATAAAGACTTGGTAGTCTTCCTCTGCTGGCATTCAGGATGCTGGTCAGAGCCCCATAACAGAACACAGCATGACATGGTAGTCACTGCTAGAACCCATGAAGGTTTCACCAAGCCAACCCCCCAAAATGCAAAGCCTTCTGTAAATGGGGCTGGTTTCTTCCTGGTTTCTGCATGCCCAACTCAGCGCTGGCCACACGCTGGCCTGTGGTGGCTCAGAGGATACTCAGCCATCTCTCCAGAACGCAGAGAGATGTCTGTGTCCCTCTTCCCTCTGGAGCACAAGGGATCAGCTACAGCAAGCTTGAGGATGCTCGGCATTTCCATGCTGGGCTTTATAAAAGAGAGATGAAACACGGTCTCAGAGGCGGCCGGGGTCTCCTGGTCCAGCGGAGGAATGCCGAGAGGGGCCTCCCGTCAGGAGCCGGTGTCCGTTTACAGTGCATCTCTCATAAACCCAGCGGCGGGGGCGAGGGCAGGGGGACCGGCCCTCCTGGTATGTGATTGATTATCTGGTATTTATGCCATTGAGGACTTTTCAGCGGCTCGGGGTCAGGGGGTCATCTCATGTGTCTTGCTGCAAATCCGCTTCCTTTTGTACAGTGCGGGCTGGGTGAGCAGACACACAAAAACAGCTTTTTCTTTTCCTTGGGAAAAAGGGGAGGGGGGCGGGCTGGTGTCAATGAATTTTTTTTTTCAGCCTTTCCTGAATAGTGTCCTTTTTAATTCCAAAGAACTTTTAATTAAAAGTAGCAGGAAAGTTCATCTCGACAAGGTTTAACTTACCTTAGCAGTTACTTTTGTCCCCCAGGATTCGCATCTCCCCGCTGTACAAAAACCCCCAACAACTGGGGGCCAGGCTGCGCTCGGTGCCGCTCCACATCTCCCCAGCTTTGCCGAGGGGGCCTTTTCATCTTTTCTCTTTTTTTAATGATGGGGGGGCAGGAATAATAAGCAGATGCTGCGAGTCCCGGCTTTGTGCCTCATGGCAGCCGGTCGCTCCACTGGCCAGGCTCTGCCAGGCAGCCGCCTCAGCATCAAAAAGGTCATTTTGTGTTTGGGGTGTGAAGCAGGGCTTCGTGACAGCTCCACGGGACGGGAGGATGCCAGAATGGTGCCACCCTGAACAGGAGAGATGCAGGAGTAGAACGGGTTGGCAGTGGGCAGGTGATGGCAGTGGTGATGGTGATAGTGGTTTCCCATGGGAAGACCCCTCGGTCTCCTCACCAAAGCTCTTTTTTGGGAGATGGAGCAGTTTCTAGCATATCAGTTAAACAACAGTTCAGAAGCAGTGGGGAAAATACTCTGGCTTTTCAGCAGAAAGTCAGAATTTTTGTTTCAGCTGATTTCAGTCCAAATTCCAGCTGGGAAGAGAAAATCTGGGAAGCTGGTGCGGTGATGACCAGTGAGTGTGACAGCTTCCCATCTGATGCAATGGCCAGAAATGCCACCATGATTTGCCCCAGAGAAAGTTGTTCTCAGGAAGGGCAGAGATGTCCCAACGCACAGCTTTCTTGGGAATGGCATTCTTGTGAATCTGGCATTCTCCAGGATGGTATGAGCTTAGGGAAAAGCAGCACAAAAAGGAAGTGTTGCACATAGATGTTCAGATACCAGATTACTGCATTTTGGTGAGGTCATGTGTTTGGCCAGGAAAGGGGCAGTTTTCCATTGGTACTTTTAGGGCTGAAACAGCTGGGTGATGGTTTTTGCCAAGGATGATCATGAGTGAGTCTGCCTGAATGGGTGTAATATGTATTGATGTATTTTGATAGATACCCAGTACAATAAAAAGGCTTTGGAGTTACCACTTTGCAGGAAGGATGTGCTTTCAGCTTTGTCCAGAAGGCTTTAGGGCCTGCAAACAGCTTCAAACAACTGTTTGGCCTGAAAAAATGGAAATTGGGCTGTAGAGCACAGCATACCATAGGTGTGAAGTGTCCGCAGTGCAATCCCAAGCTAAAAGCATTAGAAGTTCAGGAACCTCCCACCTCCCCCAACCAGGAGGTGAAAATGCAATAAAAAGGATTGGCCCTTAAAAACTCCCTCTGTCAGGTTTGCCTAGCACTCAGTTTCTTCAGGAAGAGGAGGAAAGGCGGCTCAGGCTCTGTTAGTGTGGAGTGGGGTGATGCTGAACATCCCTTACTTCCAAAGCCTGGGAACCACATTCGGGGAGTAGACTGAGGAGCAGAGGCAGCACTTTCCAGTGCTGGAAGAATGGTTAGGTGTGCAGTGCTCCAGGGTGGCTTGTTCTGGGGACAGGGGTGTGTCTGGACCGGTGCTGTCTCCTAAGAGCATCCCTTACAGGCCCGGAGCTGCCCATATCCCTTGGATCGCATCTCCATGGTGCACTCAGCATCCTGCCCTGGACACGGGGGACACGTTGCAGTCCCCCATGGCAGCTGATCACACACCCTCCCAAGAACACATTTCCCACTGAATGCCCCGTTTGGGCCCACAGGCAGCCGCGGAGTTCACCCAGCGCGGGTCCAGCTGCCGCCGTGATTGACGCAAAGCCAGTCTATAAATAAAGTCTTTCTCTCCTCTCATAAAGACTTTGCGGTTTAGTTTGCTTTCAAGGTCAAGATCAGACCTTTCTAAATAAACACATATCAAAGGATCATTAGCGGAGCAGCACTGTTAAATTGAGATATTAACTTCTGTCAGCCGCGCGTTTCCTTTTTGTTCTGTAACTCGCGACTGCAGCGAGTTTTTATTATTTTGGCCCTAGGCGGTAGCATCTGGCTTCTGTAGAGACTGTAAAAATTAAAAAGCAACACAAATCATTGCGAGAGAAAAGCAGTAAATTCAATGATAAGAATTTAAAATTAAAATGTTTCAGCGCTTTTATATTCTGCAAAACATGAAACGAATGAGTTGTGTGCCTGTTGCCATAAAGCCGCCGCCGCTAATCGTCGCCTGGCTCCTTCCCTCCCCACACGTGCCCTGGTAATCGCTTTGCCTGAGCAACCGCAGGAAACGCGGTGAGGGAAGGTGGTGCTGATGGTGATGGTGACAGAGATGGAGATGGAGGGTGGTGGGGAAGGTACAAGGTGCCACCAGTTGGGCACAGGGGAGCAACAGGCTGCCAAAAGGGAGGCAAGAAGGGGGTGCTCTTGTCCCACCCTACTTGAAGGAAGACAGAGAGGTCAAGATACAAGGGTGTGACTAATGAGCCACTTCATGAGAATACGGGACCACATTGTCCCCCAGGTCCAGATGGCCTCTGGAATAAATTACCCCCAGCAGGCATGAGCTGCCCATGCCAGAGCTGCAGCTCAGGGCCTGACACCCATTGCCCAGGCTGCTGCAGGCACCAGCATTCCGTACATCCTCCATGTGCATCCTGCCCCGGGCAATGGGGAGAGCAGGAGCGTGGCTGGGTGGGAAGCAGCCCCCTGTGCATCACTGCAGGAGCATAAAATGAGGCATTTATTTTTGGGGTGGTCATGAATCCCCTGTGCTTGCAGGGTCAATGTTGTACAACTGCTCTGAGATGCCAGAGTTTTCCTCAGTGTTTATGAAAGGGTGAGCTGCCATGGAGGCAGCAGGCAGTGCCAGAAGCTTGCCCTGCCCTCCTATTGCAGCCAGAGTGTCCAGATCCAACCCAGGAGGAAAACCAGCAGGGGCAGGAGACCAGGCAGCATCGGATGCTTTTTAAGAATTAATTTTCCATAGTCAGTTAAAGTTGGGAAGAAAGCTGTGCTATCTCTAAGTAAATAATAATAATAATCAAACAAATGCTCCCTTGGGAGAAGTTGCCTTCCATAAAGATGTTAATTAGCACAGAAGCTGAGCTTTGGAGTCCAGAGGCAGCCTTTGAAACTTGGATGATTTGGTGACTCTGTCACAAAACGCACACATTTCCTGTGTTTATCTTATGGGGGTTTTCCCCACTTTCTCCACTGAACCCTGAAGGTTGTAGAGGCTGTTTGACTCAGCACAGTAATGAATGCCATCACCTCTCAGTAACACTGGAGGGGGTGGTACCACATGACACAGCTCCACACAACACCCCTACATCCAGGCAGGCAGCTGTGGTGTCCCAACAGCAGCAGTCAGGGAGGGCTCCTTTGCACCCGCCTGTGGGTGCACTTTGGTGCTGCCACCAGAAACACTGCTTTGGGTTTCATAATAATCCTGAAAACAGACACCGAAACTGGGTTGATTTTCTTACCATGCACATGCCTCCATCATCATCCTAGGGCAAAATGTAGCCTCGGTGCTGGTGCTACCACCAGTGTCCCCAGGCCTGTGCTCACTTTTCTGCAGTGCCTGCTTTTCAACTCGATGACAGCAGGATGTGCACAGTGTTCCCAGGGTCCCTTGTGTCAAGCTGAGCTGGGCACCTCCAGGCCAGCTGTGCCTGAGCTTGGGTGGTGGAGCTGTGACAGGGGTGCTCCAGGCAATGTGCCCCTTGCCAACTGTTGCCTCTCCCAACCTCCCTGTTGGCAGGGCTGAAAGGGAGAGTTCTCAGCCACTCTCTGGCCACCATTGCCAGTGGCACCTTCCTCCCCAGTGCTGCTGTTCCTGCACGCTAGGGCCCACAGCTTCCCCTGCAGCAGCAGCCAGCAGTATTGGCTGGGAGGTAGGGGCTGGTAGAGAGCCTTTGACATGCTGACAAAAATCATCAAATGTGCCTGAAATCTCATGTCAGGAGTGCCAACAGCATTTGGGCTCCTGCTTTGCATGGCCAGGATGTTTTGGAGCCGTTCACCTTTGTTGTAAGCACAGCAGCAGTGTCAGGTCACCTCTGGCACATGCACCATGTAAGAGACAATGTTAAACATGAAGAGTGAAGGAGGGAGCCTTGTGGAAGACCCTGAATTATCAGGACTTGAGCCTAGGGTTTGGGGGCTTTAGGGTGTGTGCATGAGGCAGCAACAGGCTCTGTCAGCATCCTTTGACATGAGCATGCTCATGCCCTCATGATAATGCTGGAGCCTTTCATTCCATGTTCATGATTATTTCAACAGTGAATGGATCTGCTCATTTTTCAAGTCTGATAACACAGGTCTGAGGAAGGCAGGGAAAGATGGCAGCATTTTGAGGAGGATTCAGGGAGGGGCAGTTTGGTTTGCACATCCCGACGTTGGCGCCACGTGCCTGGGGACTGCCAGCCCCGAGCTGCCACCATGCTGGGGCTCAGCAGGGATTGCTTCACCAGCAGAGTGGCACCGCTCCCTTTGTCCCCCCTCCGCTGCTGCCACAGCATCCCCGAGTCACCCCGTTCCCCAGCCACACAGCAGGCCTCGGCTTGGTGGTGCTACCAGGGGCTCTGGGGGCTGCAGGCCAGCACACGCACGCATGCTCTAGCATGGGGGGAAAAACTTGAAGTCAAATGTCTGAAAGTCAGATCCCTTTTTAGTATGAATTTGCTGTATCTCATTCTAAGCACTAATTCCAATTTAATTGCAAGTGGCCTGAAGCCTCTTCAATAGGAGTAACAAATGGTTTGATTTTGTAAACTTCATCAGACTGCATTTTAAATGCGACACACTAGCCCGGCTCGAATGCCAATGAAGCACTGAAGTAGCTCTCTGTTTACTAATTATCCGTTTTTACTTCAAGCCACGCTGGCTGGCTTGTCTGATTAAATCGGATTTGTGGGATAGAGAACAGCTAGCAGAGTTTTCTCTATAGTAAACGAGATTGAAACTATGGCCCGCCTGGCTGCACACTGTAAATTATATTTCCTTTTAAAGGGGACGTGTCGCCTTTCTCCTGCGGTGCACCTCCCGCATCCATAAACTCCACCAGAGCCGGATGCCGAGGGAGACCCACCCCACCCTGCCTCCCTCGCCCGTCGCCACGCCGGTTTTTAGTTTAATTCCTGCTCTGGCAGAGGCAGCGGGTGGGGGGCGGTGCCGCGCCCGACGCCGCGGTGCTGCAGCATCCTCGCTGTGACTCGGACGGGGCGCGCTGCCGCACATCGCATCTCGCTCGTCATCACGGCTCTGGCGATTGCACTGCTTTGGAATCGAGCTGCTGGAGAACAGGGATATGCATCTCCGGGCTTGCAACCATAGGGTTTTCCCTCCCTTCATCAAGCATCCCTCCCCTAAAAATCAGTTTTGGGACCACCTGGTATTTAAAGAGACCGTGCAAGATTTGGCCAACACGCTTACCAAAAGAGCATCTAACACACAAATCACTCCAGCTTCCACCTCGGAGCCCTGTGGCAGTGCTGACAGCTGCCCCACTAGTGGCTTTCAGCTGCTGGCACAGCGCTGGGTCTGGCAGGACACAGAAACCGGGGATGGTGGGCAAAGGTGGCAGCTGAATGCAGCGTGCAGGGCTGTGCTTAAACCTCCCCAGTTGCTAAGACTTCAATTCTGCGAGCTTGACCTACGCCGCCCCCTCCCTTGGTATCTATCTTTGTGCCCGGGGGCTTTTTATATTTTAATTTGCTTTTGAACGTCCTGCAAAATTAATGGCATGCTCGGGGCCATTGTGCGGTGTACAGTAGAGGGAAGGGCCATCGGCGCCCGCCGAGAGCCAGTGCGTTTCCCGGGGAATGAATTGCTCGCCCGCCTTCACCCCTTTTAATTGTTGACAGTAAAAAGCGTTTAAATGCTGCTTAATTTGTAATCATCTTCCCGCAAAAAGGGGAGAAACCATTAAAATGTCAGGGAAATGAATAAATCCGTCTCTCACTGATTTGGGGCGGCAGCATTTCTTTATCGGGGTGATTTTTCTTCCAGCAGCTGAGGGCTGGCTCGGGGCTTCTGTGCCGGAGCCCAGGGATGCACTCACGACAGGACACAGGGCTGAGTCCTGTGTCACCCAGTGTGGCACCCTCTCAAGGGTTTTGCCATTTTTTCCCACTTCCCATCCTTTCTCCAAAGACGTGACACAGTTGACATGTACACATCAAACAACTTGAAGGCTGGCTGGGATGGGACCTGGCAGACCCCGGCTGCTGCCTGCCGCGCCCCTTGGCTGCTGGAGAATGTCATCTGCAGAGCCTCAGGGCTGGGAACAAGCGGTGCCTGAGCTCTGAGCTCCAGGTGCCACTGCTGGGCTCAATGCTGGGGTGCAGGGCCACCCCCCACACCCTCCCCTCTGCGCCCGGCTGGTATCAGCCTTTGGGTCTTGCAGATGTTCTGCTCTCAGAGCACAACTGGAACCCTGTACCTTCACAGGCCATGCTGGTACACACTGACCTCCCAGTCTGGGGTGTGTATTTACTGATACATTACTTGAAGAAGAAAATAAAAGAAAAAGGGAAAAAAAAAAGAGATATTAAAAACGGCCTTTTGCAGGTCTCGGGAAGCAGCACCTGGGGCATGCCCAGCTCCAGCAAAAAGCCCCGTCCCCCCGTGCATGCACGAGGCCGCTCGTCCCCATCACTGTGGCTGCTGGAGTCAGCCCATTTTTTTTTTTTTTTTCAAGCGGGGGCCAATTAGTTTCACAAATGAGGGCCCTACGGTGCCAGGGAGGATTTGTTACGGCCCCGCGCGCCGGCCCAGCGGCATTGTCCTGCCCTCCGCCCCCACGGGAGCCCATTGTCCCCGGCCCCAGCGGGGGCTGCTGGCGGCAGATTTATCGGGGCCGGCGTCCCGCCGGCCGGGGCCTCCGCTCCGCAGCTGGCCGCGGCGCTGGGGGCTCAGCCCCGGGGACCTTTGACCCGTCCTGCTGTCACCGCCGGGGCCGCCGAGGGCCGCGGGGCCACATACCTCTTGGGATTTGCTTCGCACTGCCCGCTTGGGGCTGCCTGCTTCTTTTTTTTTTTTTTTTTTTTTTTTTTTTTCCTTTTTTTTTTTTTTCCTTTTTTTTTTTTGTCTCGGGAGCGTTTTGTCCGCAGCTGCGTGGGAGGCACATGAGCCCGCAACCCCCTGGGATAAATCCCTGCAGAGGGAGAAAGGCAGCTCCGTGCACGGCCACCTCTCTTGCTGCTTTTATTCCCATTTCACTGGGGTTTTTTTCAGATTTTGGAGCTTTTTGGGGTAGCCCAGTGCAAGGCTGAGATTGAGCATCCCCCCAGGCAGCTCTGCATCCCCAGCAGGACAGAGCTGACGGTGGCATGC
Organism: Prinia subflava; assembly: GCF_021018805.1. Taxonomy (NCBI): domain Eukaryota; kingdom Metazoa; phylum Chordata; class Aves; order Passeriformes; family Cisticolidae; genus Prinia; species Prinia subflava. Next base: position 328,164 of record NC_086268.1, on the reverse strand, counting down.
CACCACACCTGGGTGGATGATGGCACAATGCCAGAGGTTAGGGTGTGAACTGAGATGCTCTCCAGGATGCCTGTTGCCCGTGGTTCCCAAGCTGGAGGTGTGGGTCTGCCCAGGAGCATCCTTCCCTGTCACCTGCCTGCATGCCAGGCAGGACCATGACTCTGGCAGTGCTGCTGCCCATCATGTCCCTGCCCCGTGGTGCTGTGGTCCTGGTGGTCTCCTGGAGTTGGTTTTGGCAGCGTGGCAAGCAGCCCTCTGCCCCTACTGTTCCTGACGGCTGCATGGATTTGTTGGTTACCTTGAACATCTTGTGCTGCTAATGAATTGCTAATACAATTTTCTAGCTAATTTTATTTCCATAGTCCTCACATTTTAATGTCTCCAAAAAGCGAGCATTTATTTGCTTAATCTCCCTGCGTAATACAATTTGCAGTGACTCACAGTTCTGAACAATCAGCTATGCATAAGTGAAAACAAACTGTTTAACACCATAGACGTCTGAGATGTTTATGCAGGGGGTACGAGCACCTGGGTTGGGGTTTTGTCCCTGTTGTGTTGCTGCAGTCAGGTTTGTACCCAAGAGCAATGGTATGGAGCTTGGATCTGCCTTGGGGCTTGGGGCTGCACACAGCACAAGGGGTGGGCACGTTGCCCTCTCACATCCTGCCTCCTGCCCCCCAGGGCAGCTTTGTGGGGCACTTTTTGGGGTCCCCTTTCCCCTGGGCATCACAAGGTCTGAGCTGAGCTGCTCTCACAGGTGTGTGGGGATGCAGTGATCACCCAACAGCTGCCTTGTGTTTGGGCATCCCTCAGAATCACCAGGGCTCCCAATTGCCTCCAGTGCAATAAGAGCAACTTCTCTTCAGCTGTTCCCCTCGGAGGGCCAGTGTCAGCAGGATCAGGGTGGCTGGGGTGCTGCTGTTGGGGCTCCCAATGACACCCAGAGCCCTGCAGCTCTTGGGATCCCTTCTGCTGCCACGTGGGAGTGGGGACCCCACACAGGGGTGATGGGACAGTGGGCTGGGGTGCCAGGCAGTGCCTAAGCAGGGTCTCTCCCTTTCCCACAGGTACAGACATGGCCGTTTTCTGCCTGCTGTGCGGGAAGCGGTTCCAGACGCAGAGCGCCCTGCAGCAGCACATGGAGGTGCACGCCGGGGTGCGCAGCTACATCTGCAGCGAGTGCAACCGCACCTTCCCCAGCCACACCGCCCTCAAGAGGCACCTGCGCTCCCACACAGGTACGGCACCACCGTGGGGACTCGGGGCTGGCGCAGGGACGTGCTCCTTCCCCATGGGTAAAAAAGAAATGGGGGGAAGAAAGGTTATTTGTATTAAAAGCGTGGAGGTGACTGAAGTGGCTTGGATTTGAAAAACAAAACAGAAAAAAAAAAAAAAGCTGTGTGTAATAAGTTGATCTGGTCTGAGGTGGCACGTGACCTTCTTAGGGGGTGTGCGATCATATCCGCCTCATCAGCTTACAGCAGTAGATGCACATAATCAGCTGGTGCTCAGCCCTAATGGGATTAGGGCAACCTGCGCTACGTGTAGCTGGTGCTGCCGTGGCTCCACTGGGGCAGGGCTTGGCTGCAGGATTGCTGAGCGGGAGAGCACGGCTTGGCCGCCTTACGCCGTGTCCTCAAAGAGCCCGCGCCGTGTCCTCAGCTCCTCCGACGGCATCCCTGGGCTGCTCCGTGGCCCTGGCCACACCATCAGCACCATCATTCGAGGCCAGTCACAAAACACCCCTGAAAGAGCTGATTCTTGAGGGATGAGCAGGAGCATGCAGGATCACAGCCAGTGCCACGGATCTTCACAGCTGCCTGGGTGAAGCATTCCTCACCCATCCTTTGCTCACACAAGTGGGGGGCTCATGTACCCTCCTTGACACCACTGCTGTTGCTGACAGGGAACAAAACATGTGCTGAGCAGGGATGCTCCTTCTTTCTCTTGTCAGGTAGGGGGCATGCACACAGGCTGCAAAGTGGACGTCAAGGTGGCTGCTGGGGGTTGTGCGGGTGGTGTCACAGAGGGTCGCTCTGTTCGGCCTGTGGCTGGCAGCTGCCAGACCTGCACATGGGCTAGGGGCTCCAATGTGGGAAACAGGAATCCTGTGTCCATGATAAGCATGTTAATGCTGAGCGCTGGAACTATTTATAGCCGGTAATCCGGTGACCTGGGCTGCGGGTCGGGCTGCGCGTGTCCCACCCCAACCTCTGCCGCTTTAGTAGCTCCCGGCTGTGAAAAAACACTGGGATCATCGGTGCTTTAGGAGCATTTAATCGTGCCATGTGGTGCCATCCTGCACAGCTGCAGGATGCTCCCTCTTGTCCCAGGGCCAGGGTGCTCCGTGGGCTCAGGCTCCCCTGAAAAGTGGGTGGGTGAAAATGCTGCCTCTGGCTGAAAAATTGCAGTCTTTGACTGTAGGATCAAAAGCCAAAGTGGCAGTTTAGAACTGGGCACAGGGCAGGGAAAGTCAACAGCAGCCCATGGGCACCACCTGCTTTGCCTTTGGAGGGGGGCTCTGAACTGCATCCTCAGCATCCCCCCAGATGCCCAGGCAGCAGCTGCAGGAGGGGGCGAGGGGCCGCAGCGCTGGGCTGCGGCAAACGGGGAGAGAGTAAAATATCATTTTAAAGAGGAAGCGAAAGCACAGGCATGTGAGTATATAACGAGAAGGACAATTTATGCCCAGGCACGAGTGCAGTTTGACACGGGGATAATGAAAAAACGTAGGTCATTGTGGATGACTTAAGCCTTCACAGCTGAAGAAAATGTATGAAATGCGGGGAACATTACACGCTTGGCAGCTCTGCACATCTGCAGCAGGACAAGTGAAATACAGTTCGCCATTCTTTACCATAAACTGTGCTTGTAGGATATGCAGCACAGAGAAATTGTAATTACAGTGACAAGACAAATCAGTAATATTTAAATATTCATGAACAAAGTCTCGGACGATCAATCTATCTTTATTGTCCTTGCCTTCGCGGCTGTAATAAATAAGTAGCTGGAGCCCTCACCTTTCCTTCAAATCATTCTGCCTTTGGTGCCGAACCAGAGTTCATTTATCAGCCTCCTGATCTGGAGTGTGGGAGATGCCCAGGGCTGGGTCTGTGCTGGTGCTGCTGGGTGAAAAATCTGGAAATTGGTGGCGGGAGGGTTGCAGCAAGTTCCAGTCTCTGTGCCATGCCGTGGACCTGAGCATCCCTCTGTACAGGCATGAAGGGACCAGCGCACTGCACTGGGGAGACTGGGTGCTCTATCCCCAGAATGGCTGCCCGGGGTAAGAGGGCTGGGGAGCTGCTTTTGGTGTGGCACAGCAGCCACAGCAGCCCTGACCCCCGCATGCACTTGCAGGCGACCACCCCTACGAGTGCGAGTTCTGCGGCAGCTGCTTCCGGGACGAGAGCACGCTGAAGGGCCACAAGCGCATCCACACCGGTGAGAAGCCCTATGAGTGCAACGGCTGTGGCAAGAAGTTCAGCCTCAAGCACCAGCTGGAGACCCACTACCGAGTCCACACAGGTACATGCTGGGGTGTCTGTGGTGAGGCTGGCAGTAACAGACCGGTCCCCCGATGGAAAGGCTGGCGTGTGGACCGGGGCGGTAGCACATAACTACTGTAAATAAGGGATCAATAGTCACATCGGTTCTGCTGTTCATTACTTGGTTGTCGGCTGTGCCCACTGTGGAAGCGTCGATGCTGGGCAGTTGATTAGCACCTGGAGGCCCTGAGCCCCCACTGACACCCCTGTATCCCCTTATCCCACAGGTGAGAAGCCCTTCGAGTGCAAGCTGTGCCACCAGCGCTCCCGGGACTACTCGGCCATGATCAAACATCTCCGGACCCACAATGGTGCTTCCCCCTACCAGTGCACCATCTGCCTGGAGTACTGCCCCAGCCTCTCCGCCATGCAGAAGCACATGAAGGGCCACAAACCAGAGGAGATCCCCACTGACTGGCGGATAGAGAAGACCTATCTCTACCTCTGCTATGTCTGAGGGAGGAGGCAGAGGGGCAGCAGGGCCAAGTGGCAGATGACTGGGCAAAAAAATCCCACCGAACCCACAGCATCCATGGCCTTGTTTGTTTTCAGTTCTCATTCGTTTCTTCTCGCCGAAAGGATCCTGCAGCTGATGCCGGAGCAAGGGACATACCAGCCCCTTCCCCGGCACCATCCACACTGCTGTCCCAGCTGCTCGTGCGCCTGCTGCCCTTTCACCCTTGCTGCAGGGCAGATTTCACCCTTTGCAACCCCCAGCCAGGCCCTCTGTAACCCTTGGCATTGGCCACTGGAGCTGCTAGGAAGACCGTGTAGGAAAGAGGTGCTTCCCTGAAAGTGTGTGCACAGCTAGTGCTCTGGGAAGGCTTTAACTCCTGTCACTGTGTAGACCCTGCATGGATGCCCTGCAGAGGACCTGAGCTCCCATGTGGGGCTCCAGCCCCATTCTGGCAGGTTCTCACACTCCCAGGCTGCAGCATCGCAGGCAGGAGAGCACAGTGCCCCGTGAGCCAAGTGCTTTGGCAAGAGCATCCTGGGGGAATCGTGGCCAGAGGAGGGTGTTTGTGGCAGGGAGCCTACTGTGAGCCAGGCTGCCTTAAGGTGTTGCCTGGTTTCCAGGTGGGCTCGGAGGGCACAGGAGGCTGCTGCTCTCCCCATGACCAAAGACCTCTCTATGCATTTCTCCCTCCTTGCCTGCCTTCCCGGGGCAAGGGTGAAGCCCCCCATGGGGAGATGCAGTTGGTTTGGTGATGTGCAGTCAGTGCCAGTGTTGGAGCTGTTAGTGTGTGGCATCACTCTGAATGCAGGGATCCTCTTTTCTTCTGCTGATTCGGGGCACCTGGAAGGTGCCAAGTGTGGGGTTTTTTGCCCAGCCCTCAGCCGCAGGAGCCCACAAGTAAGGGGTGCCCCGTGGCAGGCGGCTCTGCTCGCCGCTTTTTTTTGCTTTTTGTTTGGTTTTTTTTTTTTTTTTGAACTTTCTTTTGGAATATTTCCGCGTTTAGCACATTTTACTTGAAATTACCTCGTTTTTTTGTGACCTCATGAGCTTTTATTGATTTGGGAGGAACAGGGGGTGGCATGGCTGGGGTGCACCAGCCACGTGCCCAGCATTGGTCGTGGAGAGGTGGTGGGGCAGTGGTGCCCCTGCCAGCCTCCTGTTGTGCATTATCCTTACCAAAACTGGTATTTTTTGCCTGGCCCCATGGGGCTGGGGGTGTTGGTTCTGAAGCTACCTCTTGTGTTTGTTTTTGTTGTGTTTCTCCTGCGCAGCCGCGGGCTTGGTGGTTCCATCCCGTGGCTCTTTTTTTGTCGTTTTGCTGCGTTTGGGTAAAAAGGGGGGGAAAGGAGCTGGGAGGTGTGGGACAGTGTCTGGATCCAGTTTGGAGGGACACTGATGGCCCCTCTGGGTTTGGGGTGCCCTTCCCACCTCTCCTGGTGCCAAGCAGGGATACGGCTGTGGGAGCAGCGTCCTCCCTCACGCCCCAGTCCGGCTTTGCACGTGCGTGTGCCTCTGTGCGTGGGACCGATGCTGCTCTGCGCAGGGTGAGCACCGCTGCTGTACAATCCGGGATGTGACTGTGGAGAACGGCTCATTTGATTGTTGTGCCTAAGAAAAAAACAGAAAAAATATTAAAACAAGAAATCAGTTCTTTCACACAGAAAGTTGCTGCAATTTCTGGCGTGTGCACGGTAGGTCCCTGTGGTGTCCTGGCACTGCCAGACACAGGTGCCATGGAGCACGTGGCCGAGCTCATGTGGCTTTTTTTTTTTTTTTTTTTTTTTTTTTTTTTTTTTTGCTTTAACCTCCTCTTCCATCCCACCATCCCTCTCCCTCAGAGACACAGCCCCCACTGCAACAGTGTTGGGGCCAGCGTTGGAGTGATGCTGCTGTATCCCAGGCGCACGTCCCCACACTGTTGGCTGTGGCGCAGCCCCTGCCACCCCTCCATATATATATATATAAGTATATATATGTGTATCATAGCAGTGAGGACCAAGCGCCGCACGGGGCCCCGTGGTCCCGGGCTCCCTCTCCCCTGGCTTGTTGTCAGTGTCGTGAGCGCCCGCCTGCCCGTCCCGTTGCTCTGTGTTGCCGCTCGTGGTTCGGGTCCGTCGCTGTCCTCGTTCCGTCTACCTCAGCACCTCTCTGAGCCCGGGCGCAGAAGGTGCCCAAGTTCCCCTTTGGTTTTCTCAGAGTATCTATTGGCTCCTATTTTTTGTACGACTTTTCCTGTCTCACCATTCGCTCCCCTGCGGTTCTGCTTGCAAGTCCTCTTTCTGTCCTCTAGCCACAGATGCCGTTAGCTAAAAGTTTCCCGAAAAATAAAGAAAAAGAAAAAAAAAAAACCAGTTGTGGTGTCTTCTAGTTGCAGCTCTCCGCATCTGCCTTCGTCCTGTGTAGATTCAGATGCATTACTTTGTAAGACTTCAGTGTTTCTGACAGAGGAAAAAAAAAAGACAAAAAAAAAAAGAAGAATATACTGCTGCAGGTTTTTTTCTCTCCATGTGTCACTAAGTGAAGTTCGTGCCTTCTATAGCAAAGAGAATATTTTTTACATCCTACTAACGGTAGATTTTTTTGTAGTGAACATTTTTTGTATTTTTATTTATAAGTCTCATAAGGAAAATAGCAATGTTCAGTTGTATACCTTGAATCTGCAGTTAGAAAACAAAAAAACAACCAATAAAGTTAATTCTGTTGTCTCAGCCTGCTGTCTCCTGTTCCTGTGCCCATCAAGAGGAGGAAGAGGAGGAGGAGGAAGTGGAGGAAGGATGCATCCCACCAAGTTGGGGTGAGCCATGGGGGTACCCACAGTGGTGAGTTTGGGGTGCCTGCTCTGAGGGAGAAATTGAGGAGGTCCTATCCCTACACCAACCCCAGTGGGCGGGGGGGGGCCTCCCTGGAATGTCCGTGTCCCCATGGGCAGGGAGCATCCCCAGCACGCTGCCTGTGCTGCTGCCTGCCCGTGTGGCTCACCAGGGAGCAGAGAAGTTTGCCTCAATGAAAGTGAACTCGTTCATTTAAACCTGCCTGCAGAGCCGTCCGGCCCCCCGCTGCGTTAATTATCCTGTAGTTCCCGACTGATTGCTGTACACTAAGCTTAAGCCCTCCTTTATTTATTTACTGACTACATTAACGGCAGCGCCTGCTCTCCTTTTGTGCTGTGGCAACCCGCACAGCACCGCATGCTGCAGCTGGGCCAAGTGGGTGCTGCCAGCACCACCCAGCTGTGCCTGTGCCCAATGCGTGCTGCCCACTGCCAGCCTTGGCCTCGTGGTGCTGTTAGACATTTGTCACAGCACAGCTGGAGTCACCAAGTGCAGAGCATCATTTAGTTTTTCCCAGGGACGGATGGCATGTGCCAGTGTCAAGGCCAGGCTCATCCCCTGCCTCAGCACTTCCCAGCAGGTTGGAGGGCTGCATGTCCATTCAAAGGTCCTGATGGTGGTCCTGCCTCCCCCAGTCTCCCCAGCACAGCTCCCAGGAAGGCTTTGGGTAAGTGGTGGGGAACTTTGGTCCAGGTTCAGGCAAGCAGAGGTGGTCCTGCTGTGGGCAACCTGCGGGCTGCAGTGCCCCGGGAGGAGGGGGACGTTCAGCCTGGCACAAAGGCATTGTTATAATAACGGGGAAATCGCGGTAGGACGGGGCCTTTGTGTGCACGCTCGCGCAGCAGCTGGGAGCGATTATGCTGCAACAATGTTCTGTTCCATCAACATTATGTCCTCATTAAACCTTTATTAGGAGATTAGATTCAGATTTATTGATTTTTTTTTTTTTAAGAGGAAAATGCAGGCTTTTCTCAGAGAGATGCCTGAAACTTTTTCCCACATGCAGCACTTCCCAAAGTAGCAAGAGGGCAAAGGCAGAATCTATCTCTCCTCCAGCATGGGCAGCCTGTCCTTCCAGGAGGGGCTGAGCTGCTTGAGGGGGTTAGGTTGGGAGCATGGTGGCTTCCTAGCACAGGGAGGACAACAAGGACCAAAACATTCCATGGGATATGGCAGCACAACTGAGCACCTTGCAGTGCAGCCCTGGGGGACACTGGGGTCACGGTGGGCAGGAGAGGAATGGCTCAGGAGTCTTGCTGCCCAGTACCCTCGTCAAACACATGGGCTGGGTGGCATCACACACCCGGGTCAATGGCCCCATTGGATTTGTCTGTTGGAGCGTTTGATGTTACACGAAGGCAGCTCATTCCAGAGGGTGTTAATTGCCCGCTGCACTGATCAGGTCTGTAGCACCATCGATCTCAGCAGGATCAATGGGCTGATTTAGTGTCTCACGAACTCTTTAACTGGACACCTCATCAATAGGCAGCCACTTACAGACCATCAGCGCATTAGTGCAGGCCGGCGCTGGCAGGAGCCCACTCCACCCGTTCTCAGCCCCCGTCACTCAGAGGTAAGTTTTCCTGCAGGTGATGGCTCTGGGATGGTGAGTGGGAGTCTTGCTCTGGGGCTGGTGGGTTTGACAGCAGATGTATGAGAGCCAGGTGGTGTCAACCCACCTGTCCCCCGCCACCTGCAGGCCCACATGCAGACATGCTCCTAGAGCATGAGATGAGCCCTTATGGCATCTGCAGCACTTTCCTCTTCGCCTTGTGCCTCTGTCCTGGCAGGGGCAGATCGGCAGCAGGAGCTGGGGACCTACTGCAGCTGTGATGGCAGTGCTGCCCCCGCGCATCTCTCCCAGTACCGGTGCTCACGGAGTCAGTCCCGTTGCCATCCCGGTTTGGCCGCGGCCGGACACTGGGTCTCTCACTTTGCTAAAACTGCTGAGCACAAGCATGGTGGGGTTCTGCTGGGCAAGCGTGCCTGGGGGCCCGGGGTAGGGAATAAAGGCGGCAGCCGGGGTGTGGGGCAGGGGAGCCGAGAACAGCGGGGCCCCTGGGGCGGTGGGGATCCCTCGATGCAGGGGAGACCCCACCCGATTCCGGGGGACCCCGGGTCGGGAGGCGGCTGGGCCGGGCGGCGGGGCCGCTGTCCGCGGTGCTGAAGCCGCGGCCGTGGCCGGGGTGTGCGGGGCGCTCCGGGGGTTGGCAGGGGAAGCATGTAGAGACGTTTGGGCAGGGTCGTGGGGTCCTGGGGGCTCCTGCTCAGCTCCGCCTTCCCGCTGCGGAGCTGAGGGACGTGAGGGATGCGCCCGCCTGGATCGACAGACACTGGCGAATCCCAGAGCCAGGGAGAACCCGCCAGAGCGGGTTCCCCCGTCTCCCGCCCTGAACAATGGGCACTGCTCAGGCATCCCTCCACACCGACCAGAGGGTGCCCAGTGTGATGCTGTAAGCCAGGACGGCTGCCAAGTACACCCGGAACAGCAGGACATCCAACACGTAGCCCACTTGCAGCCACTCACGCGCAACGTCGCGGAATTCCTCCCGTTTTTCCAGGAGCTGGCGGATAGCTGTGGTCTCACGCAGGACGTCCTGTAGTGCTGCTGAGCCCTCCATCCGGCCAGCAAAGGCCAGTGCAGACCTCGTGCCCCCCACTGCCCCGCACTCCCGAGGGTCCTCACAGACATAAGGGGTCAGCTTGGCTGAGGGATCAAGAGAAGCAAATGTGAAAAACCTGTTTAGACTGGGAACTGGGATTTGTGAGGGTGAACTAGGCACCCAGTTCACCAGACAAAGAATGGCTATGTAGGCATAGATGGCTACAGAGCACCTAGACTCCGTCAGTTCCCAAAGGCCCTCTCTGTGCAACCCTTACCTGTGCTGTCATTGTTCTCCACCTGCCTGCAGGTGTCCAAGCTTTGCATCCTGCTTTGGCTGAATTTATTCCTGTCCCGGATACAGAGCAGGATAGTGGCTCTTTCCAGCAGCAGATGTTTCAGCCACTCAGGGACGTGGGGTTGCAGGTCTTGCTTGTGCACCAGGCGCACAATCAGGATGGTCTCTGTCAGGCTGATGACAAGCAGTGCCATGCACACCACAAAGTAGACACCTGCAGAGGCATCAGTGAGGTGAGTGACCTGCGAAGGCTCGGGCACAGAGCACAGGCCCAAGCAAATGCTCCCTGCTCAACTCTCAGGGCCCTGTGCTCTGTGCCCGTGACTGCTGTGGCGCTGGTCGGGTGCGCAGAACCACCGTACCTATCAACGGGGTGCCAACAGCAGTAGCTGGCAATGTGTCGGATACAATAATGAGGAAAACTGAGTAGCCCAGCAGGAGAGTGATCTTGAAGGAGACCCTCTCACCACTGTGGGGAGGTAGGTAGAATCCCACAATGTCCATAACCATCAGAAAGATGCTGGGGAGCAGCAGGCTGACGGTGTAGAAGAGGGGGCGTCTCCGGATGACTACCTGCAGGACAGAGATGGAAAAGGCTGTGAAAGGCTGAAAAAGCTGGTGTGGCTTTTTGCCAAGGCAAGTGAGGATGGTGGGAGGCATTAAGGTGAGCCAGAGGAAGGGCTCACTAGCAGGAGCCTCCCACCTGCAAGCAGGAGCTGCAGCACAGAGCAGAGACAGGGATGGGACAACTCCCTTCCCTCGTGCCACATCCCCGAGAAACACGGTGGCCAAAGGCTCTTACATAGAACTTCATCTCAGCGTAGCTGTCACTGCTCTTGACACTGAACTCCTGGAAGCGGCTGAGGACGTAGAGCAGCTCCCACTCGCCCTGGTTCATGAAGACGCTTCGGTCGAACTTGACAAGCTCCGGCTGACGCCACAGCGAGAGGTTGATATCACGAACTGAGGGGGCGGAGGAGAGGTGAGAATTAGGGGTACCCCGCCCAAAGCGCCGACAACTGCCGGCACCTCCACACCGGGCTGCGTGCCTGCCCTCCCTGCACGCTTCCCCGATCCGCTGGGGCCATCTAGAGGGACGAGCTGCCTTCTGCACGGAGCTTCAGCCCAGCAGAGGTCCTGCCCGATCCCCCGAGTCCCCTAGCCGTGGACATCCCGGCACTCACTGTGGTGCAGCCAACTGGTGAAGGTGAGAGAGCAGTTCTGGACGTCAAAGGGGAAGTTGTAGATGTCCAGGCTGCAGGCGGTCATCACCTGGATGGGTTTGAGGTTCTGCACTTCCCCGTGATGGCTGACGTAAACATAGGGGACGTGTGGGGACTTTCCAACATCCACACTGAGGACATGAGGGACAGAGATGTTGGCTGGAGAGCACTCTGGGCAGGGGTTCCTTTTGCCAAGTGGCATTTCAGGGGGGAACTGCCCAAGAGCCAGCGATTTGCCCCCTGTTCTGCTTTTTTGGTAATACCCTTGCAGGCATTTCTGCCTCCCATCAGCTCTGCCCTGCCCAGACTGCTGCCTTCTCCCAGCCCAAGAAGTGTCTGTGACATTGTCCCAGAGCTCTCAGGAGGAACTGGGAACACCTTAAATCTCCATGGAGTGGGAATGACACCAGATAGCTCCATGGGAAGGGCCAGCAGCTCTGCAGCTGCCCTTGCATTGTACTGTCTTCACAAAGCCTTTCTCCTGATATCTGGATCTCACCCCCAGCACAGTGAGGGTAATTATTGATGGCTGTGGTTAGCCAGCATTGGAAATGGCCCAACTGCCGAGCCAATCCCCATCTGCAGCTCCCCAGTGTGGGGAGGCTGCCAGCTCTGTGCCAGGAATACAAAGCATGGAACAGTACGTGCTGATGGTGAGTGAGGGAGTTCCAGTCCTGGTCTATCTCCCTTGAGACTTTGGCTGCACTCACAACTCATTGATGAGGATGTCGGGCACCCAGATGCTCTCTACGGGGAGGGAGATCTGCGTCAGGTTGTCGAAATGAGCTGGATCCCACTTGAGGAATTCATCTGTCCAGTGCTGGGGACAATGGAGAGGGGACTTGGTGGGTGAGGTCCTTCAACTCTGCCAGCACACAGACCCCAGGCTAGCACCAAGCAAGCTTTCCACCCATGGGAGAGAGGAAGGACTTATCCTTCAGCTCACACAACACCCAACAGTGCAAAACAGGGAGCATGAAAGCTGAGCCTCGAGGTTCATGTGCTACAGAGGTCTTGCCAGCCCCCAGGATGTGTTCCCCCTCATTGCTGTCCTGCAGGATTGCACACTTCCCTCACAGAAGACATGGGGGTTGGGGGTGCTTGACTCCAAAAGGGGGGGCCAGGACGGAAGGGGTGAGGTTTCATGGCTACTCACCTGCCTGTACCAGATGTAAGTGGTCAGCACCTGGTTCTTCTCATCCTGTGGGAAGATGAGAAGGGTGTCAGAACGGGGGCACTGACACTCCGGAAGATGGGCAGAGCCCGCTGGGAGGATGCTGCATGCCAGGTGCCATTCCCCTCCTTGGGACACACGCGGAACGGGAGCGCAGCACTCACCACACTGAGGATAGCGTAGACCATGAGGTCGATGGCCACGTTCGTGGTCGTTCGCCAGTCCCGCACAGGCCGGGTGCCCTTCTGGTAGTGAGCCAGGAGGTGGCGGGACAGGCGGCGCAGGGCGGGCTCGGACGGCTCCGGCATCCAGCCCCCGCGCTGGGCACCTGCTCAGCAGAGGGAGAAGGGGAGCGGGCGAGGGAGGCTGCTCGCACTGCGGCAGTGGCTGCCATCACCCTGTGTGTGCCGTCAGGATGCTGCCAGCTGCCTGCCCTCACCTACCAGTTGGGGTTTCCCATCCAACTTAAATAGGTGCATCCTGATGGGAAACAAGCCTGGACACCAGAACCATCACCTAATATGTTAATGATACCATGTGGTGTGCAGGTCAGCACTGTGACCTTCCCCAGCCTCAGAGGGCACAGCTGCCAGATTTCACCTCTCCGGACAAGTGCCAGGACAGCAGCAGCAGGGAACCACGAGGGACACGCTGCCCCCAGGTAAGTTTCAAACCATTTGCTCCCTCCAGGGGCATTTCTTTGCTTGACAGGTGGAAGCGGTGAAAGTTAGAGATGAAGCAGGATGCTAAATTAATTTATGAAGTATCTTGGTGTTTTCTTCCTGTGAGCACAGTCCCTTCACTGGTGCCAGCAGCATCAACCAAGGGCAAATTGCTTTCAGTACTGTGTCCTCACTGTCAGGCAGCTGGAACGCCACAGCTGGGCCAGGGCAGCAGTGCTACACTTGTGGCTGTTCTCTGCAGCACACCCAGCCTCAGAGTCCAATTCCAGCATAATGGAAGAGACTAATTGGAATAGATCTATGGGAACTTGGGAAAAGCTGCTGAAGGGAATTTTAATCTGTAATTTAAGCTAAAAAAAGAAAAAGCAGCAGCCTCAGCCCATCTGACATTGCTCACAAGTGGTAATACTGGGGAGCCAGCCAGGTGCATGATGCTCACCCAGGCAGGCATGAACCAACAGAGGCAGTGAGATGGGGGGAGAGGCAGTAATTAGGGTGAGGGAAGGAAATACAGGCACTGTATTTCCATCACCACAGCTTGGGCCAAGTGGCCTTTCCTGCTGCAGCTGGTGGCAGCTGGCTCACGCTTGCGCTCCTCCTTGCACCTTCTTTTCCTCACGTCCATGCCACCCATATCTGCATCAGGATGCTTTGGAAGCAGGGAAATGGCTTTGCAGTGGGAGGACTGGGCTGGGTTCACCTCAAATGCTCTTTGCTCTGCTTCAGACACCTTGCTGGTCTGCCCAGCCCAGATCTGTGCCAGGACTGTGCCAGCAACTCACCTGGTGCAACTTGGCACAACCCTGCCACAGCCCTAACACCTGGGGATCTGTCTGCACAGCCCTTCCTGCCTCCTGGTCAGCATTGCCAGGGTGAGAGTATCACTCTGCCTGCTCCTTTTCTGCCACCTTTGATGTGCTAACGGTGGGAGAAGGTTTGGGAGTTGGGTGACAGGAGCTACATGACCTATCCAGAGATCTGAGTCATTAGCCCACTGAACACTTTCAGCTGGGCTGGTGCCGAACAGCTCAAGGGTTTTTGTGCTATTTCCCAGTAATGTTATATGAGAAAATAATAATGGAATAACATGAAAATATGTTGGCCATCAATTTTGCGCTGCACAGAGCTGCAATCACAAACTATAGGCACAGCATCGTGCCCAAAACCCAGCTCTATGTTATAAGGGACAGAACGTTATATTGGAGAGAGCCCTTCATCAGGCAGGGGGCTCAGGCAGCATCTCTCCAGCAGTGGAGTGCAGGCAGGAGACCCCCACGTCTCTCTCTGTCCTCAGGGCTGGCTCTCAGCACAGCTCCAGAGCACCTCAAGACCCCGCAGTGATGAACCCACAGAGCAGAGGTGGGTTTTAAGGCTACGTTGCCTTGCTGCCAGTGTTACCCAGGCAGGATGCAACTTCAGAATGTGCACTGGAGCTCTCATGCTCCAGCTTCTCCCAGGTATGTCACTTCCCAATAGCATGAAAGTTTCCCTCAAGAGCAGCCTTTGCCTGCCACTCAGCACAGCTCAGGTTCTGGGAGGGTGCTGCTCTGTGCCGGGAGCACCCCGCTCTGCCTCAGCTCCCCAGCCCTGCCCTCGGGTCC